>NW_022900919.1:741146-859538 GCF_012274545.1 Fukomys damarensis
AGCCCCTGCGCCTCCGAGTGTGCACAGCTGTGCTCCCTCAGCGGAGGATCTGGCTGCAGGGTGGGCGGGGATCCAGGAAAGACAGTGGAGGTGAGGCATGTCCTCTGTACAGCGGGTGCCGGGCAGCGAGAATGAGCCCAGAGGACGCTGTGCCATCTGGCTCAGGAAAGCTGACTCTCGGCCCAGCACTTGGAGGGAGCGGGGGGTCACTTTTCAGCCTGCTGTGCGCTGGTCCTCTGAGGGCCACTTTCTGTGCTGCTCACTCACCCCACCTGCTAGTACGGTGCTGTGCACCACACACATGGTGAAGGCTGAGTACACAGTAACTGTGGTTTCCCTTTCACACAAGCTCTGCCGTGAGGGTCTTAGATATGAACTGGGAGGAGAAGGGATCGTTGTCCTATTGTGTGGAGAACCCGGCTGTGGCTGCCTAGCTAGGAGGTGTCTGAGACAAGCTTCGCGCTGAGGGCGGGTGTGACAGGGACACCAAGCCACTCACCCGCTGTGAGCCCATGAGCAGGCCGGCTCCCCACTGAGTGACAGGCAGTACCGGTGCTGATGTTTTCCCCTCTGTCCAGACAGGAGGACTGCAGTGTCCAGGGGCACAGCACCTCGGCTGAGCTCCTACCATCAGGATGGCCCTGAGGCTCACGGACCTGGGGCGCGGTCCCAGGTACAGCCAGGTTCAGAGGGGCCCTGAGGGCTCTGGGTCAGTGGGTCGGGGTTCAGGGCTGGAGGAGGAGGCGCGGAGCCTCTGATGGACATGTGCTGTCCCCACCCCTTCCTCTCCTTGCCCTTTCCTGTTCCATCTGCTTCTGGCTGCTGTGAGGTGAGCAGCTGTCCTCGGCCAGACCCTTAGCTGCGGCTTCCTCCTTTGGGTCTGGACAACCACTGATGAAAACCTGGAACTGAGCCCAAATGAATAAGCAGTTCTTCCTTGCGGCTGTTTTCCTCGGGTGTCTGTCCACCGCTACCGAGTGCTGGCGAACACGTACACAGTGGAACAGGGCAGAGCTGGCCCAGCCTTGTTACCGGCTCTCAGCCAGCACGAGATATGCCGCGGGTCCCGTTACTTCCGCTCGGACGCTTCTCTTGACTCCTAGACTCCGTGTCCCCTGCCGGGGCCCACAGGACTCCCTCCCTTCTTCAGCACTCACCATGCAGTGCTGCAGTTCCTCAGGGTCTTTCTAGGGGTCATGGCCATGTGGACCCCGCTGTATGCTGCTAGTGTCACCTGCTCCCTGGCACAGACAGGTGCTAATGAGCGCACAGAAGAGACGCACAGTACTCCAGCTCCCAGGTGCCTCAGGGAGCTCAGAGGCAGAACCAGTCTTTGGGAGAAATAAAGCGATGACAGCTGCTTAAGGAACCAAGGGAAACTGGAAGGGCCCAGACTTCTGTCTGGCAGGTCAGTGGAAGAGAAACCTGCATTCCCGGGACTTCCTCCTTAGCCTGGGAAGCCTTTCCAGAGGTTCGGAAGATGCCTGCTTGTATCTCACTGGCCAGGACTGGACCCAGTGGCTGTTCCAGAGCAGTTTACACAGCAGGAGGGGTCACCAGGGGAATGCATGCTGGAAATGCAGCCCCTAGCATCCCCTGGGACAGACCTTCCTCTCGCCTCCTCTTCGGCACAGCAGGTAGGGTGCCACCTCCTTTCCTGACAGACAGGGAGGCTCAGGACCTCTGCCCCTGGACAGTGCTGGCCACATCCCGGAGTCTGTTACCCTGTGTCTTTGTCCTCCACAGGGGACCAGTAGGGCCTCCCACTGTCTGAACCCCCATAAATGGCTTTTCCTCACAACCATCTGCCAGAGCTGTGCGACTGATGTCCACGCCCCATTATTCCTGCTCATTCTTTGCACCTGCTGGCTGTGGGTTCTTCCTGCCTTGACCTTCCTCTTACAACCGGATGATGGGAAGCCAATGAGGCAGCCAGGAAACAAGCAGCTCAAGGGAAGCAACGACACCAGGGCCAGTGCCCTCCTCTGCGACAGTCAGACAGCTTTGTCACATGGGGCTCTGAGCCCAGAACTTCTGTGACCCAGAAAAGCAATGACTGCCTTTGCTGTCTGTCTCTGCGACTCAGTCCCAGGAGCCCGACTGAGTCGGTGACAGAACAGTGACATCTGTATTCACACACAGCACACCTCTTCTGGCTCTGCCTCCCTCCATTCCTGCCTCCCTCCCTCCTCCCTCTCTGCCTCCTTCCCTCCCTGCCTTCCTCCTTTCCTGCCTCCCTCCTTTCTTTTCTCATATGAGCACTGCCTTTTGGTCCAACATCTTCTGAGGGCTCTCGCAGGCCAGTCTGGGAGTCTAGATGAGAGCTCAGTCCCTGCACCCAGGAGCCGCAGCAAAGTCCTGGTGACCACATGGACATAGAGAGACTGCCACGAAGGAGTGGACACCAAGGTGCCCTTGGCCCAGGGCTGGCTGGGCCAGCTCTGCCATGTGGTTCACGCTGGAGATGGAGGTGATGCGTGTGGGCTCCTGTGGTAGAAGCAGGGTGGGGCGTGCAGGGAGGAGCATCGGCTCAGGCAGTGCACACAGAGGGCCAGGTGAGAGGAGCAGGGCAGCCAGGAGAGCCCGAGAAGACACGCAGTCTTCCAAAAGAGGTGCCGAGGGCATAGAAAACGGTGGTAATCCATGAACATTTGTGCCAGAAAGGCCCCTGATTCCGTCACTTGTACTTTCCTTTCTTACTGATGTTAATCATCACTAACTGAAAACAAGAGAAGACCCCATTCAGGATGAAGAGACAAATGGCGAGCAGGGAAATGGTCCCAGTATTAAATCAGAGAAAGCTTGCTGTGTAAACAATATCTCTAAGCTGGTTGTGGTGGTGCATGCCTATGATCACAGCACTCAGGGTGGCGGAGGCAGAAGGATCACGAGGTCTAAGCCAGCCAGGCAACTTAGCGACTCAGGGAGGACTTGTCTCAAAATAAAAAAAAATTATAAAAGGGAAAAAGGGCTGAGGATGCAGATCTGTGTGAAGGCCTTGGGTTCAATCCCAAGTACTGAAAAAGAAAGAAAGAAAGAAAGAAAGAAAGAAAGAAAGAAAGAAAGAAAGAAAGAAAGAAAGAAAGAAAGAAACAGGCTTAAAGACAGTAGAGAAGATGAAAACATTTAAACAGATAGAAGCACATAAATGTTTGAAAAACCGCAAAAATTATAATGTTTGCATAAGATGTGTTCTAATGGCTTGTAGTGAGATACGAATTAAAACACAGATGATATATTACGCATGCGTGTTTGCCCATCGTCTTTGTGTGCACACACAGTGAGCATGGCTAGCACAGCCAGGGACTTTCTTTGATCTGATCTTCAGGCCTCTAAAAACATTTTTTGCCTAGTAAGCTTGGAATTAAGGTTTATTTATCCTTACGTAAAAGAGGCACAAAAAGGAATCTATTCTAGTATTGGAAAAAAGAAAGAAGGAAAAGAGGAAGAGAGAGAAGCAAGAGCCAGGGCCAGAGTGTGCAGCTGCAGTGACTACCGGCTCTAGTCAGGGCTGACCCTCAGGCACCCTTGGGCGGGGCCTAAGGTAGGGCCGACTCCCCCAGAGAGAAGCCGGCCCTCCCCTGGCTTCCTGACAGACAGGATGCGCCTGGAGAAGCTCGAGGTTTAGGGAAGTCAGGTCCGAGTTCTCCGGGTCCCCAGGGCCAGGGAGAGGCCTGGCACAGGCCCCAGTTTGCCATTTGATTAGAGTCCAGGGAACCGGGTTTTGAAGTCATTTCCCTTAAGCAGCAAACAAGTGATGTTTTACCCTTCAGACACTAAGCCAATGCAGAAGCCAAGCTGCAAGATTCTGGGAGAAGCCCTGGGTGAAAAGCAGCCTGGATGGGAAAGCAATTCCAGATAGATCTGGCCAGACCTGGACACTGAATTGAGCGGGAGCCTAGTTTTCCTGAGCTAATGGAAAATCAATCAGGAGTAAAGCCAGGACACGCACTGCCTCCAAAATCAATGCCTTGGTATGAACTGCTTGTCTTAGTTACTTGCTTGTTGCTAGGACAAAAAAGCCAACATCCACAGGTTAAAGGAGGAAATGTTTATTATAACTCAGTGTGTAGAGGTTTTAGCCCATAGTCAGCTGGCTCCAAAGCTGGGCAGCACGGCGGAGGAGAAACAGTCCATAGTAAGGCAAGCAGGAAGCAGGAAGCAGTGAGCCTTCTGGACTTTTATCCCACTCAGGTTATCAGTCTATTGATCGGTGCTGCCCACACTTAGAACTATGCTAAACCAACCAGTGTGCAGACCCAGTTATCACACACCCTTGATTCATATTCACACACCCCAGATCCAACCACCTCCAAAAGCCCCACCTATGAGCACATGGGGCTCTGGGGAGACACCTAGATGTTAGCCATAACACCACTGCTTCCCAAGGCTTCTGATTTTTTATTTTGAGATACTGTCTTCCTAAGTCACTAAGTTGCCAAGGCTGGGCTTGAACTTATGATCCTCCTGCCTCAGCCTCCCAGAAGGCACCACCACACCCAACCCAAATGCTCTCTTCTCCCTGCGTCTGGCTCATCTCCTCCTCCAAGGTCTTCTGACATTGCTGTGACTCACCTTGGATTCCCTAACCTTCACCTCCTCCCTGAGTGACCTTCACTTTTCCTTCAAGCACTGTGGCAGCCGTGGCTTGGTGGAAGGACGCAGTTGTAGGAAAAACGTGCATGTGCCCTTGCTGCCTCATGAGGACTGGGGAGCACTCAGCAGAGCTGCAGGCCTGGCTTTTGGGGCCACACTGTCTCCGCCTAGTGTGACCCCGAAGGTGCCAGCCATTCAGTCTCTGAGCCCTGATCCAGCTCTCGAGAGCAGTGTAGGCATCGGTCAGTGCGCTGAGGATGCTTCCCCACTTTGGTATTTTAAGAGACTGAACATGATCAAAGGAGGAAACAGACTCCCATTGCATCGGGGACACTTGAAAAATATTCATGCAGTTTAATAATCAAAGAGATACATATTAAAGCAGTGAGAAGATGGGCATAGCGTCTCACACCTGTAATGCCAGCATTCTGGGAGGCTGAGGCAGGAAGATTGCAAGTTCAAGGCCAGCCTGGGCAAATTCATGAATTAGCAAGATTCTGTCTCAAAATTAGAGCCAAAAAATAAAGGGATGGAGATGTAGCTCAGTGTGATGGCCTAGGATTCGATCCCCAGTACTACAACATCAACAACAAAGGCAAAACAATGAGATCCATTTTCTCAACGTTCTGGGCTATACCTTTTCTAGGAATTACTTTGTGAATAAGCTTCGAAAGTCTTAAAAGGAGCGTCACCTTTGAAGGAGAAGTTCCGCGCAATGCCTTCCGAGGAAACAGCTCAAGCCGAACAAACACTTCCCCCACCAGGATGGTTACCAGAGCTCTGTTCACCGTAGCCAAGCCCAGGGGCTCACCTCCGCCCAGCAGGGGTGGGGGCCCTGGAGGCCGGGTGCACTTGGCCCACATACATATGTGACCCGTGTGTAGCGAGGCAGCTGCTTCAGGAGTGACCGCAGGTCACCACCGTGGTGGAGGTCTCTGCCGAGACCCGTGGCCCACACTGGTCGGGGCCAGGCAGACGCCCCACGACTCAGTCCTTACGCCTGGCCTGCCCCGGCTGGCCCCTCTCCTCCGGTGGCCTCTAGGAGCCCTTCCTCGGATCCCCCACGCCAGTTAGTAGGTTGGGAAGGAGCCGCTCCTGGTTTCCTTGTCAGTCCTCATCCCCAGGGCGGTACTGCCTCGCGTGGAAAGGCTGAGTGACACCCAGAAAGGACAGCGCACGACGCCAACCCGGCCTCTCACCCCCGGGATCTGGGCCGCTCACGCAGTCTCCGAGGCGCTTGCTCACAGCCCTGCGGTGTGGACGGCCGCCGTCGGAGGGCCAGGTCTGAGCCGGACACCGTCCCGCCTACCTGATGACGGTCAGCGGGAGAAGAACGCCAGGAAGGCCACCACCGTCATGTACGGCGTCCAGTAGGAGTCGTCGGGCCACAGAGCCCAGCCCTGCGCCTCGCCGTTGGACAGCGTCCTCGTCCCGAATAGGACCAGCGTGGGGATGGAGAACAGGAAGGCCAGGCTCCAGGCCACCCCACGAGGACCTTGGCTTGCTTTTCTGCTCGAGAGAAGAGCAGAGCGGGACGTGGGCAACCGGCAGTCCCGAGCTCACCCGCAGCCTCCGGTTCCCCGGGTAGGGTGACGCGCAAGAGCGAGGCCCCTCCTGCCAGCTCGCTGCGCGGCTGGTACGACCTCCTGCCTGGGCCCGCGCATCCTGTCCTGCCGCTTCCGTCCCGGGTCTCCTTTCCTTCGCCTGCTTTTACTTGGCTGTTCTCAATCCTTGCCGAAGGTCTTTACAAGAAGGGGGTTAGCGCTTGGCCTGATAGGCATGGATATTTTCCGTTTGTTCTTTGGCCTTTTGATGAACATGTTTACTATTTTTGTCAAATAGTTTATAATAATTTTGACGTAAAAGATCCATCTTTATTTCACTTATTGTTTCTATTTTTGGTATGATTTCTAGAAAGACTTTTCCCTCACTAAGATTACAAAGGTTTTATTCTTATTCTTTTAGTAGTTTTATGTTTAAAATAGCTAACTTTTTCAGTCCAACTGGAGCCTATTTTATGATCAGCTGTGGCATGTGGTGCTTTAATATTTTAAAAAATGCCCAGAGAGCTCTTCCACATGAACTAACTCTTTTCCAACCGATTTGAAATTTCATATGCTTTACAGATACTACTCTGGTTCAGCACTATGTTGTTTTAATCAGCAAAATTTAATGCTACATTTTACTGTCTGACAAGCGTATTTCTCTTCACCACTACTGATATCTTCCTAATTATTCTTATGTTTCTTTCTTCTAAAGAGCAGTATAATCATCAGCTTCTCTCGACTCGCTAGCTCAGGAAACCACCACTTTAGTAAAAAGCAGTAAGAAGCAACTATGCTATCCGCTGTATCTATGTCAGCTTATATCCCTGTCGATGGTGACTAAAAGTACCACATCCCACTACCATCCCTTAAATTTATTCTAAAGTGCTGCTTGTTCTATTAGCTTTGTTTTCCTTAGGTGTAAATCCTTGGAATGCTACTTTTTTTGAGATACTAAAGACTGAACTCAGAGCCTTCACACTGAGACACATCCCAGCCCTTGTTTGTCATTGATTTTGAGACTGGATCCAGCTATGTGGCTAAATTGCCCAGGCTAGGATTGAACTTGGGATCGTCCTGTCTCAGCCTCCCAGAGTGCTGTGATTACAGGTGTGCAGTACTACACCTGGTTTAGAATGCCTTTTAAATACATTTGGTATCTATTCCCTCAGTTTGCCTTGGTTGCGTTTGAAGTAGTGTTTGGTTGCTCCTTACGGTGGAGTCCTGCTTTCCCGCAAGGGTTCCCCCACTGTGTCTGTCCGCACAGGGCCCACAGTGACCGTGGCGGGAGGGCTCCACCTGCAGGCACAATGACACAGGCGGCGAAAGGGCTCCCTCTCCCAGCCTCCACTCTGCTGCAAAACCAGCAGCCTCCTGAGAATGGGGCCTGGCCGGGGACCCCGTGCCCAATGGAAGAGCATGCTGGGCCCTCCTGCAGCTGTGACCCCTGCTCCGGGCAGTCACAGGTCCTCTGGGACGTCTGGCTGCGCTCTCTGACACAACCCTGCTTCCTTCAGGGAGCCCACTCTCTGGATGAGGAGGACTTCTTCTGGTTTTGGCATGATAATCAACAAAACGCTCTCTCCAGTCTCCAGGGCTTTTGCACAGGCTGCAGCGTGGTGCAAGCCCCCTACCCCTGTGCGTGAGTGCCGCTCAGCACGGCTCTAGGCACGGGAGGAAGCTGGGTGTCAGGGGACAGGCACAGCACAGTCCTGGCAGCTCGGCACTCCTGAGTCCCAGCTGCGGTCCCAGGCACCTCGGCGTTCCTCCTGACACCCAGTACAGGGACACGAGGAAGCCGGAAAGGGTTGGGGGAGGAGAGGGAAGGGAAGAGAGGAACAGGAGGGGCCTTGTTAGGAATCAGGTCGTGACGGGAGAGTGCCGCAGTCTCCCGGACCGCTCCTTAAGACAGGCCTTTTGCACATGGGGAGGGACCCGGGGATGCAGGAAGGAAAGGGAGGAGAGGAGACGGGCAGGAAGGAAGTGAGGGGCTGCGCTCGCACACCAGCTCTTCCGGCGGAAAGCCATCATTGTGCACCGCAAGACGCCCTCACAAACACCACAGATGGAAAGAAAAAATAAAAAGAAAGCGAGAATGAGCACAACTCACCTCCCTGCAGAAACTTCATGGGGTGCACAGTGGCGTGGTACCTGTCGATGCCGAGGGACACCAGGACGTAGCTGGAGGCGTAGAGCAAAACAACCTGAGGACCCCAGGAGAGGGGCGCTCTGAGCAGCTCTGGCGGGCGAGGGGTACAGGGGGCTGGGTGCCGCTCTGCCCCTCCGGCTCTGGGCGCTGGGGCTGCGCGGCTCCTGGCCGACATGCCAGGACTTCCGAGTCTCCCTCTCCACCGGCTTCTCGGAAATCCCGCACGTCAGACCCATCCTTCTTGGTATCTGCATGGTACCTTTAACTGTAGTTGACTTCTAAACCCATACTGATTTCCTCTGCCACAATAGATATCCCAGAAGAATTAGAAACAAAAGTTTGTTTGCCTTTTATCAGTGTGAGTAGTTGAGAGATGATGGAAGGTTCTGTTTGTAGGCGGCCAAGCACTATTTGGGTCTTGTCATGGTCACGGCCACGGCCAAAGGTCCCCTGCTCCGTCCCCTCCTTCCTCCCTTCCTCCCTCCCAGCTCTGGCCCCTCCTCCACCCACTGCTCCATCTCCTCCTCCACCCGCTCTTCCATCTGCTCCTCCATCCCCTCCTCTTTCCTGGCCTCCTCCCTCTCACTCCTACTAATCTGACTCGCACCCGCTAATTATCTGTGTGAGGACTATCTATAAACCTCACAGAAGAGCACATCAGGATGTGAGAAGTTAATATCTCTTCTGCCAGAGGTGTACTTGAAATATAATTAAATGAGATGTCTCCTAAAGAATGATCATAGTGGAAATTTTCTAGCTTAATTTCTACTGAAGGTCTAGTTAGAGCAATGCTTTGTAAATTTAAGGTTAAGTCCAGAGGGATAGAAGAGTAACAGGAAGACTGAAGTCCCCAGGTGAGCACTCGCCTTTGTTCTGGATGTGTGCACGTTTGTTCTTTGCCCGGCTCACACAGCAGCACCCTAATGAATTTTCTCCTGGACTTAGGGTGCAGCTATGTCATGATAAACCCACTGCAAGTGGGAAATAGAATAAAGTGGTAATGCCTGTGCCTCACCTAACCCACTGAGCATCTGTTGCTTGCCTTATATGTGCTCAGAACATACAGCTGGGCAAAATAAGCGCAAGGCCCATTTTGTAGTAGTGTTGACACCTTCTGAAGTTTGGTTCTGGACTGAAATGAAAAGCACAGTAGTTGCATGATAATGCGTTTGCATGGTGCTAAGGTCTAAAAGTCAAATTGAATCGTCAGAAGTCAGAGCCCAACCTCTGGATGCGGCCATTCCTTTTTATTTTTGCCTCTGCGACACAATCACACGTATGTCTCGGCACTAATGAGGAAGGTGCTGTAGGAAGGACCAGAGACTGAAGGATCCCAGGGGCTGGAGAAAGAAATTCTTTTCTTGTGCAAAAGGTGACAAATGGAGAGGGAGAAAATGGATGTTTAAGTTTAAGGAATAAATTCAACAACGGTTTCTGTAGAGAAAAACAAGGTTCCTAAGTGTGATCTGTGAATTCAGCATTGTTTAACCCTGGTCACACCCAACTGGGGATGGTTCAGAGAAGGGTGCAGGAGACAGCATGCCATGCAGTGGAAAGACATAGGAGCCTGGGACATGGGGCTGTCCCGAGTGAGTGGCTGGCGTTCAGGGCCTATGGCAGGAGGAAATGTCAGCAAAAGTGTGTCCGGGCAGCGGGCAATTAACAGAGAGGTCAGCGTTGTGACCCAACAGTAAAGGGTAGTTACTTTCAGAGATTATATATCTTCGGACATCGAGGCAGGGTAAAAAAATGAAAGGTGATCTAAAGGAAGTTCACCTGAGGTTATGCCGCTTCTCCACGGAGAGAGTGCCAGGGAGCAGCGCAAGAACAGGTTTAGAGTTGTGAAGGAAAAATGGTGCTCCAAGAACTTTGTAAATAACATTTCTGTGCCAAGCATGGCACTGTTTTTCAAAGATGTATAAGAAGGAAGAAAATAGAACCCTACACACCCTTCCTGAACATCCTCCTTGGGGGCTCTCAGCTGACAGAATTGTTTAAGAATTAGGCACTCAGGAAAGAGGATTAAATAATAGCAATGGTGTAAGTAATGAAGTTCATAAAATAATTATGGGTATTGTTACTGAACACTTTAGGGGAAAATCTGAGGAGTTGAGTCAGGGGAGAGAGAAAAAGAAAAGAAATCATGTGAATTTCTATTTATACGTTGTAGATACCACTTTTGTCTTATGCTGTGGTAGAGTTATATTAAATCCAAAAATTAAAGATAAACTATGGTAGAGTCAAATGAAAATGGGCAAAAATTAATGTGTTCATTTCTTTTGGCCACTATTGCAAAGTACCACAAGGTTGGTGCCTTAGAGCAATGTGAGTGAATTCTGTTATAGTTTCAGGCAGATCATTTCTACCAGGGCAAAATCAAGGTATTGACAGGGCCATGGTCCTTTGAGAGATGCCAGGGGAGAAGCTGTCACTTGTCCTTTCCAGCTTCAGGTAGCTGCTAGCATCCCTTTTCTTATGGACACTGCAGTCCAGTCTCTGAGGCCTCTGTGAGTCATATTTCCTTTTACCTCGCTCATGTGATTGCATTTAGGGCTCCCTGTGTTAATTCAGGACAATCTCACTTTTAAATTCTAAATTTAATCATGTACGCCAAGTCCCTTTTTGTCATAGAAGGGGACACACATAGTTTCCAGAGATGAAGATTTAGATATTCTTGTGTGTGGGGGGGTGCTGTTCAGCCTATCATAATTAAAAACTAAACAAGAAGACGGAAAAAGCAAAGCAAGAAATGCTCAGTGTAGAAATATTAAAAAGAGATGACTGACTAAAGTAATTCCAAACATTTCTCACAAGTGGGGAGAAGCTTAAGCTCCTCCACTAAGACAAAAAACTGTTTTAAAGAACTGTCCCTAAAATTCAACTGTGTACTTGTAGAACTCAGCTTTCTCATTGCTGTGACATAATAACCAGCACCCACAACTTAAAGGGAGAGAAGATGGATTTGGCTCAGGATTTTAAGGGATCTGTCCATGGCAGGGGCATCATAGTGGAAGGTGTTTCACCCATGGCAGCTGAGGAGCAGAGCAGGAGAGAAACAGGAGGGACCAGATGTAAACCCCATGTTCATACCTTCATGACCCCAGACACACCCAAGAGTGGGCTTTACTAATCTGGTGCAGTTAACAAAGCAGGATTAATGGTCATAATACTGTTTAGAAGAAAAATCACTGAAAATAAATGATATCAGTGTAAAAATAGATGGTCAAATGCACATTAAACAATTAAGTACTAAAAGAAGGCACATTATAATCCTGCTATAATTCAAGTTACGTTTAGGACACATAGCATTATATGTGATAGTGATTATTTATATTGGTAAAAGATATAACATAAAATGACAAGAGAATATTCACAAACTGGAAAGAGATCTGGGGATAGGTGGAGATGGAAGGGTGGGGAGAGGAAAGGGGAAATAAAAAATAATGAAGATGTGGCATAGAAAACAAAAAAGAATATTCATCAACTCACAACAAGTAACAAAACATTAAGATGTACAGCAAAAGTGTTCAAAATATTATAGAGGAAAAAAATAACAAAACCTATAGGAAGGGAAATTAAACTTTGTGACATAATGATATTATACATTATTATAAAATAGCTAGGTAACATTTCAAAAACTGGTTATATACTAATCTACTAAGAAAGAAAACCCTTCAACAGATTCCAAAAAGTAGAATTTATGCAATTCATATATTTCAAAAAGCAAGCAGTAAACTGAAATTAGTAACATGTTTCTTTTTTTTTAAATACCACTTGGAAATTTAAACATCCTTGCAATTAACTCAACTCAAGAAGGAAATCAAAGTACAATTATAATCAATTCATAAATGTCAACAATGAAAACTCTACATATCAACAACATATGGGACACCATTCGGAAAACAGACGGCAGCTTACAGGCATATGTCTGAATTCTCACCAACCCACCCCTTAATTTTGACAGAAATGACCTAGGAAATAGGAAACTAAAGAAAATTTTGCACAAAGAAGTGAGACTTAAGTGCTAGAAACCGAGAAATCTTACTTAGAAAAATACCAGATTGGACTCATATAAAGGAGGATTTCTGGACTGATGCAAAAATATGTACTTATTTTTAGGACAATTTTATATCTACAAAAATGTCCCTGCAGACAGGAGAATTTCTATACAGTATTATCCTCCTCCCACCTACACACTTTGGCTTCCTATTAACACCTTGCATCGGTGTGGTGCATTTGTTAAAAGTGATGAGTTAATACTGATACATGATTATTAACTAAACTCTATGGTTTATATTACAGTTCCCTCAGTGTGTTGTACCTTTCTACATATGGGTTTTGACAGCTGCATAGAGTTGTGTGTATACCGTTACAGGATGATGCAGAAAGCTTTATTGACTAAAAAATCCCCCATGCTTTTGTAACCTTTCTTCTAATCTTTGTAACCACTGACAGTTTAAGAAAACTATTATACACTTTTTCTTTTGGAGAATGTAGGAAGTACAGTGGCTAGACTTTCAGACTGCCTTCCTCCTCTTAACAATGTACATGTAAGATTCCACCACATCTTCCTTTGTCTCAGCTCCATTGTGTACATGTACCACAGTCTGTTTAGGCACTCAGATTTTGAGGGACCTTTTGGTTCCTTCCAGCTTGTGATGATTGTAATGAAGCTTCTATAAATATTCTTGTGCAGGTTTTTCTGTGGACATAAATTCCCAACCAAGTTGCACCAGTGCCTAAGATCACAGTTGCTGGATTATGCTTTGTAAGAATCTGCCTAATTATGTTCCAAAGCAACTGTATTATTTTGAAATCCAACCAGCAACACACGAGAAATTCTATTAATATACCGCTCATCAGCATTTGGTATGGTTGATTTTAAAGACATCTTAGATGTTATCTACTAGGTGTGTACTGATCTGTTATCTCATTGTTTTAATGTGCAATTCTCTGATGGCACATGATACTGAGTTTCTTTCTCCATGTGTTTGCCATCTTCTTTAGTTTAGTGTCGGTTCAGATCTTTTTCCCATTTAAAAAACATGAATTAATTTTATTGGTACATAGACACTTCTTTTAACCCCTTCCCCCTTTTTTGGTACCAGAGATCAAACTCAGGTCCTTGCATTTGCAAGGCAGGCAGTGGACCCATTGAGCTAAATCCCCAGCCTTTTGCCCATTTTTGAGTGAGTGCTTTGTTTTTTTATTGTTGTGTTTTAAAAGATCTTTATGTACTTTGGAATATAAATCCTTATGAAATACTTATTTTTCTAAAGTTTTCTCCAGTTATGTGGATTGTATTTCCCCCCAATAATTTAGTGCCATAATAACCATGCAACAGTGTAAACATGAGCCCATGACCATCAATTATGCCATCTAGTTTTGCTATATTTGGGATCAATACATGTGTGGAATGGGGTGGATGAGTCATTCATTCGTACCAGAAAAGCCACCTTGTGATTATGGTACCCTCCCTGCCAGGTTGGTGTGGGATTGTCTTTCCATTTCCTAAACAGTGTATTTTGCAGAGAAGTTTTTAATTTCATGAATAAGAACATTTTTTTTCTCTTAGTGTTTGTCTTTGTTACTTTTCTTGTTGCTGGACTAAATACCTGACACTGAAAAGTTAGTAGAGAAAAGATTTATTTAGCTCACAGTTTGTAAAGGTTTCAATCTATAGTCAGCTAACTCCAAGGCAAAGAAGCACAATCTAGGGTGATCCAGAGGAGAAACAGTCCATGGTGTGGCAGGCAGAAGGCAGCAGCATCAAGCAGCAGCAGCAGCAACAACAGGAAGACTGCCTTCTCTCTTCCCTTTATATTGCATGCAGGCTATAAGCCTATCAGTTGGTGTCACCCACACCCAGGCTGGGGCTTCCACTGTCCACATCCAGAACTATGCTAAACACGTTTAGTTATCACACGCTCTTAATCCTAGTAACATACCCTAGATCCATCCATCCACTTCTGAAAAGTCCCATTTATGAGTGCATGAGGCTTTGGGGACACAGCCAGATAGAAGAAACAACAGTGTTTAGTTGCTTTTCTGCATTAATTTTTAAAAAGTCTGTATCTTCCATCTTGTATGGCCAGTGAACTCTACTCTGTTAGCTTAGTGGATAAATTAATATTAAACAGATTTTCTTCTTTTAATTAATTTCTTTACATGGTCAAATAAAATTTTTTATATATTTATGTGAACCACATGATGTTTTTATATGTTGTGGAATGGTTAGCAAGCTATTTAACACACATTTTACCTTATATAATTATATTTTTAAAATGTCAAGAATACATAAAATCTACCTTCTCATGACTTTTGAGTATACAAAATATTGTTCTTAATTGTAGAAAAGTTTTCTTGAACTCATTCCTCTAACTGAAATGTTGTGTCCTTTGACCAAAATCTCCCAAATGTTTCCAGTTCTTGCCCTTCAGCAATCACCATTTTAGTCTCAGTTTTTATGGGTTTGACTTTTGAAATCTACGTATAAGGGAAATCATGTGGCATTTACCTTTGTACACCTGGTTTGCTTCATTCAATGTGAAATTCTTCAGTTTCATCCATGTTGTGGCAAATGGTAGGATTTCCTTCTTTTTTTTAAGGGTAACTCTTATTTCATTGTATGCGCACAGCACATTTCTTTTTTCATTTATCTGTTCATAGACACCTAGTATGTTTCCATGTCTTGGCTGTTATGAATATCATTACAACGAAAACTAGAGTGTATATACTTCTTTGGATTATTTGTTTTGTGTCTCTTCATTGTATACCCAGATGTGATATTGCTGGGTTATATGGTAGCTGTATTTTAAATTTTTTGAGAGACTGCCATACTGTTTTCCATGGTGGCTGTATCATTTTACATTTCCACCAACAGTGGACAGAGTTCTTTTCTCTATGTCCCAGACAGCACTTCTGATTTTTGGTCTTATTGATACTAGCCATTCCAACAACTGTGAGGTGACATCTCATTATAGTCTTAATTTGTGTTTACTTGATGATTAATGATGCTGATCACCTTCTCATTTACCTTGTGGTTGTTTGTATGTCTTCTTTGGAGAAGACCTTTCAAGACTTTTGCCTTATTTAATTGGATCGTTGATTTTCACTTCTCATAGCTTTTTACTGCTGCAATGAAATACTTGACACTGACTAACTTTGTGAAGGAAAGAGGTTTATTTAACTCACAGTTTTATTTAACTCAAAGTTCAGACAGCCTGGTGCAGGTGCAAGGTCTCCTCTGGCAAGGGTCCCAGGGCAGATGTCTAATGGTGGTGCATGTGTGGGGGAGGATCACATGACCCATGGAAAGCAGAGAGAGATGGGAAGGCCGGGCTGCTGCTTTTATAACAACTTTTCATGAAAACTAAAGGGTCACACAAGAACTACCTCCTGTAGACGTGCTCCCCAAAACCTGTGGACCATTCCCTAGGCCCCATGTCTTACACTTCCACCCCATACCTCCACTCTGAGCTTCAAGCCTGTAACCACACAGATGAGTGAGAAAAATATGGTTAACTATATCCAAACTATTGCACTCACTGTGGAGTTATGTAAGCTTCTTAATGTTTTAATAATAACCCCTTTATAAGATATATGGTTTGCAAATATATATTTTTTCATTCCATGGGATTCTTCGCTGCACAGAAGGTTTTCTTCACTCTGATATAATCCCATTTATCTAGTTTTGCTTGTGTTACCTGTATTTTAAAGTTCATGTTCAACAAAATTTTGAAGAAAGCGCAGATGTCATGAGGACTTTCCCTCATGTTTTCTTCTAGCAGTTTTAAGATTTTAGATCTTATATTTAAGTCTTTCATTCATTTTGAGCTGAATTTTGTATATGGTATGATTTATAGGGATCTAACTTCATTCTTCTGCATGTGAATATCCAGTTTTCCAAGTGCTATTCATTGAACAAAAATATCCTTAATCTATTTATGTTCTTAGAATCTTTTTTGTCCATAAATATATATCTTTATTTTGGGGCTCTTTCTTCTATTCCATTGGTTTGTATGTCTGTTTTTATGCAAGTGCCTTGCTATTTTGATTGTGACTATTAGTCATATGTCAACTTGAATGGAGGAAGAAATGCCTAGCAGATTAGTAAAGCTCAGTCCTGCATAAGTCTGTGGATAGCACCTTGAGGTAAGAAACCTACCCTCTTTGTAGGTGGCACCAACCAATAGGCTTGTAGCCTGGATGGAGTAAAGAGGAAAAGGAGGAGGAAGTGTGCTCATTTGGAAGCACTTCAGTCTGCCTAAGTGGGTACACCATTTGCTGCCACCTCTTGGACATCTGTCTCCGGGTCTCCAGTGGCTTCAACTTTCCAACACAGGCTCACACTGGCATCACTCCTGTGAGCTTTCTGCCTTTGATCTTGGACCAGTGCCACATGCTCCATTCATTTTGTTCTGAAGCTGCCAGCTTCCTGGGTTGAGCAGCTATTGGATTCTCTGGATCTCCAGTGTGCAAAAGGCCACTTGTGAACCCTTCTGCTTTTGATCCTGTGAGGCCACTTAATCTCCTTGTACAATTTTACCTGTGTCTTCTAACCCTTTAGAGATCCCTTGATAATACAGCTATGACAGGTTCATAGTGTATTTTGAATCAAGCAATATGATGCCTCTAGCCTTCTCTCCTCACTCAGTACTGATAGGATATTTGAGGTCTTTTGTGATTCTGTATGTATGTTAGGATTTCTTTTGTTTCTATTGAAATATCACTGGAATGTTAGTGGGACTGCGTCTGTATATAACTTTGTGTCATAGTATAATAATATTAATTTTAATCCATGAACATGAGATCTTTTTCCACTTGTCTGTTCTTTAATCAATGTTTTATACTTTTCAGTATATAGATCTGTCCCCACCTGGGTCAAGTTTATTCTCGTCTTTTATTATGTGTTTTTTTGTAGCTATTATGAATGGGATCTTTTTCTTGATTTCTTTTTAAGATAATGTATTAATAGCATATAGAAATGCTATGGATATTTGCATTTTGATTTTATACCTTGAAAATTTACTGAATTCCTTAACTCTAACAGGTTTTTTGAAGGAGTCTTTGGAGCGCTCTTTTATATAATTCCATGTCATCTGTGAACAGTGTCTTCATTTATGGTGTGGAAGCCTTGAGTCTTTCTCCTGCTTGGTTGATCTTTCTAGGACTTCAGGTATTATACTGAGTAGAAGGAGTGAGAAAGGCATTTTTCTGTTTATTATATTAGAGAAGAAGCATTCAGATTATCTCTGATGAGTGCGATCCTAGCTATGGACTTGACAGTTATGGATTTTACTGTGTTGAGACACTTACCTTCTATACCAAATTTACTGAACTTTTTTTTTTATCATGAGAGGATTTGGGATTTTCTCAAATTCCTTAAGTTTGGTCAAAGATAACAGTTTAGAGCCTTCTCTATTCTCTTAGAGGCTAGACACAGCCAGGGCATATACCAGGTTTTCAAGAGTCTTGGGACAAGACAGAGATGTTTAAAGTTCCCAGGAACACCATTATCCAGCTTATATTTTTAAGATTTAGTCTATTTCTTCCTCAACAGTTACCCAGCAACTCAGGCATCCATGAAGTTAATCAGTCATCTGTAATTATTTCTGACAAATGCCCCGAGGAGAGAAGTTGTCACAGTGGGAGCATTCTGAATAAAGTGAAGTGCAGGCAGCCTCACACGTGCAGCAGTCCAAGGAAGCACCAGACATGTGGAGCCATGGCAGGCATCCAACAGTGAGGCCTCAAAAGCGTTCAAACCCTAATCTGCTCTCTCTGGTGGCTGCCAGGCTATTTGTTTTTCCGTGGATGAGAGCTGTTAATTTTCAAGGCTCCCAAAAAGCTGGATACTAGAGGGTGAGAGTGATACCAGCTGAAACACCAACAAGCTCATTCCTCCTCTTGAGAGTCTGCCATTTTCTTGAATAAATGCTCTCTCAGTTGTTGTACACCTTTGGTTAACTTCCAGAGTCCTAAAAATTTGATTCTAACAATTTCTGCAAGTTTTATTGCTGTTTTTATGAAGGAATTATTAGTTTCTTCCCTGCCTTCTTTTGCTATGCCAACAAGATATATTTTCTGCGTAATATTTCTTAGTACTTCTTATAAATATAAAAGAAATAAATAAGAAGGAATGTTACTGATATGAGTATTTCTGGATCAAGAAGTCATTTAAAGTGGACAATTAGGGAAGAAATAAGTGATACTGTGCCTTGAACAGCATAGAGATATGTGTGATTGCCGATCTTTCGCACAAGCCCAGCAGGCTTTGCCTCTGAGTGTCCATCTCTCTTGTGCACCTTTTCTCTCTTACGAATCAGCAGACCTGGGCAACCACAAGCACGATGTGGAGAGAGGCTGTGTGACCTCCCAGCCTGGGTCGTGGAGTACATTGCTGCGTCTACCTGTCAGCTGGGTGGTTTATCTTGGGGCAGCCCGCTGAGATGTCATCAGGATGGGGAGTACTGTGAGCAGGTGCCTTGGAGAAGGTGTGGGTGTCCTGTCAGCACCAGGAGTCTCGCCAGCCTGCTGAGGGACCCAGTCTGAAGGTGAATTCCCCCACCTTGGTCAAGCCTTCCAATGATGGTGGCACTGAGAAATATCTGCTGAGCCTCTAACTGACCTTCCTGCAGGGCTATTCCAGAATCCTTGACTTACAGAAACCAAGATGATAGATGCTTATTGTTTTAAGCCACTATGTTTTGCCATAATTTGTATCTCATCAATTAATTACTAATAGAGTCAGCAACTAAAAACATCTATCTACAAGGAAGTACTGATCCTCAAGAAGAAATTGAAATAGGTTTTACAAAATTACTCCTGAGAAAGTGTCACTCTCAGTGCTAGGGGCTCTTTCACACCTACCATGCTGTCAAAATATGTTCAAAGCACACAAGAAGATTAAAATCATAACTCTTTGACACCCATTACCTGCAAATTGAAAGAACTCCATTACTAAGACCTGAAAATGACAAAAAATGGAAATTGTAATCTTAATTATGAATGCAGATCCTAAACAATGCTGCTAAAACTAAATGTAGCAGAGAAGAAGAAATTCAAATGTCAATAGATATTTTTAAAAGTGTAGTTTAAGTGGCAATTAGTCAATACTTATTTTTAAGGAAATGGTTAACTTTTTTTGTTGTTTAAAGAACAGTGGTTAGTTTGAGAGGTAAATGGTAAAAATAATTGACAATTTTTCTAGAGATTATTTAGCCATACTATGTCAAAAGTTTTATACTGACCAAGAAATTCTACTTGATGATTGAAATATGAATGTTTTATATTTTTATAATTGCTCATTTGTATTTTTAATATATAGTAGTATGTTAGCACATTTACATGATTTTAAATTACAAAATTACAATAAACTACAAAATTACATTTAAAAAATTTGACAAATGGTGCTTGTCATTTCACATAGGAGGAAGTGGTAATCTGCTGCCCAGGAGAGCTGGGTTTTGGATTATTGTCCTTTGCTGTCAGTTTGTCTCACCATGTTTGGCAGGTGCCACGTACCTGCAAATAGCGAACCACTCAGCAGATCAGGTCTGGCGCCAGGAAGTCCCCAGTGAATGGCCAGATGATGTCTGTCAAGATGCTGACCAGGCCTGTGAAAGAGTCTACAAAAAAACACAGGTCTTGTTTCAGTTTCTCAGATTTGCAGCTGTGCTGCTTTGGAGGTGAATTTCTGGGGAGTTTTTGCTTCTCTTGATTTACAGATGGCCACTGAGGAAAAGGAAGATTAGGCAGAAGGCCCTTGCTTTGTTCGTTTGTTTTTGTTTTTTTGGTACCAGAGCTAGAACTCAGGACCTTGTGTTTGCAAGGCAGGTACAGTGCCACTGAGTTATATCCCCAGCCAAGGCCCTTGGTTTTCATTGTCGGAGCTTGTTAAGCACTCAGATATAATTGCATAGGAAGGATTTCAGCAGGGATAGAGGAACAAGCAAGGAATCACTGAACTGATCTTTTAAGTCACAGAAGAGTTTTAGGGGGGTCTAGACCTGTTTCAAAGCAAGCACTCTGTGAGAACCAGAAGGCAGCAATTTTGAGAAAAGCAAATTTACCTTTTACCTTTGGGAAACCCTTCAAAATTCCCTGCCCCACATTCTTCACTCTACAACTTAAGCCTCTTATCTCCTTACCTCAGACTCTAGTGTTTTCTTCCCCTTTCTACTTTCAACATATGTCCTTGGAAAGAATGAAGCACACAATCGATTAATTTAATCAAATTACTTGGTTGGACTAGTGTATAGAGAAACTGAAGCCGAGGTCAAGAACTTTGATCTTTTGTGGGAAGATTAGAATCAATTCTATAGTTGCAGACTATACAAGTTGCACAAATGTCTAAAACAGGAATGGCAAAATGACATATCTCTAGAAACTCCTTCTCATCCCTTATCCCTTAGCAGACATCACTCATTGATAGTGGGAGTCTTTTTCAAAATAGCACTTGAGAGCGTCTCTGCTGATTGATGGGTGGAATGGAAACGTGACCGGATAAGCAAGATGTCACTGAGTGTTATGGAAGGAATTGGTAAGTGGCACACAGAGAGGTGGCAGAATGGAAGGAAATATAAAAAATATTTACTTGTCAACAAAGGTCAATCCCACATAATTGCAGCACTGGGATCGACCAAGTACTGGGCTACAACTCCTTCTTTTACAGGGTTTTTCAGGCTTGGTTTCTTTCAGGTGGTTACATTTTATTTTCACAGTTCACATTGCTGATATACAAATCATGGTGGCCAGGCAGTTGAATTTCAACCCAGATGTAGTACTCCTTTGTGGTGGGAGTTTACCTTTAAGATTGTCTGGCTATGAGCTCAGATGTATCACCTCTTTGGTAGGGGAGGTTACCTTGAAAATTCATCTGGTTATCCTAGTCCAGGGGAAGGGGTTGTGTCTGGTCAGTAAAGTCAACAATGGTTCTTTACAATCATCTGGTTTAAAAAATTTTTGAGCAAGACTAGATGCTTCTGTGTCTGTTGGTTCTGAGCTAAACAAAACAGACTGCTGTTAGAGACAGCAGAAGCCATTCTACATTGTAACACTTTACAAGTTTTTGCTGTTTATAAAACCTTTCTCTATCATGAGTTGTGGTCACTTTTTCCGGACATGGGTACAGCACCCTATCAAGAACCCTACAGGCAGGGCAAGCTCATTGCTAAGGTAGCTCTTAGGGTCCTGGAGAAAGTGATGGGGTTCTTCCCAAGCAAAATGGAAATTTTGAAGCAGCTCTGTGAGTAGAAAAAAGAATAAAACGCCTGTGGTAAGTGACTGGTTCTAGTGGATATACTTTATGAAGCCAGAAAACCCACCAGAGAATTATTTTCCAGGAGTGTTTAGAAGACAGAACACTCATCAAGACTACCAGGAATGTATTGGTGAGACAGACGCTGGTATCACCAAAGCCTCAGCAGTGGCTTCTGTCTGCAGGCAAGGGTAGGAGAGGTGGTCACAGAGGCAAGTGTGTGGTGTCATGATTTCTGTAATCCTTCCCAAAGGACTCACAGATATTTGGGTGACTGTATACTGGAAAAAGGGGGACTACACAGACATTCTGAGGACTACTGGGCACAGTGTTAGGGTTGATATGAAACCCAGAGAAGTGAGTATCATTACAACTCACTGTTAGAGTAGAATCTTTTGAGGCCAGGTAACGAATGAAACCCTGGTCGCAGTGGGATGATCCACTACATCTGTAGCCCTTCCCACTAGTCATTGTCTGACTACAGGAATGGTTATACTAGAATAGTTATACTTGGCAGTTGGAGTAACCACATATTGGTTTTTCCATTCTAGTCCCGAAGGGCAACAGGAAAGTGCTCATTTCAGCAGTTTGGCCCCGGCTGACACTGGACAGATTTTGGAGAATGAGTGTAGACAGCCACAAACTCAAACAAGTAGTAGCCTTGATGGTAGCTGCAGTGCAGGCATAGTGCCTTGACTAGAGCAGGTTTTTATGGTCTCAGGTTTGTGGTATATAGGAATAGATTTGACAAGTGCACTGTACTAATCTATGGGTGAAGATAATCAGAAAGAGTTTGCATTCATACGGAACAGACAATAATATCCATTTACTGCTTTACCGAAAGCTATGTTAACTCTCCTAATATTTGCCGTAATATGGTCTGCAGAGTCCTGGAAACATTGCAGAATGTTGATCCATTGGTGATGTCACTGGAAAGGCCAAGAAAGAAATGTCCAGTACATTTTAGGCCTCAGTAAGATAAATGTACTGTGGAAGGTGGGGAACAGACTCAAAATTCAGGAATGTGCCACATCAGTGAAATCTTCCATGGTCCAGTGGTGAGGAGCTGCTAGAAAATACCCACATTCCTGTCCCCGAAGCACAACATAAATTGCTGCATCCTACATTCCTTACCTCGCTAAACAAAGCAAGTACCTTTTAGGTCTCTTTGGGGTCTGGAGGCAACACATTCTACATCTAGTAATATGGCTGTGGCCTGTGCTGGATGTGGTGGAAGTCCCACAGTCCTGAGTGGGCCTGGAGCAGGAAAGGGGTCTGCAGCATGCATGGACTGAGGTGTAAACAATTCTACTGCTTGGGGCATATAATCCAGCAGACCCTATAGTGTAGGTTATGTCAATGGAAAAAGAGATAGTTTGAAGTAGGAGAATGCCCAGTGGGAAAATCAGAACACAGCTCTTGGAGCTCTGGAGCAATGCCAAATCAATGGCAGTGGAGAACTCTATGCCTTTTGAGAAACAGTTCCTACAATGTTTCTGAGCATTGCCACTGAAGGAATGCTTGATAATGGGAGCACTAGGTGTTTGGAAATGTATTATAAGTTACAGGTGCATGAAGTCATCAAGTCAGACAGGCCTGACAGCTGTCCTTTGAAAGATGGGAGTGATATATATCAGGGCTGCAGAAGACCAGTTCAGCACGAGTAAGTAGCACGAGCAGGTAGACCAGCTTCTCCCCCTATCATCCCCCAAGGTTGCACAATGGCTGTGCTCCACTCACGCTTATGCTTATGTGGAGATACAATACAACCTTGGCTTAGTTCACTATGTAGGTGCAAAGCAAAAAGTAGTACATTACAGCTGCATCCAGGGTGACCTTGAAAGGCAGCAGAGAGGGAGGATCTTTCCAATACATGGAGTTGTAGTCAGTGTATCTGTTTTTCACTTTGCATGGAGGAAAAATGACAAATGATTTGTCCATTTTACATTATCCAGGCTTTGTCACCGATCACCTCAGAACTGACATGATGAGCATATGGCATGGTCACAATGACAGAGAAGTCTATTCATTAACCAGTAAGGCGGCCCGCTACTTCTCATGGCCAATCCAGCTCTGACTGTCTTTGGCTGTCCAGCCTGCCATTAACAGAGGCTAACACTGAGCCCCTCAAAACGGACTATTTCTTGAGGAGATCAACTGCTTCCTTTGTGTCAACCTGACACTGGACACCTTTTGTCCTTCGAGGTCCAGCCGTGCTCCTGGTGCTATACCTATTTGGGATATGCACTTGCCTTTCCTGTCCTCTGATCTACAGTCACTATCTTTCACTGCTCTCTGGGGGTTTCCACATTTCCTAACTAGAATGGAAGCCCTTACAACATAGTGTCTGAGAACATATGTCTGTTCCATAGTGAAGGGAATGTGGGATTGGCACATGATCTATACCACCCAGAAGCAACTGTCCTTACAGAGCACTGGTGTGTACTACTGAAGGAACAGATAAGAGCCAGCCTGCAGATCCTGCCCTGAAAAGATGGGAGGAGCACCAATCAGAACACTGGATATGCAGTCAGAGCCCCCTTTACGCTGCTGTGTTCCTAACAGGAAGTACGTATAGGTCTGAGAACCAAGGAGGAGGGGAAGGAATGATCTTAGTTAAAAATCATGCCCAGTGATCTTCTGAGCATTCTGTGCTTCTTTATGTGCACCTCTGTGCTCAGCAGATTGGAGTTTTTGGTCCTGAAGGAGATAACACTCATTCCAGGAGACACAGCGAGAGTACATACAGTTGAACTAGGAGGTAGACAGGAAATGGAGTCTCCATCCTGGAAAGAGTGAACTTCTGTTGTCAGCAGATGGAGGTAGATGGAGGTGTTTATACAATGGGCAGAGCACAGGAAGTTTACTTGTATCCTGACTGCAGACAGTTACTGGATGTGCTCAGGACTGCTGAGCATCCTCAGTAGGTCCTCAGTGTGGGTTTGTGTCAATTTCTTTAGCCTAATGGGAAGCATTTAGGTTTTGAGTGCTTTGGCCTCATGAAATGTCCACGCCTTTATAAACAGGGCTTGTGAGAGTGCTCTTGCTTGTCCACCTTCTGCCCTGTGGAAATCTAGCTGCCATCTTGGAAGCAGAGAATGAAAAGACACTTGGCCTGTTGAAGCCTTAGCCTTAGTGTTCTCAGTACTCAGAACTCTGTGATAGTACATTTCTGTTTATAAGTTATCCAGTCTATGGTATTTCACTATAGCTCTTACAAACAGATGACTGCTTCTTATCAGTCCTTATTTGGCATTTTAGCACTGAACACCCTTTGTGCATTCAGAAATCATCCCTTCTGCTTGGGATGACCACTCTCCTTTTATCAGCACACTGAAATCTTATTCATCTGTCAATATTTAGTTGCTTCCTCTTTGGCTTCATTTTCTAGCTGCTGAGAATACATACTAAACATCAAAATTTAAAGGGGAAAGGGTTTATTTAGCTCACAGTTTGTAGAGGTTTCAGTCTGTAATCAGCTGGCTTCAATGCAGGGTGGCATGGCAGAGGGGGGGTCACAGAGGAGAAACAGTCCATGGCCCCCACACAGTAGCAAAAGCAACAAGGGAAACTTAACAATGCTTTGCCGCCCCTTTCATTTTACCCAGGATTAGGGTGGTGTCAAACCAATCAGTGTACTGGTTTAGTAATCACACGCCCTTCATGCCAGCATCACACACTGTAGACAGAACCATCTCTGCAAAATCCACCTGTGTTCACATGAGGCTTTGGGAGGGATATGTAGACACAGCTGTAACACTCTTCTGAAGCTTTTCTTGACCATTTTCATGAAATGGTCCCCCAAAAGGTGTATGTGCTCTCCCAGTCCTATGTTGCTATGTCTGTCTCTGCCTTTCTGTTCCCCTATAGGAACTGACAGGAAGCAGCCTTGGCAAGGCCACACAACAGAAGTATCTGAGGCCAGAGGAGAAAAATTCCATGGCAGCTCTGGGATGAAGGAGTTCTTGCTGAAGAGAGAAGATTTGAGCAGGGCCTTGAGCATTGTGGATTGTGACTAATAAAATAGTGTTGTGAAGCTTTTTGTGGTAGGAACGCAGGGAGTGTAGGGGATGTTGGAGTTGCTTAGATCTCCCCTTTTGGTTACTGATGCTTCTCTAGGTCTGAGTGGTTATATGAATAATTAGAGTGTATTCTGGTGAAGTCTGCTTGTCCCCTGGAGCCTCATCTTAAATAAACTTATTTCTGAAAGCAAACTATCAGTGGAACTGCTCCGCTGAACTTGTTCATTGCTATTAGGCAAATGATGCTTCATCTGATCAGTAGAAAGCTATTTAGTTACCTAAGTAATTGAGTGCATTGCAAATAAGCTGTTCCTAAATGGTAATTAACAGGTCCCGGGGAACAAAGGGTACACTTTAAAGCCTTAGTGACTTCCATGCATTACTTCTGCTTTTAAACATTCATTCTGTGAAAGGTTCTATGAACTTGTAATTCTCAGATGCCAAGGCAGACTCCCAGGAGGCATTGGTCTTGAAAGCCTGAATGTGGGTTCCCACTTGGTACGTAAAGGTGGGTGCAGGGGGAGCTGAGAATGAGAGACAGAGCGGATGGATCTAAAGGATCAATGGGGTTTGACCTGTGAGAGGGGCTGAAGGGCATTGATTCTAGGCCCAGAAAAAAATCCAAGTCAAAGTATGCAGAAGAGAAAAGTAAGAAGAGAAGCTACACGGCTTGTCTATATAAAATGACATCAGTTTGCCATTGCCAAAGCCTAACATAGGATGTCGCAAGAAATGGGGCTGAAGAGGCGAAAGAATCTGATCCTTTGAGGTTCTCATGCAGCAATTAAAAGAGCTTGCACTTCCCCCTTTATACCGCAAGAGAGATGGATAACTCAGGCCCTTGTGAGTGCTAACTTGAGTGTTCAACTTGATTGGATTAGGAAATGCCTAGAGATTAGTAAAACACACTTCTGGGAGTGTCTGTGGTCATGGAGGGCTGACCCGGTGTTCATATCTGGCTCCTCAGCCGTTCCTCCCGGCACTGTTTGCTCTGTTGCCTGGTACTGTGGACTGGACCTTTTTGCCCCACCAGGCCTTTCCCTCACGTTAGTCCTGCCTTGGAGCCAGCGCTCTATGGTCTGAATCTCCTGAACTGTGAGCAAAATTAAACATCTCCTTTAAGTTGTGGGCATTGGATTGTGTTTGGTGATGGGAAAGCTGACTAAGCCTTCAAATATGTGTTTTGAATAGAATTCTTTAGCTACTGTGGGAAGGATCACTGTAGTTGGTCCAGAACTGGAATTACCACTTATACTAGTTAGGAGACTGTGCAGAAATCTGAAGAGCGTTAATTAGTGTCTAGTGTATACAAATAGGAGCAGGGATAGAAGAAGTATGCAGATTTGAGGTATACTTTATAAAGTAACACAGGGAGGCTTCTTTGATGACTATTAACATTTTAAATACAAGATAGAGAAAAATCTACAGTGTGTTGCAGGCCTCTGGCTCGGGTATTCCTGGAAGATGGTAGTACCATTAACTGAGAATAGAGTACAGGAAGATAAACTTAAAAAGATGAAATCTCAATGACTTTGGGTTTTAACTGAGGTTTTAGACAGTTGACATGTAATATCAGTACTGATACCACTGGATTAAAACCTACCATTGTTTTAGTTGCTTCTATCGGTTTCATCCATTTATGTTTCTTTCTCCCCCTTCTATTTCTCTCTGGATTAATTGAACTTCTTATAATTTCAATTTTGTCTCTGTTTTTGGCTTATTAACTATTTCTTTTCTATTTAATTTTTCTAACTCTTTTGAGGGTTTATAGTATATACTCTTAACTTATGTTACAATTTTGTGTAGTACTATACAGATTTGTATGAACTATGAGGAAGTGTATATGCTAATTCCTGGTAAAATTTGTGCTGATGTTTAGACATTTACATTTTGTGGGTATTATAAAGCCAACTGTTGCCATTTTGCTTTAAACAGCCAATTACATTTTAAGGCTCCATAACATCAGAAAAATGTGCTCTTTTTGTAAACTTTCCTCTTCAGTTTTCCTCTCTGCACAGTTCTTTACTTTCTTGTGGACAAAATTTCTGGCCTGGTGTCATACCCCTTCTGTCAGAATTCCTTTGATGTTTCTTGAAATACAGGCCTGCTGGTAATTAATTCCCCCCACTTTGGCTTTGCTTTTCAAAACATCTTAAATAATCTTTATTACGTATTCATTTCTAATACCTTTGCTGATGGTAGGATTCTGAGTGACAGTTGTTCCCCCATCAGCTTTCAAGGAGCTTTTGTCTTTGGGCTTGATCACCTTATGACAAGAAAATCTGCTTTACTGGTGCTATTTTTTGTTTTATATTTAAGGTGCCTATGTCTTTCCCCTGGATGTACCTGTTCATCATTTTAAGATATTCTAAAGTTAATAGTTTGCAATAACACAACTCACTTAATATTCTAGTAACAGTTGTTTTAAAAATCTTTTGTTTTAAAGAATTAATGGCTATAACCTACCTGGTCTGTTAATGGGTTTGTTTATATGGCCTAATGCAAATGGTCTTAAGGAGATGCTAAAAGGCTTGCTCATTTCTCTGATAAAAAGTATTATTTTATTGTCTAATCTTTGCTTAAATTAGATATTTAATGAGATTTTTAAATCATTTTTTGTAATAGCAAAACCTTTCAATGTTCAGAAACAAAGATTTTGGACTTTTCCCTCTCAAGTATGTTATATGTTCTTTTCAAGATGTACAGTACTTATACCTATAGTGACATACTTTGGGACACACATGTAAGCTAATAAAATAAGTTTTAAAACTACTATATGTGTGGGTGGCATAATTGTGTAACATTGTAAAAGTTATGTTTCAGGGGCTGGGGATGTAGCTCAGTGGCACTGTGTCTGCCTGGCAAGTGCCAGGTCCTGAGTTCAATCCCCACTACTGGAAAAACAACAAAACAAAACAAAACAAGAACAACCAAAAAACAACCAAAACCAAAACAACAACCTCATACCAAAGTTATGTTTCATTCTATAAATGGACCATATATGGTAACAGTATAGCTTTTGAGTAAAATATTTCTAATTAAAGATAGTTTTTTTCTAAACAGAATTTTCCATCTTCTGCAAACAGATAACCACTTTTCCCACATTGTTTTTTGAAAATGCTGTCTTTCCTTCAACATATGCTTTTGACTCCTTTGTCAAAGATTAAATAGCTGAATATATCTGGGAATGTTTCTGTATCCTCTGTTCTGTTCCACTGATCCACGTTTCTGTTTTTGTGCCAGTACCACTCTGTTTTTGTCACCATTGCTTTGTTGTATAGCTCCAAATCTGGTACTGTAAGGCCTCCTTCTTTGCTCTTATTGCCCAGGATTGCTTTTGCTATTTTGGGTCTCTTCAGGTTCCATATGAATTTTAGGCTTGACTTCTCTAGTTCTGTAGAGTGTACTATTTGTATTTTGATTGGGACTGCAATGAATCTGTATAACGGTTTTGGGAGCAGGGCCAATTTTGCAATATTGTTTCTGCCTATCCAGAAGCAGGGGGTGTCCTTCCATTTTCTGATGTCCTCTTCAATCTCCTTTTAGAGTGCTACAATTTTCTCTGGAGAGGTCTTTCACTTCCTTGTTTATGTATTTCTGGGTACAGTGGTACCTGGCTTTGAACTTGCTTTATGACTTTGGCAGATGGCCATGGTCACATTTGTCACCTGATGCAAAGTTTGCAAATGGAAGCAAAATTTTGCCAAAAGCTTTTGTTTGTGAACCAAATTGTTTGCAAACATAAGTGTTCATGAACTGAGGTATCCTGTATTTCATTTTCTTGAAGCTGCTGTTAATGATATTGTTTTCATAATTTCCTTCTCATTGAGTTCATTATTGATGCACACAAATGCTTATACTTTTTGTATGTTGATCTTGTATCCTGCTATATTGGTGAAGTTGGTTATGAATTCTAAGAGCTTTTGGAGGAGTTCTTTGGGTCTTCTAGCATATCATGTCATCTGCAAATAATGGTAATTTGAGTTCTTCCTTTCCTTTATGTATCCCTTTTATTTCTTTTTCTTGCCTGATTGCTATAGCTAATGTTTCAAGTATTATGTGGAATAGAAGTGGTGGTAGTGGCAATCCTTGTCTTGTTCCTGATTTTAGGGGAATAATTTTAATTTTTCCCCATTTTATATGATCCTAGCTGTTGGTTTTTCATAAATAGCTTTTATCCAATTTGGCACAACTTGATATACCTTCTATACCTATTTTCTTCAGGGTTGTTATCATGAAAGTGTTAGATTTTGTTGAAAGCCTTTTCTTAATATTTTGATATGATTATGTGGTTTTTGACCTCACTTCTGTTTATGTGATATATTTATTGACTTATTTATGTTGAACTATCCTTGAATTTTTGAGTTGAAAACTACTTTAATAAGATGTATGATCTTTTTTTTTTTTTTTTTTTTGTACCGTGAATTGAACTCGGGTCCTTGTGCTTGCAAGGCAGGCCACCGAACCGCTGAGCTAAATCCCCAGCCCTGTATGGTCTTTTTGATGATGAGCTGCATTCTATTTGCTAGTATCTTGTTGAGGATTTTTGCACCTGTGTTCATTAAAGATATTGGCCTATAGTTCTCTTTTCTCTCTTCCTCTCTCTCCCTCTCTCTCTCTTTTTTTTTTTTTGGTACCAGGGATTGAACTCAGGACCTTAAGCTTGCGAGGCAGGCAATGGCACCACTGAGCTAAATCCCCGGCCCTATAGCTTTCTTTTTTAATAGGTTTTTAATACAATTTTGGAATCAGAGTGATACTGACTTCTACACTCCATCCCTTTTGATTTCTTTGAAGAGTTTGAGGAGTATGGGTGATATAACATCCTTAATAGTTTTGTAGAAAACAGCAATGAATCTTCAGGTCTTGGACTTTCTTAAGTTGGTAGATTCTTCCTTACTGTATCATTTTCATTAGTTGTTATTGTCTTGTTAGCACTGGGTAATTTGTATGAATCTGTCAAAGATCTAAACAATAAAGCAGAAACATTAAACCTACTGAAAGATCAAATAGGTAAAACACTTGAAAACATAGTTGTAGGAAAGGATTTTCTAAACAGAAACTCAATTGCACAAGAAATAGTAAGAATCAACAAGTTGTGTTATAATGGACAAAAATGCTTCTGTACAGCAAAAGAATCAATTAGTAGAATGAAGAGACAGCCTATAGAAAGGGAAAAAAATTGCCAGCTTACTCCTCAGACAGAGACTAATATCCAGAATATATAAAACACTAAAAATATCGATCATCTAAAATTAAAGACCCACTCAAGAAATATGGCAGTTAAATGAATAATACTTCACAGAGGAAGACATAAAAATAGCCAACAAATATATGAAAAAATGTTCAATACCTCTGGCTGTCTTAGTTACTTTTCTTGTTGATGAGACAAAATACTCAAAGTTCAAAGGGGAGAGGTTTATTTAGTTCACAATTTGTAGAAGTTTCAGTCTGTAGTCTGCAGAGGGGGTCACAGAAAAGAAATAGTCCATAGCAAGCAGGCAGTTGAGAGCAAGCCAGGCAACATAGCAGCTTTTCTCTGCCCCTCATATATTCTTTCTAGGCTACTAGGGTTAGGGCAGTGCCAAACCAATCAGTAGGCTGATTTAGTAGTCACACACCTTAATCCTAGCTTTGCACCATGAATCAGTCACACACTCTATCCAGCCATCTCTGGAAAAGCCCACCTATGATCACATGAGGCTCTGGGGGGACATCTAGACACAAGCCATAGCTTTGGCCATTAGAAGTGTAAAATTAAAACAACACTAAGATTTTGTCTTACTCCAGAAAGAATGGTAATCTTCAAGAAATCAAAAAGTAACAAAGGCTGGCATGGCTGTGGTGAAAAGGGAACCCTCCTATGATATTGGTGGGAATGTAAACTAGTACAACTCTTATGGAAATCAGCATGGAGATTTCTCAAAGAACTTAAATTAGAAATTCCATATGATCCAGCTATCCCCCTGCTAGGTATCTCCCTGAAAGAGCTTAAGATATATTCTACAGGGGTCCATGCATATCAGTGTTGACAGCAGCGCAATTCATGATAGCTAAATCCTGGAGACAGCCTGTCTGCCCATCAACAGATGACTGGATAAAGAAAATGTGGTATCCCCACATAATGGAATACTACTCAGCTACAGAGACATTTGTAGGAAAGTAGATGCACCTACCTGGAAAATATAACGTTGAGTGAAATAAATCAGATAAGCTTGAATACCATCCGGTATTTTTCATCTGTGTTAAGTAAAGTACAAACTAACAAAAAAACAAGGAAGGACAGAAGGAGACAAGGGAGGGATCTCTTGCAGAGAGGAGGGGTTCAGGGGACCAAGGGTGAGGGGTGAGAGGGAGGGGATGGGGAAGTGTGTAGAGAGATTGGCCATAGACAGGTCCTAGTGATCTCAGTGAGTGTGGACATTAGGCGCCATCGACATGAACTAAGATTAATATCACCAACAAGAAGGAAAAGTGGGGAAGGGGAACTAGAGGAAGGAGGAGGGAGGGAGGGGAAGTAAAAGGGATTTAAAATGAAACAATCTATATCATGTACATGTACCAGCTCCCCAAGATGACTGTAAAATGCACGTACTGCAAACACGTACTAATAAATTAAAAATGCAATACACAGGGCTAATGACAGTATCTTTCTTAAGAACAAGGCTTAGAATATTGATCAGTTCTTAGTAAAATTTACAACAAAACATTAACATGAGATTTTAAATTTGTTGAAATAATTTCTTGTGTTCTGTGTGCTCTTGTTAAAATTAAATATTAAAAAAGTACAACTTAAAAATTCATATTTACTTAAATATCTATATACAGTTTTGTTTTTCAATTCTGGTTACATAAACTACTATTATGTGACTTTCCTTATTTTTCAAAAAAATTAATTGTCCTGGTATAATACAGTTGGTCATGATTGTTGTTTAAATATACTATAAAAGTAACTAGATTGTTTTGCTAAATTTTCGCTTAATGTATTGCTTATCATCATTCAAATGGGAAAACCCATGTTCCTCTTGCTCATTAAGAGAGTCTTGCAAAAAAATGTTTGTTCTTAGTTGGTAACGCAGACATTAACTTTTACTCTACATTCAAAAATATGTTACTAAATTGTAATTCTTGGTCTTGCCATTAGTAAATGGTGTGCTTTCCCCCAAATAGTGATTCATGTTGGCTTACAAGAACAGGGGACTCTTAAGCATTTACTTTGTGTAAGGAATTGGTAGGACTAAGCTTACTTCACAAAAATACTGGTTTTCTTTAATTTGGCCGCTGTGTTTCTTAGTTCAGGTTTACTACACAGACTAGATTTGCTTTGCTCTTCTTGGCTTTTTAAATGTTTGTGTATAAGCTTTATGACTCTGTCAAGGTTCTTTTTATTAGGGTGCTGACTCCAAAACACACAGGATTAGACTGACAATAGACTCTAGGTAAAAGCCCAAGAGCCACTCATTCCGATCCTGTGATATCGGTCAAATTCAACAATGAGAAAGGGTTTTGTGACACTGAGTCCAATCGACTCTCTCACAACCCCCAATGTGGGACACGTGCTGACAGTCACTAGGGAAGCTGCTGGCAATGACTTCAGAAAAGAGGAGAATTCATTTGGATACCAAGGGGGTGTTGCTTGCTCAGAGATGGGGCGAGGGAGTTGTGTGCATCAAATAGTCACTGTGTCCACTCTACGTAAGTAAATACAGCTGCAGAGGTTATAAAATGCCCTTCTGGGAGGTGTCATGGTTAGATAGCCTTTGGCTGTTTTCTTTTGCATCTGACTTGACACGGTTTACCTATACCTTTTCAGGCTCAAGCATCGGCTTTCCTTTCACAGCTCCAGCTACCTGGGTGCAATCGCTGTCAGCCCAACATGGGGATCACCAGCTGGATGGTGCAGAGCCTCAGTGCCTCTGAGGCTGAGGGCCAGAATAAGCAATGGGCAAATTGTTACAGCACTGCAAATGCAACTTTAAAAGTTAGAGTTTTTTCTTTTAGAGACAAGCAATTTCTCCAGACTTCCTCCTGCTGATCCCATAACCAACATCACCTCCTCCTCAGCCCCAAAGAAGTGACAGAATATACTGACATCAGCCCCCAGAGGTCTTTTCCTTTCCACAGGAAATTGGACAAAGAGCCGAAGATGGCTCTGCGTGGTACAGTGCGGCCTCTCTGTGCTCCCTTCACCTCTGTTCTTGCTATAGAAGACCCCTGTCCACCTGTCCATGGGACACGGTCATTCGAGGGAAACGTGCCCCCACCTCCTGGTAGCTAAGCTTTGCATAGGTCCTTCTCCTCTTTATCCAAGCAGATGACCCTCCTTTGAACTGACCAGTGGCAAGTAGCCACCTGAAGGCATGAGCCTCGGTGGCTGGTGACATGCTATGTGAGTGGCGCATCCCCATTTTTGCATAAAGTACACCCATAGTTCAGCTTTTAGGGTTTCTAACTTTGGTTTCTTTAACTTGCAGTGAGAAGCTGAGACACCAGCAAAGCAATGTGAGTCAGAGTTTCAGTACAGGGATTTTTATAAGCCTCTTTCATCTTTTATAGCTGCAGCTTCTGAGCTTAAATCGATTATAGCTTTTTTAGTGACTCGCTAAAAATGTCAAGTCTTTCCACAGGATCTGTCTTAATTTTCACAGAAATGGTAACTCTTTGATGTTGGTTAAATTATATAATTTTCACAGGAGTATAGCTTGCATAGCCTGGCTTGAGTGTAAACAACTCTGACTCACAGAGCACAAGAAGCAGAAACAGAAGTGGACAGGCTTTTGGGATCGCCCCGCTGCTCAGGGGTGTTTTGCTGTAGGACTGGACAGTGTGAATCAATGCAGCACCGAAATTAGGAAGATGCTGTGGAGAGAGTGGCTCCTGGTTCCCTGCTCTCCCTGGCCTTACCCAGCCGAGCTCTGCCCTGCCCTCCCTTCGTCAGGCTGCCCTTTGGCTGGGAAACCCTGTGCAATCCACCTGCGGTGTCCCTGAGATCCTCAAGGGCCAAGGCTCCTTCCTGTGTGATGCTTCTCCTGATTGCTGACGGGTGTGGTTAACCCCCCTCCGTGCCACCTGTAACACACTCGAGAGTACCTGCAACACGTTAATACATTCACTTTTTATATTTCTCCCATGCTCTGTGTCCTGTGGTAGAGCAGGCAGTATTTTTTATTCACCTCCACAACTTTAGGACCTGGAAATGTGATACTAGGTTGGAACAGCTTGGAAATTTCCATTAAGAGAATGAATCTATTACCAGTGTTGCTTGATTGACTGCAGTCAGAGGTATTTCTCGGTGCAGATTGAGCCCCATCAGCCATTTCCTTCAACATAGATTAAAATAATGATTACAGAGCCAAGATACCAGCAGGAGGAGTGTGATTGGAAATATTGATCTGTGAGCAGATTTCCAAAATGAAATCTCTCTGCACTAAGATCTCTGTAAGATTGCCATCTCCTGAGTGGCAGGGTTGTATCTCACTGGTGTCTACAGTCTGTTCCTCTTCACAGTGCTGGTCAGATACTCAGTGTTTGCTGGACGATGGGACGCTCTGCCAGGGCTGCCCTGCAGGGTCTGCCCTGCGTAGTCAGCAGGCGAGCCGGGCTTCTGAGGTTGCTGCTTGGTCTCAGTCGCTGCTTAGGGTCTTGACACTTGCGCTGGGGGCCGGGAAGCAGAAACGCTTAGCGAGTGAGTAACTCTTTCGCTTGACCAGTGGGGAGCGCAAGGAGGGTACTGGATGCAGACCCGGTTTTTATGAAGACGCCGTGCTAATCCAAGATGCTCGAGGCCTTTCAGCAGTGGCGTATGGACGGGGGACTGATCTTCTTGGAGGGGTAGGAGAGGTTATCAGGTACGTGTATGCAGTGTATATGGTACATGTATGGGGTGGGGGAGTGAGCGCTGCTTTACTTATATAGCACATGAAGCCATTTTTCATATTGCTGAGGGGCCCTGTCCCTCTGTTTCCCTTTGACAACCAGATACTTGACAACCAAGCACTCTAAGTGGAAGAAGACTTGAGGGCCTCTTGTGAACATTTATTTAATGACAGAACTTGCATCATCCAACCTCATGTCAGGTTCTTAACTGCCAGGTATTGTTTCCCCAAGAACTGAATTGTTTTGTCTCTGTTTGGGGCTTACTTTACAAAGTCGATATCATTCTGGCACCGGGCCCTGCGCCAAGATTGAGCACTAGCTGAGCTCCGTGGCCTGCAGTCAGTTCCCAGCTCTTCCTTAATCTCAGGGAAGTGACTCGCACCTCAGTCGTTACTGCTCATTCAGGTGAGAAATCGCCACATCTGCTCTCATTATGCACTGTTTGCCCAGGAAGCTTTGTTCCGGAGGTTCTCCCAGGGTCACCAAGTCGCCAGTGTGCCACTGCTTCCCTTCCGCATTAGTCTCCAACTAAGAGACCTGTCTTTGCCGAGCTTTCTCTCCTCGCATCTGTTGATGTAAATCTACGATGTAACAAGTGTAAAGTCTGGGGTGTTTAGAAGCTCACGAGAAGGAGAGCAAGGCCGAGGATTCGCGCCGACTCTTCCCTTGGCGGTCCTTACCCCAGGAGAACTGAGGCGAGCAGACCGGCGGGTCACCGTGCCCTCCACACCCAGAGGCCAGGCCTGTACACGAGGCGGGGAGGAGCACGTACAGATACCTCTTGGGCCCCCCGAAAGAAGCCCCTCTCTCCTGGCTCTGCAGCCTGTTTGCGCAGGCACCTGTGCTGTCAGGACCCTGGGAGTTTGCTTCAGCTTTGCTAACTGAGATCACGCTGATGGAAGGAGCACCACTTCTGCCAACACCTACGTGGACTGGGCAGGGAGGACTTGCATCACTTCCGCCAACAGGAGAACCCTTTAGTGAGCTGGCGGAGAGTGGTGAGGTGATCTCATACGGTAGGGCACCCTCCTGCTGAATTCGACTCCTTCCCTTTACTCTCCCAGAACCTTTGCATGTCTGACTCAGTTTCAGCATGTGCTTCTTGAAGGACTCAAGTTGCATCATAAGATATGTGAGGGAGGCACAAACATTGTCTTTTTGGCTACTTTAGAGCTTAGCAAATATCCTACTTTTTAAAAGTCAACACTGTGGAGAAAGCTGCTGGGCTGTAGAAGGACCTCTGTCCCAGGCCTGCTGAGCCCAGTCTGTCTGCCGCGTAGCCTGCGTGCCTGTGTTGGGACTTCATGCTTCTGGCTTCTGTGTCAGTCTCTGAGATTCACACACAGCAGGGATATACAGAGCGCACTCTACTGCTGTGTTAAGGTCCTATGCATGGAGCTCCATGGAATCACTTTTGTGCACCAGGAAATGTCTTGCTGTGCATTTCTCTGGAGGCTTTGGGTTAATTTTGCCCTTAGTTTTGGCTGTTGGAAAAGCTCAGAATGAAAGATGACTCAGCTGCAGTATCTTTGTGGTATCTCAAAGCCATTTTCTTTTCGTGTTCATGGTACACTAGTTTGTTTGACCCCCCCTGCTCTGTGTTTTGAGTTGTTGGGTGTGTCCTTTCATGGGCAGAAAATGTGTGCAGCGTGGTATGGGAGCCTGACCACAGGGGTCTGAATGCTGGCCCTGCCATAGGACAGCTGGGCAATCTGTTCCTAACCTCACTGAATCCTAGGTTCCTTGCACAACTGGGGTAGCGAGAGGACTTGGTACATAGGGCTATAGCAATGTTAAAGGAGACAACGCATGAGAGGAGCTGGGCACGTGGCATTGTGTTCATGGGGGAAATGAGGCTGATGATTAGGCAGAGCCGGGACGGGAGAGAGTGCCACTGTAAGCTGTGGGCTCCTAGCCAACTTACAGAGGAGGGGTTTCTAGAAAAATGAATTAATGAGAGGTAAATAAGAAAACAATGGTGATGAAATTAATTGGCAAGATGGAAAGAATAAGCCATCCCTGAGGGGGTAGACCCCATGAGACCAGCTGTGCTGAGCATCCAGGGACTGCACAGTTATTACCTGGGACGCCGCTCGTGGAGCGAGGCTTTGCTTGGCTCGATGGCACAGTGCATTTCAGGAAATCCCGAATTTCGCACTGTGCTCATTGAGTGACAGCAGAACTCCCCATCCGTATCTTTGGGGTAACTGCCAATGCCCCCCATGAAGACAGTGACATCTGGAAGTGGAGGAGGGTAATGCCTGCGCCCTGCGGCAGTCCCGGTTTCCTCTAGTCATGAGCGCCCTTGTCCTATCACTCCAAAGTGCCCTGCATACACGACTTGGAGGTGATGGCCGATCCCAGGGCTGGAGCTGGAAAAGCACCAGAGAAGGCTGGAACACTGTGTTGTGCTGGAAAGGAAGGAGCGCCCAAAGAATGTTAGAAAACATTTCACTAAAACTAGAAGCCTTGTTGTGCCGCTCTCCCTGGTCAACTGGCAGTCTGAGCATCAAAATACCGATGGTGACAGATTATGACCTATTAAATAAAATAGTTCCCACATCAACACAAATGCAGAGAAGAGGGCACAGGGCACAGGGGAGCTTTTCCTCATACTAGATAGCCAAGTGAAAATGCCGAGGAGTGATGTAACTAGAGAGTCATCATTCGGAAGTCCTGGCAGCAGTGATTCAGGTAGGAATCTGTGCTGGTTCACAAGACGTCTGAGAAAAGTTTGATGAATAACAGGATGTAATTGTGTATTTTTACAATATGTGTTCATTGCAAAGGGAAAAACAGCATCTTTCACCATAGCACCAGCAATGATGGGATAAGACACCTGTGTCTGCTGACTTCACGGGCTGACAGGAACCCAGCATATCTGTGGCCAGAAAGGACATAACCCAAATCTCCTCAGGAGGAGGGCTCATTGCACAGCCCCAAAGGAGCACAATTCAAAAGCACCTCACCCGAGGAATCTTAAACACTGATGTGAGAAAAGACAAATAAAGGAACTCTTCCAAATTACAGGAGACCTAAAGATACTGGGCAGATGAATAAAATTCATGATTCAGGAGTTTCCTGTGCTTAGATGTCCTTGGCATAACTGGTGAGATTTAAAGAAGTGTGTAGGTTATACAGTAGGGTGCATTTAGATGGACAGGTGCATGGAGGGGTAGAGAAAATGACAAAGAAAATGGAAAATGTTAACATTTGAGAAATATGAGCAAGGGTGCATGGGAATACTGTGCTTTTTACTGTTCTTGATTTCCTACAATACTAAAATTATATCAAAACAATATGCTAGGCCAGGGATTTAGCTCAGTGATTCCACTGCCTGCCTCACAAGCATGAGGTCCTGAGTTCGATCCCCAGTACCAAAAGAAAAGAAAAAAAATGCTATCAGTATTGACATTAGTCTGCCGTAGAGAAGAATGAAATCGCGTCCCCTGCAGGACAAATGGATCCCGAGGCCATCATTCTAAGCAAGACAAGTCAGAAACAGAGGGTCAAACATCATGAGGCATCTCTTATGTGAGAAACCTAAAGTATACTAAATAAATTGATAAGATAGAGGAAAGATGTCAGCAAAAACATGAAGGCAGACTCTTGGAGATAGAGAAGAAATTTAGGAGGAAGGTTGGACAAAGGAGAGACCTGTGCGTACACCAATTCCTCAAAATGAGCCTCACCAGTGTACGCTGCAAACAGACACTACTAAAATGAGGAAAACAATCATAGAAACCGCCATATATAGTGCTTATCATATGCTAAGCATTGTTCCAAGCATCTGATTTCTTAAAATGCTGTTATAACTCCCATTTTGCAGGTGAAGAAACTGAGGCACAGATAGGGTAACTCGAGGTCCAAAACCAGTCAGGGGCTCCAGTGGCGGGTCTCTCTCTACAGTTGTGTCTCTGCCCCAAGCGGGGACTCCATTCTCTCCAGGTTGAAGCAGATGGAGGTGCCCAGGAGGTGCTGTACCTGCATTGTGCAGAAATGAGTTGCTCTCAGAGATCAGCAGGACCAACCGCAGGGCCTGGATGGTGCTGGGGCTTGGGCCAAGCCTGGGTCACACAGAGAGAGGAAACCATATCCGGCCTTGCGGGTGCTTAAGCAGAAACTGGGGGGCTGCTGGGGGAGCAGGAGGACTGAAGGGTGCGGAGCTACAAATGACGCCAGGACAAGGGACCTATTTCCTGACAAAGGCCTGTGGGCCCATGTGCCTTTTAGGGCTCATCTTCCCTGCTGGCTCTCGTCTTTCTCCAGAAGGGGTTCTCAGTCTGGTCATTGTCCCTGCGGGTGGGGGGACACAGGCTGGCCGAGCCCCCTGCTCTGGGCTCTGTGCTGGGCACCCAGCTCTGAGACCGATCGGCGTGAGAGCCAAACTGCCCGTCTCATGGGCATGCAGACAGGGTTGCCGGAGTGACGTGGAGTGTAAGCTGGGGTCCAGGCAACTGGGAGGGGAGCCATCTAATTAGACAGGGATTCGAGCAAAGTGCAATGCAACCAGAAGAGCCTCAGGAGGTCAAGGAAGCTGGGACACACGCGCCCTTCCTCCCTCCCTTCTGCGGTGCGGAGGGTGGAGCCCAGGCCTAGCAGGCTAGGCAAGCTGCAAACGCCCTGTCTGAGGCCCCAGCCCCTGCTCCTCAGAGGGTGACCGGAAGTGAAGTGCAGACACTCACGGCTCAGTGCCAGCCTCAGGGAGGCTGCAAGTGCTCATCACCGGCTCTGCTCACTGCCACAGGAGGCAGGGAAGCTTGGAGGATTCCAGTAAAGACCAGAAGTCCCATGTGTAGCGGCTGCTAGAATCAGGATTCAAACCCAGCTCTCTAGACTCTAGCAACTGTCCACCTAAGAATGGCTCTAAAATTTTTACTGGTTGAAAAAAAATCAAAGAAGAAATACATTGCTGGCACATGAAAATTGTAGAAGAAATTCAAATCTCAGTATCCACCGTACAGTTGTGCTGGCGCGCAGCCACGCTCAGTTGCTCCTGTGTCCCGGGGCTGCAGTCCCAGGGCGGGGCTGGTGGAGGCGCAGGTGAGGCGGCGCAGGCAGGCCGGGCGCAGGTCCTCTGCCCTCTGCCATCTCCATCGCCCTGGAGAGACCCAGACTGGTCTCAGGCTGATCTCCAGGCCTGCTAGGAAGTCATGCCACTGCCCTGAAGTGCTCCCCGCCATGCCGACGCAGGGCTCGACGGCGTCAGCTGGGAACAGAGACTTTCTGTTCCTCTTACCTCAAATCCAGTCTCATTGTCTTTCATGTCGAAGAAGCTTCACTGATTGGGACATAAAGGGGAGAAAACCACCCCTCAGCCACTGTCACCTCAGCTCCCGCCTGTGCAGGGTGCAGCTGAGGTAGGAGTCAGCCTGGGCCAGAGACTCCCTTTGTGCTGTGGGTCACTGCCCCAGTTAGTGGATTTTCCCCTCGGATCTGCAGTGAGAGTGGTGCCCATACCTCTGGCCCTGGAATGTCTGCAGACACAAGTGAGAAAATGCAGAAAAAGTTGTTTCCCCCCACGGAGTTGGCTCAGCGAGCATTCAAAAAATATTTGCTAACACTTTTCAGCAGGAAAGGAGCTAAGCCTCTGAGCCTAGTGAAAAGTCCTCAAAGATATTTTTTCAGCTTTTAAAAATGTAATTCATGCACACTACTCAAATTTCAAATAACAAAACGAGAAAAACCAGCACCTCACAGAACAATGTATTGGAATGTCTAAGGCAGCACTGGTTATTAGAGCCCTACGCTGAAAATGAGCCACGTAGCCATCACTAGCAGAGTGGAGAAGCCAAGTGTGATACGGTCACATACACCGCCGGTGAGTAGGCCGGGAAAGGGTCTACACCGCAGGCGGCAGTGTTGCAGCTCTGAGCACAGTGCTGAGCACCAGCAGCCAGACATGAGAGCACACAGCCAACAGGGTGCCGCTCCGGCAGAGAATGAGGCAGCCTGCCTGTCTGGGGTTCGCTCTGGGCAGGACGTGGGGGCAGCTCGAAATGCTGTTCCGTGGTGTGGGTGCTGCTCCGGCGGGCGTCTTCCACGTGTGAGCATCCGTCAGCCCATACCTGGGGTGAGACTCTATTCTTCAATGCAATAATAAAAACTAAGAACAAGGACGGCCTTCGTCCTACCGTGGCTTCCAGGCCCTCTGTCCCCTCCTGAAAAGCAGCCACTGCTCCCAGCAAGCACAACAGGGCCCTGAGACAGGACGTCCAGGCAGGTGCTGAGGTGCGAGAGTGGGTGTCCCTGGTCTGCGTTTGGTTTCTTTTCCTTTCCGAAGAGCAAGCTCCAGTGCTCTGCTGTGTGCTAGCACCCGCCTGCCGGGGGCCCAGGGCGGACAGCAGAGGAGAGGGAAGGGCCTCTCGGGGTGACTGTGGAGTGAGGGCGTTCGGGGCGTCAGAATGTCCAAACTCCTCCTCGAGCAGAGCTTGGCCCCAGGCGAGGTCCCCCATTTCCCTACTGTGCTGGGACTACAGCTTCCCCAGCGCCGTCCTGGTCCCCAGGGTCTCCCTGACCAGTGCTCACCTTGTGAACTGTGCTTCAAAATGACAACTTCATTCTCGGTAAGACCATTTCTTCCCTGAAACTGTGATGTCGCCTGACAACAGGAGGATGGGTGTGGAAGCAGGGCCACCATGAAACGGGAGACACCCTTGCGGGTCTGGCCTTTGAGTCTCCTGTCTTTTTCACTGTTCCGTTCTATGGCTTTGGCAGCATCAACAACCCCAAATGCTGCTCACCTCCAAGACCCAGGTCAATTCCAGCGCCCACGATGCCCACATCGTGCTTCCGGGAGCACCAGGCTCGCCCCCGCTGCACTGACCACAAGGCTCAGAGGAGAGCATAATACTGCGCATCGGAGCGCAGGACAGGAAGCACATTCTGCTCTTCCACTGGTTCACATCTGGGCGCAAAGGGGAAGGGAATAAGCAGACACAAGTCTGCTGTCTTTCCCAAGGGAGGAGGGTATTTCTCAGGCCTGCAGGGGGACCGGAGGGGATCAGGCAGGGGCTGGGAGGAGTGAGGGGCTCTGAGCACACGAGGAGTGAGAACAGCCAGGGTGGTGCGTGGAGCACAGACTGCCACTTGCTTAGCATCTACTATACCCACAAATGTGCTGCTGTAGAAAAATTAGACTCTGCTGGGGGTTTAGCTCAGTGGCACTGCGCCTGCCTCGCAAGTGCAAGGTCCTGATTCAATCCCTGGTACAAAAATAAATAAATAAAAATTAGACTGTGAGAGACTCATCGATAAAATTCCCAACATAGGTGTCTCAACGTCTCCTGCCTCCAAACAATCAAATTCTAGGCACTAAGTTTAAACAGAAATGAAAGATTAAGGGCAAACTCAAGACGAGTCTCTTAAAATGAGCGAGAGTGAATTTTAAACCGTTTCTCATTTTGAGACTACCCCACCCATCTTGGAATACAGAGGAGACCTTCTAAGGAGGCCGAACAGAACTGGAATCGTATGAGTACCGTAATCAGGGCCACACTGGGGCTGCCCCTGCTCTGCCCTATACCTTCCGCCCCTCTGAGCCCACATCTGGGTCACCAGGGTCTGCCTCACAGGAGGATGTGTGTAACTGTGGATGGGCCTTGCCTGGGATACAGTTGCTGCTGGAGTCCACCGCTCGCCACTAATTATTCTGTGGTCTTGGGCAACTTACTTAGACACTGAGGGTCTCAGGTGCCTCCTGTAACGTAGAGATAAGTATATTTGCTTTGTTGAGATTAAACATAATGCACTTTTGCAGTATAATAGGCTCCCAATTATGTAGCTTTCTTTTTTCTTCTTCCTTTTTCTTTAGAAGTTTTAGGAAGATATTTTTTAGAACAGAAAGCCAAGGGAACAGAGAATGAAAAGATTCTGAACACCTAAGGAGCCGTGTGGGCAATGGAGAGACGGACGAGCAGATGGGAGTTTTAACCATTTTTGCATTTTCTGTATTTCATGCAGTCTTTTGCATGAGATACACCCCAGGATTAAGACTGAAGCTGGAGGTTTCTTGGGGCCCGATGTTGGGCTGGGACTGGCCACGAGGAAGGGTTACACAGGGTGCAGAGAAAAACCTGGGCATTATCTATCCAGAGGAAGAGGTCTGGGGACACGTGGCTGCCATCCACACTCTCAAGGCTGACACTGGGGACTGCTGTGGGCAGGGCACAGGTCTGTCCTCACAACACAGGCAGCGGTGACGCCAGCACCACAGGCAGTGCAGCAAAGATCCCAGGGAGCCAGTGAGGACCCTCGCTGTCCCTCCCAGATCCTCAGCTGTGCCACCCACTGCTCCCAGGCAAGCGCACCCCCTGTGCTCCAGTGAGTCTCCTCTGCCTTCTTCTCCACTTCCACCCTTGGAACAGAAAGCACTCTCAGCCGTGAGCAAATCCAAGTCAGTAGCTCAGTCTCCAGGGCTAAGGACCAAAGTCGCTCACTATCATTTTCATTTTCATGGGGCATCCGGCCTTGGCTCAGCAGTGACAGCAGAGCAGGGTTCCATGCAGCAGCTTGCCCAGGTCCCGCAGCAGGGCATAGGTAAACCCAGCTCCCCCAGTGCCAGTCCGATGCTCTCGTGCCCAGGGGAAGCCGTGCTCTCTTCAGTCACCGGGGGACGCCTGCTCCAGTCCCAGGCAGTGCTGGAGGCCGTGGCCTGGCCTGAGGGTGCCGAGGCTGTGACAGTGAGGCCCAAAACTGTCCAGCAGAGAGCCGGCTTCGACTCTGGCAGTTTTACCTTTCCTGGTGTGTCAGATGGGACACCAGGATCTAATGATGCCGCCGTGAAACTGTGAAAGGTCCCGGCCTGGCGGAGGCCCGACTCCGTCCCGCTCAGGGAGAGGCCCTCCTGCCTCCGGGCCTGGCGGAGCATCTGGCTGTGCAGGGCAGGGCAGCATGGAGCTTGGTGCCCTGTGGAAGGAGCAGGTCCCCAGGTCTCTTCCCTGCGGCCCTTCTCCTCCTCCCACCTGTCACCAGCTCTGCCATCCTGGAATCTAAGTATCCACTGCGTTTTTGTAGTGGCACAAAAAAATAGTGTCTCTCATTTTCTGAAACTGAAGAAAATTGCTAGTATGAATTCCTACTCTGCTGGACATCAAAAGCTTAACTGCAGTTAATTAGGTACTCCTTCGTCCTGCCCTGCAATCATCGTCAGCTCGGGGAGCACAAGAGCTGTGGTGTGTGCATGGTGGCATCTGGGCCTTGTCACGCACATCCACGGTGTCTCTGGTCTCCCTGGCCCCAGGGTCTGGTCAGAGCCTTTATCTCCCCCACCCCAGGCTCCTCCAGGCCTGGGCTCCATCTGCCAGCAAGGCTGGGCCTGGCGCTCAGGGAAGATTGCTGCAGTCCTGCGCTGGGCTCCGCGGTCATGGTTCCCTGGTGTTAGCTGGATTCTGGGTGTGTGAGCGTGTGTGTGCATGTGTGAGGTACCGGGGATCGAACCCAGGCTCTCTGCACCAAGCTGCATCAGGTGTGGGCCACTGCACCTGGCCCTGGACTACCTTTGAAGAAAGTGGGTAGTGTGGGTTATGGATCTTTTTGCTTATTTTTATGATGAAAAATATATATTTAGAGTTAGCCTGCTGGACTTAGTTTATTTAAATTTTCTAATTTTTTTTATTAAGATAGGGTCTTACTGTGTACCTCAAGCTGGGCTTGAACTCAATGTGTAGCCCAGGCTGGCCTTGAACTCATGGCAATCCTCCTGCCTCAGCCTCCAAAGTGCTTGGACTTAGTTTAGATGATCCAATTATGATGGCACTATCCAGAGCATCATAATCAGGAGCCCATCGAATGTTCTTGCCATCAGGCCTGGAGGGTGTTGAGCTTTGGGAGGGACAGGAATTCTGTGTTGATGGTGCAGCCATCCTGGAGACAAGGCCCTCGGTGCTGGGCTGTCTTCATGGCCCCGGGTCTGCATGGCCGGCTCTCTGCATTGTCAGCAGTGCCTCTGTGCCCAAGCCTCCTCCTCCCCCAGCCATCCGTCCCCACGTCTGTGCCGGGCTGGTCCTGCCTGCTGTCACTGCTTCCCAGCAACTGTGGTCCTGGCATTCGCCTGAGCAGTGTCACAGCAGAGGCAGCTTCGTGGTGTTGATGCCTGAAAGGAGGCTTACAGAGTGACAGAAAGGTGTGTGTGTGTGTGTGAGGCTTACAGAGTGACAGAAAGGTGTGCATGTGTGTTGTGAGGCTTACAGAATGACATGTGTGTGTGCTTGTGTGATGCTTACAGAGTGACGTGTGTGTGTGTGTGCGTGTGTGAGGCTTACAGAGTGACAGGTGAGTGTGTGCGTGTGTGATGCTTACAGAGTGACAGAAAGGTGTGCGTGTGTGTGTGTGAGGCTTACAGAGTGACATGTGTGTGTGTGCGTGTGTGAGGCTTACAGAGTGACATGTGTGTGTGCGTGTGTGAGGCTTACAGAGTGACATGTGTGTGTGCGTGTGTGAGGCTTACAGAGTGACATGTGTGTGTGTGCGTGTGTGAGGCTTACAGAGTGACATGTGTGTGTGCGTGTGTGAGGCTTACAGAGTGACAGAAATGTGTGTGTGTGTGTGAGGCTTACAGAGTGACAGAAAGGTGTGTGTGTGTGCGAGGCTTACAGAGAGACAGGTGAGTGTGTGTGTGTGTGTGAGGGGGTTAATTTTTCTTTCCTGTGTGCCAAGAATTGAACCCAGGGCTGTCACAATGACCTATATCTCCGGTCCGTTTTTTCTTTTGAGACAGGATCTCAAAAGTTGCCCAGCCTGCGCTCCAGCTTTTAATCTTCCTGCCCTGGCCTCCTAGGGTGCTGGGGTGGAGGTTAGTGTCTATTGGCAGCCTGGCTGATTGGGAGATGCCTAGGAGATCTGAGAAACCATTTTCCTGGTGTGTCCCCGAGGGTGCTGCTGGACACTGAATGAGGGGCACTGTCCCGAGGCTCGCGTCCCAGTGGGCACAGGCAGCAGGAGGAAGCCCGCAGCTGTTCCTGGTGAGGCTGCTGCAGCCTCTTGCTGCTGCCCTGGCGTGGGGCGTCAGGCTGCAGCTGCTCCAGCCTTGTCCCAGGGACTCACCTGCGGCACCCAGGGGCCTTCTGGTCACGCCGCCTCTCCTTGGGCTGCCACACTGGGCCCTCCTGTCCCAGGCTCTGGCTCTCCAGCCTGCACAGGGCCTTGGTGGGACCTCTTGCCCCCCAGCTATAAGCCAACCTAGGAAGTCCCTCTTAGGGTTACATGTACATTTTAAAAGATTGCGTGCAGTCTTTCTCAACCAGAATCCCAGAGGAAATCAAACCCTGTGGAAAATGATTCGAGCTTTAATTTTCTCACAGTTGTCACCAGGGTGGGAAATCCAACATGCACGGGAGTGGGATGGTTGAGCGGTCAGTGGAGGCTTGGGGAAGGGAGTCTGCAGGTGCAGCGGCTGCCCCTGTCTCTCACGGCGACACCTGTCAGTTTCCTCAGCGCTGAGACCCCACAGCCGATGACACTCTCAACTTAGGGAAGCGAGGTTTATATTGGCTCAAGATTTAGTCCACAGTTACTGGCTCCATGGCAGCATGGCAAGCAGCAGGGTCTGTCGTGGGACAGCTGCGTGGGATATGGTGGACAGGAAGCAGAGAGAGGGAGGGGAGGGAGGGAGGGGAGACTCCCTTGCAGGTCAGGCCCCAGTGATGTGCGTCTTCTGACCGGATCCCACCTCGCAACGCAGATTTATCTACAGTTCCGCCACAACTCTGTCGTCTTCAAACGTCCTGCCTGTGTGCACACAAGGCTCGGGGGACAGCTAGATATAGACCATGACCAACACCGGGACTTTGTCTTGTTCACCTCTACCCTCTCGTAAGCATACTGAGCCCTTTGAAAATCCCTCTGTACAAATACAGACAACTGGGTGTACACAGAAATCAGGTGCAAAACACTCCATGCATTGAAAAATACCAAACAGATAATACTGTGCACTATTTAAAGACATAGCAAAAAAATTAATGGATCACAGCTTCTGTGAGATTAAAAAGCGTCTTTAATTGACTAGAAATACTTAGACAAGAACAAAATAGAACTTTAGCATTAAGACAAATTGTGTAGGAATTCATGTTAGGATCTTGAAGAACAGGTGAACCAGGAGATTGGAGCCAGGTGAAAAGAGAATTACTAAACTGAAGAATTGGCAGAGAGGCAGTAGAGACAAAGAGGCGGATCCAAGAGAAGTGCAGGCGAAAGTCAGTAACAGCCCTGGGGTTCAGGAGGTGACCAAAGGGAGGGGCGTGAAGGGACTGAATTTCCCGCCCCGTGACCCAGGTGCAGCAGCCCCGCTGAGGCCTGCTCAGCAGCCCTGGGACAGGAGAGGCTTCAAAGAGATGGTGACGCTGCTTTGGCTCACGGCCCTTTGCAGAGTCGGCAGGAGCAGGAGGCTTGGCAGCAGGCCTTCCCAGGCGCGTGAGTCCAGACAGGAGGAGGACTTCTTGTGGGCCCGAGCCATGCAGGGAAGAGGGCTGGTGACGCCGTTATTTCCAGAGTTCAGGGAGCACCTGCGGAGCCCCGGGCTGGTGCCGGGGTCTCCGGCACGGGTTCCCTCTCTGCTCCCTGAACTTCTCTCCTGAGGCCTCCGCCTCCTTGGTAGTGGGAGGCAGCAGACATCGGGCTAGGTACATTCAAACCTGCTTCTAAGACAGAAGGCAGGGGCTCCTCCAACACAAGATCATAAAGTGACAGAAGTAAAAAGAGAACAGAAAGAAGAGCCACGCATGGTGGCGCATGCGCATAATCCGAGCACTGTCGGAGCCGAAGCAGGAAGAGCCTTAACTATAGAGTGTGACCCCGTCTCAAAAACAAAACAAAAAATTTAAGAGAAGAAACACCCGGAGGATATTAACCAAAAGTCTATAGCTACATCAGCATGCAATGGTCTTCGTTAAAGCTAACAGCCTTGCTGAGTTACAGAGGACGGCTGTCCATGGACTGAAAGTGTAATTCACCAGGAAAACGCAGCAATGCCGAGCCCGTCAGAATAAAGTAAAACCTAACAGAACTGCACAGAGGAGGACAAAAGTCCAGCTCCACAGCTCAGGTTGTGGCAACCACTTAAGTATTAGCAGATCAAGTAATAGATTGAAAATCAGGGGGCCGGGGATTTAGCTCCGCGGTTCGGTGGCCTGCCTCGCAAGCGCGAGGACCCGAGTTCAATCCCCGGTACCAAAAAAACAAAAACAAAAAAAAAATCAGTAGCCAGGAAAGACTTAACCTACAAACGTGGACTTCGCGGTCTGAGAACGTCAGTTTTCAAGGGCACAGAGAACAGAATCAAACTATTATGCATCACACTGTGTCAAATTTCATCTGATTTTGAAACAGGCAAGTGAGATGGAAATATAACTAAAGAAGCCTAATACTTTAGGAAATTTAAAAAGCACACCTTTGCTCAATAAAGAAATCATGGTAGAGTTAGAGATTAATCACAATGAGATGGTAATGAAAATGCCACATCAGAACTTGTGAGATGAAACTGAACAATCCTTGAGAAACACTATGGCCCCTCCATGCTTGCATTAGAAAAGAAGAGAGTATACTAATAAGTTGCCTCAAGTTAAAATAACGGAGCGAGATGGCACACTCTTGCAATCCTAGCACGTGGGAGGCTGAGGCAGGAGAATCACAAATTAGAACCTGGCCGGGGCAGTTTAGCAACTCAGAGGGATTCTGTCTCAAAACAGCTTGGTGTGAAAGCCCTGGGTTCAATCCTCAGTACTGGAGCAAAGGGAGTTTTCAAAAGGGGGAAATATTGCAGAGAGTGACTTCAGGGCTCCCTCCCTCCCCAGTGAATAGGCAGGAAGAAACTGGCAGAATGAACTTTGATGGAGCCCAGGAACGAGGTGAAAAGGAAACCAAGTGAGGGCATCTGGGGAGCCTGACGGTGCCCTGCTGCACCCTGGGAAGACAGCAAGCGAGTCATCTCGGGGCCCATTGCTCCCGTCGTCCCTGGGGGCTACGCGGACCCCATGGTACTGGTTTAGGCTGAAGTTGCAGAGGGGCACGGGGCCTAGTCCCAAAAGCTGAACTGTGTGCGCTGCCAGGTGGGCTTCCCGAAAGGACAGCTACCAACGCGGCGTCTGCAGGCTGAGAGCTCCCTGTGTAGCCCTTGCTGAGAAACTGAGGCAGTGGGCTGGTTGAGGCAGTCTGGGTGAGGGAGGACAGGAGGGAAGACGGCAGGCAGAGTCAGAGGTGAGCTGGGAGAGGGGGCTGTGTGCGGGGCCTGATGTTAACTCATCACTGGGTCCGCACGGCCAAGAAGATCACATGAATGGCGGCCAGGGATGGGTGGCCAGGTCTCAGAGACCAGGGGCCCTAAGTTTTGTCTCCGGTGTCTCGGAGGGAAGCAAGAACACCTGAAGAAGTAATGGCGCAAACCTTCTTGAAGGAACCCACGAGTTCACGTACAGGGAAGTTCAAGCAGGATCAGCTCGTGGCCATCTACACCAAGAACCCAACTGGGCGAGCAGGGCGAGGAGAGGACCAGGAGGCCGCTGCAGAGAGACTTGCTTGGAGATGCCCAGGAGGGCTGTGGGCGGCAGTGCAGAGTCCGGAGAGAGGGCAGTGGAGAGACACGAGCCGTGGGCACGGCTGGTACAGGCACAAAGCTCTTGGGAGTCCAGAGCCACGAGGCCAGGGAGGGGCAGGAGGGGAGGACACAGGGTGGGGAAGGCTGCTGACCCCAGGTCTCCAGGGGCAGTGAGTGGACCTGCAGATTCTGCTGACAGGCTGGCCAAGAAGGGCTAAGAAGAGAACACCAGTTATGTCTGCCGAAAACACAAAAGCTGGAGAAATGTGGGAAAGTGGGAAGGAGAGATGTTTGCCTTCATCACAAACATTTATTTATGCTCTTGAAGGATCCTTCCTGTCTTTATTTTTTTTAAATGTAAGGCTTTACTTCTTTATATAATGAGGTTCATACCACAAAACTGATTTTCCATCTTGCTTTTCATTTCGATTATGTGCCCTTTACATTCCTACACATTTATTATTAACATTATTCTATTCTTTGAGTGATTTACATGTGTTACTTAACCATTCTTCCAATGTTAGTCAAAATCTTTCAAAGTTGTTTACAATTTTCTGCAGGTATAAATAGCCCTGAATTAAAAATCTCTGCCTAAAGCTTCATCAGCAGTTTTACTCTCTCAAAGTAGATTATCAAATTTTCACTACTATTTCAAAGACATGAACATTTAGAAACTCTGTTTCAGCCTTTTGGAGATTAGTTCATTGGGCACAATTTTTCACAAGTGTCATTTTTTTCTGGATCTTGAGCAGATAATTCTCATGTTTCTAGAGTTTGAATCCAATAATTATTCGATTTACTCTTATGAGGAAAGGAAGGGTGGCGCTGTGCATGCGGGGAATGGATATATTCTCAAACATCCGCCCACCCATTCACCCATCTGTCCATTCATTTTGATCAAAGTCAGCAAAGCAGAGGAAGGAACAGGGCTCTGGGATAAGTACCCCAGACGGCGTGAGCTGCTCTTCTCCTCACCTTGACTTCCTTTCTCTGACATCCTGTGTGCCCATGAAGCACGACCGTCACCACCTCCTCGCCCGGCTGTGCACAGAGACCAGGCAAGGGCAGCAGCATCCCTGGGTCACGCCAGGCATCAGCCTGGCGAGGTCAGTGGGACAGGGACTGGGAAGCCCCTGAGGTTTCACTCATCATCTTTAGCTTTTCCTAAACATATTTCTTCTCTTGAACACAGTATGTTGTGATTAAAGTATACAGTGAATGTTTATATTTTAAAGAATTATTAGAGTAAAAGACATTTTGTCATGAACCCTCCTCAAAACCCACCCTCCTTGCTTCAGACACCCTCACCCCTCCGTTCTCATCCCTTTCTGAGCAGCTCCGGAGCCCTCTTTCACGCCTGTCTGTATAAGGAGCGATCAGAAATGTGGTGAATGCCACTGCTGCGTGACATGAAATGGAAAGGCAGGTCACAGAAGCATGGCTGTCTGTCCTCATCCACCTTACTCGCCAAATCTGGCACCTTGTGACGTCTGGCTCTTCCACAAATGACAGGGACAGGTCAATCTTTTGAACTGACTTAGGACGTGGAGGCATCCAGGACAGCACAGAAAAGTCCAGCGGGAATGGGGTCTTGCAGGACTGCTTCAGAAAGTGTCCAGGATGCTGGGACGAGGTGACCCGAGTGGGGTGAGGACTTAGAGAGGGTTGGTAGCATTGTGTTCTTACTGTAATAAAACATCTAAAGACTCTAAACACTCACCATGATGTGGAGCACACCTCACATCTCAGTTGTCCCGCTCTAAGCAGGTCTTCCTCTACACCGTGTGGGTGCTCTGGCTCTGTGCTCCCCACGGAGGTGGGCTTGTGACCCAGGCCTGGGCAGTGGTACTGGTTGGGTCCCAGCTCGAAGGGGAGTGTAGCCTGGTGCTGCCCCGTGGGCCCCGCCTGAGGGAATCATCTCGGGGAGACACAGTCTTCCGGTGAGCAGTGCTAGCAAGCAAGCAGTGGAGAGCACACCCAGGGCGCCGTGGCCTCAGAAGGTGAATGTCCAGTTAGTGTGAGCGTGTGCCCCGTGAGAGAAACTCTCCTCTCGAAGACGCGCCCCGTCTCAGATTAAAGCCGTGGCCCACCCCATCTCACAAGGCACAAAATCCTCAGTGCAGTGTTGCTATTTCCACATCCTGAGCTCCTGCCATTTATTTTCATGTGGCTTTTGAAAAAATATCATTTTTTCCAACAATAGCCTGGAATTATGTTTCAAATAATAGAGATTTTCTTTGTTGCCTGCCAGTGCAAATCTGTGGGTTCGTGGGGCATCCACACTGTGAAATACATTCAGCTTGGGGAGTTTAACCTGCATCACTTCTACCTTACTGCCTGGCTGCCCAAGTCTTGCCTCTTGACAGTAGACCCTTGCCAGTCCTCTGTTCTCATCAATCATCTTCAAGTCCTATCTGCTAAATGCATTGTAACTATAACCACAGGTATTGCTATGACTTGGTTTAGAACTAACAATCTTCCTTCTCATCTTACATCAAAATCATCTGAGGAACTTTTAAAAAATAATGATGCAACTGATCTGGAAAGATAGTCAGCATCCGCACCACTGAGCGTCATGACCAGGGCAAGGCTGACAAGGCAAGGTGCTTAGGATACCTCAGAGTTCCCTCGAGAGCTTCATCACCTTTTTGGACTACAGGGCTAGTCTCCCAAATTGTCACCTTCCTCCTCTGACCTGCTTCCCTTCGATCTGTTTCGGTATCATCTCCAAGGGAGTATCTGTGGAAAAGCAGCCCAGCTCTGAGACTCCTGTGGCTGCGAGTCTTTTGTGACTCAAACGCCCTTCTGCACTGCCTGCACGGCAGCCACGTGCTCTCCTGTCCATCTCCCCTCCTAGGCTTTCCTGCAGCAGTGCTCATGGGAAAGCTGACATTTGCTGGAGGAATAATATCCCGAGACAGTTTTGTAGCTTCATTTTCTGAATATTATACAGTTTCTGCCCATGTGATCTTAAAAATTGGAGCTGAAAAATCTGTAGCTTCCATGATGATTCTATAATGCAGAGTTAATGTAATTTAAGTCGCAATTGTGGTATATTTTGGCATGAAACTACTTCCGCCTAATGTTGCATTTCATCTCCATAGTAACGCTGATCAAGAGTGACGCATGTTAATTATTCCTACAGCATCTACATTTGTATGGAGGTGTGATTATGAAGACCTTTCTTCACAAAAGAATATTATCTAACTTCTGCAAGGAAAATGATTTCCCAAATAGGTTTTATTCTGCAGTATATGCTGTTCCAAAGCGTTGGTGATACTTCGCTCTGTCTGGGCTTCTGAGAAGAGTCAGGCACCTGTTGACACTGAGTCAACTACTGAGTTATTCATTTATTTATCTCTAAGTTGAGAAATATATTTTGAATTGGCTCAGGCAATCATTAAAAGTTTCATAAACTATGTTATGGTTTATATTCAAGCTTTAGATGAGAGGATATTTTTCTCCTTTGTCATTTACCAGAAGTTCTCTTCTCTGTCCAAGAATGACCATTTTTTCTCTGTAGAGCCTCCACATGCCCTGCAGTCAGCACCTTCCGTGGCTTCTGTCCACAGCATGACAGTCTCTACGCATGGGGTGTCATGCACTGCTGGGAAGTGCAACAAGGGGTCCAGTGGGGCTGTGACCACCCTGCGGACAGCCAGGCCATGCTGGGCCAGTGCTGTGCGCTGTGCAGTGCCCCTTAGCCATGTGTCCATCTGCTCAGCCTCCGTAAAATTAAGATCAGTAAAATACCCTGGACTTTTTGTATGGCAAACGAAATTGTCCAAAAGTGGTCCTGGGACTCTCTCTGAGTTGTGGAATGAAAGGCAATGAGGCCCAGCGTGGCTCCCAGGCCAGGAGGGACGACATCTGCACCCTCCCCTGGTCTCCAGAGAACCCAAGCCACATGCCTTGTGCCCGAGGGGCCCACTTCCTGCCACCACCACTGCTCCCGGAGCTCATGATGAGCAGCTCATGAGCACTTCACACGTTAGCACAAGTAAGAGACCTGGACCTGGGAGAGGAGGGAACAGGTGTCAGGAAGGGAAGTCACGCAGGCTTACGGGTAGGCTAAATGAATCTGCGTCCAACTCTGAACGGGCTGGCTGACAGACGGGGAGGGTTATATAACATGAATTCAGGTTTCTTTTTCTAAATCTGCTTCTGTGGCAATATGGCCACACTGTCTGGACGTTTCCTTTGTGTTAGCTGTACTTTATTTCAAGATCTAGTTATACAGGAGGTAACAAAATAAGAAATCAATAGTAATTTACACTTCTACAGGAACCAGCTAGTGATTCAGCATTGGGTGACTTGGAGGACAAAGGTCAGACTGAAAGTACAATAGATTGTGGCTTTTCTTGACAGCAACATAATTTTTAAAATGAAAGACTGAGTTATCAGTTAGTGTGGGAGGCAGACAGGTTTTAGGTCAACCAGAAGGATACATCTTCTCCCTGACACCTGTAGAGATTAGGTTACCTTCCTCATGTAGTTGATAATACAATGAATGGTTTATATTTTATGAAATGATAAAGTTAGGTAAGTTCATAAGAGAGTCTGATTAACAGTAACTTTCCCATTATTTTATGAAGATCACTATCATTATTACTGTTGTAAATAGTAACTGGTAAAAATGCTGACTGGGTTATGTGAAAAAAGTCTTTGGACGAAGCTAGTTTCATAGATGATTTGAAGCAGCCATCTCCACCATCTGTCTCTAATGCCTGCAGGAGAACTGCGGATTGTCTTTATGTCCTTCTTTTTAGGAATCCCTGTGCTCTTCATCCTGCCCTCGAAAGAACACTTTGTTCCCATCCAAGGTACCTGAGCCCTGGGGGCCCTTTGAGGGTGTGACGACTGCTGCTCTAGCAGGAGCTCAGTCTGCTGGGTGTCAGAGCAGACCCTCAGGGAAAGCAGATCTCGGGCCCCAGAGAAGGTCACAGTGAGGAAGACAGAGCCACAGGAGTCACTCTGCTTTTTCAAGTTCTGGGGTCAAAGATGCTTTCCTGGAGTAGCACTGCAGTGTCCCTGAAAGAGCCAGGACTCCCGGGGGTCTCTTGGGAGAACACTCCTGCTTGGGCGGCATCAGCAGGGACCCCCTGTGCAGGGAACGGGAGTGTTTGTTCTGACTCACGTGCTCTCACCAGTTACAGAGATGGTGCTTTGCTTTCTCTTTGCAAAAAGTTAATTCAGACTGGGCTCCATGTTTGCAGTTTGGCTGGAAACAGCACACACCGCGACGCAAACAACACTGGGGCGGCTCTTCTGGGGAACGCCGTTCCCTCCTGTGCTCTGCTGACCCCGTCCTTATCCTTAAGCTAAGCTGAGGAGGCCTGACATCTCCTATGCTTTGCCACCCTTCTGAATCGAGCCCCACGTGCTGCGCTGTAGCTGTCTGTGCTCGGGCTCCACTCTGGCTCCGGAACCGAAGAGTCTGCCCCCAGTTGCACCTTCTTTCTGCCATTGTTGGGCTTCCTGACAGGGTCATCTCCCACCTGGTTTACTTCAACCACCTGTGTCTCCCGCTGGCCCCTCAATCCTGCCTGTGCCTTTGAAAATCTCAGGATACTTACTATATTCTTGTTTAAATCTTTTGCATGTAGCTCACAGGAAAACCAGAAAATTTGGATGTGCTAGAAACAGAGCAGTAAAAAAAAAAAAAAAAGGTAATAAGCATGCAAAATCTTTTTACCCAACAATCGATTGCTAACAATTCTAACATCTGACTCCAGGACTTGCTAGACCTTATTTTCAGTTTGTGTGCATGTATACAGATTTTTCCAAAGTGTAATTATACTGTCATTTTGGGTTTTAATTTGCTTTTTAAAATGACTTACTGCAGTTTATTACCATATACATGAATTGTATCTACATGGCTCTGTATTTTTTCATATGGGTGAAAGTTATTTATTTATCCATCTGTACTGGGATTGAACCCAAGGCCTTCTTTGAGCTACATCTCCAACCCTTTTTCATTTTGACACTGGGTTTCACTAAGCTAAGTTGGTAAATTGTCTTTATTTCCTTGTATTTAGAAACCCATGTGCCCTTTGTCCTGCCCATGAAAGAATGCTTTGTTTCCTTCTCCCCTGGTAAACGCCTGGGCTGAGCTCCAGTTTTTATTCTTCCTGCTTCAGCTTCCCAGAGTGCTGGGATTGCAGACACGCACCCCACGGCCTATCTAGAGGCTCTTTTATCTTGTGTAAGCAAACCCACTGTTGTCATGTTATTTTAATTTTTTCTCTTTGTAACTAACAATGCAAATTGTATTCTTACTCACGGCTGGCCAAACCCATTCTTTAATTATTTCTTGGGAAATTCAACTAATAGAATTGTTTAGTCAAGGGCGTGCACATTAATATATATTCTTTTCTCATATAATACTTGCTATGTATTTTCAGAGTATAACCTTCCGTACCAATTACTTATGGTTATCTGCATTTCCACAATTCCAGGACTTCCCTGCCAAAACTTATTTGATCTTCTGCCTTTAATTCTGCTGTAAGTCTGCATTGATTATGGGACAATTTTAAGTGTTTTTAAAGCACTCACTATTAATGCAATGGCTTTCAAGCTGCTGCCTGTATGCCTGTGTCATTTATCTGCCTTTGTTTACAAAAGGCAATGTGGCAGCCTACAAAATCCCTGGGCCACCAACTAATTCATGTTCTTCCAGAATGTTCTGATACTTGGTTTTGCAAAGAAACGTAAACTCATTGTGGGTATTGCAAATAAGCAATTTTATTCAACCTAAAACTTTGGGGATTCTTTGCTTAATCTTCATAACTGCGGTGCCCAACAGATCTGGAATAAAATATTTGCTGGGTAAACGACAGGACGCGGTGGCGAGGCGGGAAGTCCTCTCCGTCGCCGCTCTCGGGCATGGGAGCCGCAGGTCTGCAGGGGCCCCCTCTCCACAAGGCTCACAGAGGGCTTCTGCTGTTTCAGGTTTTAGTCTCTCCGCTCGTGTGCCCTGTTCTCTCCCGGGAATGCTCTTCGCTGGCGTCCATCCCGGTTTTCTCCCACACGGCTCCTGCTTCCTTCTCCCCGCGGCACTCTGCAAGGCTCTCAGAACGTCTTTGCAGTCGTGTCTTGGCCTTCTTCATCATGAAGCACGCTTCTTTGGCGGCTGTTGCTGGTCGCTGTTTTCCTGCTCCTCGCTGCCCTGCCCTTGGCTGTCCCGCCTTCCTAGTACTGACTCCCGGCTCTGGGCTGCCCTCATCCTGCGTGTGTCGTCCTACATCATTAGGACCTGTGAACACACTTTCCTGAGCTAGCTTTTCCTAGAATGTTTCCCCCAAGTTTTCCCTTTCTTCTGAGCCTTCCGGATGTTGTTTCTATTTTCTTCATATAAAATATACATCTACAGTTCCAATTTTTGATGGGTCCTTTAACTATTTTCTAAAAAGAGAAAAACCAGATTTCTTTCCAGATTTGGTGCTTAGAAGCAGATGTTGCTAATGAGATGCTCTTGTTCCTTCCCTGTTCATTGTACAGGGAGAAGTAACACCCTCCTCTGGTGAGCCCACTGGAGAAGTCCAGTGTGCAGGGTGCTGGCCATTTCCAAGTTTCTGCAGGCTCTTTGTCCCGGCCAGGCCTTCTCTCCTTCAACGGCATGATTTGTTAAGAACTGCATTATCACAGTTATGTGCGCGCACACACACACACACACACACACACACACACACACGAGACACACACTACATGCAACTGCTACCCCTGTATTACGTCAGAGAACGTCTCTGGGCTCTCTAGCTACCAGAGTTCCTGTCAGAGAACTCCCTCATCTAGCTCCCAATAACCACCAGCACATAGCTTACCTTGTGGTTAAGAACAAAGGACAGGACATGCTATACAACAGCCCTAACCATAAGAATAGGAATTTCCTGCCGGATTCCCAAAATTGGATTTTAATCTGACTCGCAGTCTACTTCTGTACCCCTGTGCTTGCTCATAGCTGAGATCATGACGTTCTGTTGTGTGGTTTTCCCCTTTAAAAACTGGGCTTCCCTCCTCCTTGGTTTCTGGCTGTTAAAAAGACTCCTTCAATTTGGACATTTTCGTGGCATGATTTTTTTCATGGTGACAGCTATAACAGCATCATATCCTTTGTCTGCCCCAATCTCCTGCCAATTCTCCCTGGGACCCATTTTGCTTTTGAGAGGGTAGAGAACGGTGCCCAGTCTGTACTCTGCTTTCTTACGGCCTGGCAGCACCTAGGCTTGGCGCCCCTCTGTGAGGGCCCAGACCCCACACGGAGGGCTGATACTTCTGCCTCGCCCTCGTCCGGCCATCTCCATTTTGTGACTGCCCCAGGTGTGGCACGGAGGACTCCTTGGCCTGCTGCTTCTTACTACAGCCCCATCTGCTTTACAGTTAGTGCCAATTCCTCTCTCTTTCTGACATTAGATGTCTGTCACTGGCGGTTTTTCATAGTAATGAGAGTTTTCCATTTTTTTCTCCTCACATTTTTTAAAGTGAGAAAATGGGACAGGTTGCGCTGCGGGCTGCTTGCCAGACACGATGGTGAACTGTAAGTCCATCTACATTTTTTGCTTTAGGGAATGGAAACAATCTGTCTGTAATTTAGAGACATTCTCTGGCAGCCATGTGAGGATATATTTTGATTCCTCATTACAAGGAACAGGTATGAACTATATATTTATTTCGTAAACTGCCAACTATATGAAAAATCCCTTCCTCATTTCCCATTATACTGAATTTCTGGAACTCCTCAATGGTGCCTAGAGACAGAATGTCATTATCCAGGGACAGCACATTAAGGGTCTTACAGAGGGAAGATCTTTTCTAGGTCACCTGCTGCTGCACCAAGGCCCCCGGAGCCAGCATGCTAAGGACTGCAGCTTCTATTCTCTCTCCCCAGTCACAAGAGAGAAACACTTGTCCACAAACTGCATCATGTGTTCACATCCCAGTGAAAGGAGGAAGGCGCTGGGCTTCAGACACACATCTGCGCAGGCACCCACAGACAGGCCCCTGGTTACTGAGTCCCCCTGACACCAAGCCAGGCACGCATGGTTTCCCTTACTTGCGAACCTCCCACATGCAGGCCTTAGGCCCCGAGTGCCCAGGAGCTCCTGGCATAGTGTCTCAGTGCTTTTTGTGTGGCCATGACAAAACACGGGGCGGGGGCGGGAACTTCAGGAAGACAAGAGGTTTATTTGGCTTACAGGTTTGGAGGCAAGACTGCAGGACCACATCTGGTAAAGGGGCCCACACTGTGTCACAGCAGGGCAGCAGCAGTCCGCATGGGGAAAGAGGCTGCTTGGGAAAGAGAAGCAGAGGCCAGGAAAGGGCCAGGCATGCACTTCAGAACGGTGAGCCCTGCTGCAGTTAATCCACTGCTACCATCATGACGGTGGCCGGGACCCTTCACTAGCACAGCCACATCTGTGGGACTTGCGGTAACCTGCCCCTCACACGTCAGTCTGGGTGCAAGACAGACCAGGACCCCCAGAGACAGAATGGAAGTAAGCCCTGAGTTTCATGCTGCCATGTGGGGCAGAGACCCCAGGGGCTGCACAGCATGTGTGGAAGGGAGAAAGTGGCCCACCTCGGACATACAGGGGAGAGGGGCAAAGGCCCAGCACTTCAGAGGCTTCTGCTGCACCAGGGTAGCTCACATGTTTTGAGGAATTGTGAACCAGACACCGTGCTGAGTCCTCTTCCCTGTTGTCCACTGCACTCTTATACTGGCTTTATGAAAAAGACTGTTTTTATCTCCATTTGGCAGAGGAGGTAGTTGAAGAAGAACGAGTTAAGTAATTAACTTGCAAGCTCTCTTAATAGAAGCAAGGAGAGGTAGAATGAGAACCAGAAGACTTGACTTTGGAATCTATTCCCAAATTGTGTCATTTTCGTATCCTTTTTAGATAAAAGTTCAGCTAAGAAGGCAGTGGCTCAGCTCTTTCCTGGGCACAGGTACAGAGCCCAGATCCGCGTGTGGTGGCTGCTCGTTTCACAGGCCTGTGATGGCATGCCTGTTGACTTCTGCCTGTGGCAGAGGAATAGCAACAGTACCTCTTTGGCAGTCAGCTTAGTGTCCATGCAGCAATCTCTCCACAGACAGAGCGTGAAGCATTTGCCTTCAAGTGTGTGCTGCACCACGTAGCTAACCCATCTGGAGACAGAGCCCTGATCAGCTCACCTGCGGGCTGCAGCACACCCTGGAGGTCTCCACACTCTGGCCCCTTGCTGATTTAACTGGCCTCATCCCTTCACTGCACGTCCTGCCCTTGGCCGCACATCACAGGCTGTGTCTGCAGGACCCTCCCCCTGGACCCAGCCTCAGGTGTCTGGGCCGCAGACGTGAGCCACCCACCCCAGAGCCGCAGAAAGGCAGCACTTGCAGTGCCTCAGGAGCACGCCAGCTCCCTTCCCTCACTGCTGCGGGGGAGAGGCCAGCAGGAGGACATCCCTACACCTCCCCTGCTGGCTCACACAATCCCTTCTGAGTGATCAGAACTCACCTCGTGACCTGAGGGAGGGACACGCGGAACACGTGGCCTTGCTTCTGCTGAGAGCTTGAATAAGGCCAGAGGCGGGAGGGTTTTGTCTCTTGAATGTCTCCTGATTGGGTGACTTCATAGTCTACTTGGGCCTGATTAGCTGCCCAGAAGATTTCTTTAGAGGAGGACTTTGTGCAATCACACTTCCATTTCCTTACTTTAAGAGCAGTGCTGGCTTGGGATAGCATTGCCTTTATACACTGGAGACTTCAGACTTTCTGTCTTTCATGCAGCCCCAGTGCTGGGACAATGGCGTCTCTGCTGTGTTCTGAAGCAGCACAGGTAGATGGAGGAAGCCTGTGGCTGCCAGCCTGCCAGCTTCCTCATGTCCGGTCCTCAGTTCAGCTTCGTCTGGGCAGAGGGAGCCCCATGGACCTTGCCACTCAGGAAATCTGAGCACACATCTCCCCTGCACAGCCCAGGCTTGGACATTGGGGTGGTGTCCACCTTTCCGAGACCACTGCTTTAGGCCGAGATGGCAGGGCTATGATCCCGGCCCAGTTCCTTGGTCACACGTGGTCTCATGTCTTCCCCAACAAGCCCAGATCCTTCTACATGTGGCTCCCGGTGTCCACATGACTCCATAGCTAAAGTTATGGGGCCACTCACGGCCAGCCCTGGCCCTGGCTGCTTCCTTGCCACGGCCGGCCTGGATCTCCAGTGGTTGAGGATGGTGCCTGTGGATTCTCCGAGGCAGGCCTTACGGAGGCTCAGCTTGGAGCACGCAGGCTATGCTGTAGACGGCATCTTCCCTCTCCTAAGCCTGTTGGGTGGAGTCTTGGGAGCTACCATGTGTGGCAGTCCCTCTGGAGGGCAGGTTGATGGTCGCTTCTGCAGGACACCGTTGGGCTGGCTGATTCTTACAGCATGTTCTTTACCACATCAAGTACTGGCACTTGGCACGAATCAGTGGTGTGACCCCAGGGTCCCCAGCAAGCCACCCCTTGTGCTCTCAGCACCCTTGCCTGGTGGGTGCCCCGTCTCCCTGCTGGCTGGAGAAGGTGCTGGACCAAGGGATGTGGCAGAAGGGACACTTCGTGGCGGGGTCACAGGGATGCTAGCAGCTTCCTGAAGGCCACTCCTGATCCACCTCCCTAGGCAGCAGCCAATGGCCAGCAGCTTGCACGAATTGCCTCTGTAACCCAGGGGTTTGTTTCTTTTCTCCGTTTAGATTTTCATGAGACTAGCAGGTGGAATTCAGCAAGAGAATTAGCACACTGAAACACAGCCTTTTGACAGATACCCAGATGAGCGTGAGAGTATCCGAGTGAATAAATGGGGAAAACATGATTACAGAAAGGAGGGGCTGCAGACAGAGCTGAGACGATTACAGGGCCAGCTGAGGAAAAGAGAACGGACTTTCTGTGGAAGGAACGAAGTGTCCTTTGCAAGTCCATGAGAGTTATCTTGGCTCCTAAGCTGAAACGCATCTCTGTTCAGGCTGCCCCTCTCTGCTTGGCAGCGCTGTTCGGGCTGTTTCCGTGGTGACTGCTGTCCTCTGTGTCACATTCGAATCCTGGTCGGGGCCTCAGGGGTCTGGAGGTCCGGCCTGAGTCTTCCAGGGCAGTGTTCTTAGCACCGGGTCCCTTCTCAGTCAACAGGAAACCCTCCTGTTATTGAAGTCCTCACACACGCTCACACACACACACACACACACACACAGAGCAGGTGACGACTTGCTGCACACTAATTAATATGTGCTCAAGCAGGAATGTGCTGTTATACCCCTCACCTGGCTTCCATAGTTAAATGTATTCAAATTTTCAAAAGATGACTTTGAAAAGTGTGGGAAGAAAGGAAATGATACTACAACAAAGAAAGCATGAGAGACGAAAAAGAGTGAAGAACTCAGTTTCAAGTAGGCATCTGTAGTCTCTGACAATGAATTAAACCGATATAATTTAAATTTTACACCACACGTTACACACCACTGCATGCCAAGGTCAATGGGAATAAACAGAAACAGAACGAGTAGGAAGAGGATCCTGAGCAAGCAGCAGGGTCCATCTTGAAGACACAAATGACCTAGAGAAGTAGTCGATTTCTAAGAAGGAAAGTGGTGGGACCATTCCGTGGACACTGGGGACAATGAACTGGGCAGAACTGAAGCCGGGCGCCAGCTCCAGATTCTGACTTAGCAGGCCGGGGCCAGGAAGACCCCAGACTTCCACAGACCTCTCTGTGGATGCAAATGCTGCCGGAGCTGCGCAGCACTGTGGTCTGACCTCTTCTCCTCTTGCAGGCAGCTGGGGCACAGTCTGAAAGACGGTCCCCAAGAAGCCTGGGCTCACATCTCAGATCTCTCAGACCACAGCAGCAGAGACAAAAGCTGACGTCCTCAGCAGACCCTGGATTAAGCACTCCATATCCATCATCTCCTGTCGTTCCCAACCTGGCTGCTTCTCAGGATGATCTGGGGAGTTCATTTCTCTGAAGAAATACTAATATCTTCCCTTGAGCCCACACCAGTGGACTCCGAATCTTCGGTGTGAGGCCAGGGTGAGCACACACGCGCGCGCGTGTGTGTGTGACTGCAGGTGATTCCTGAAGGCAGCAAGGTGGGGACTGCTACCCTTGGAGGGTTGCTTCTCACCAGCTGGCAGATCTGGAGCCTCCGGTGTGGGCCTCATGCCCTCCCAAGCGCCCAGTTTCCTTGTAACAGTCCGTGGAGGAGCCTGACGCCATCCTCAGAGGTTGCTGGGTGGTTACAGAGTCGGAGCAAGCGGTCCTCCTCCTCATTTCCAGGTGTTTAGCCGGCTGTCTCTCAGGCTCGTGCTCCAGGCAGGACTGCTGTCTTGTTTGCCCGGTGTTGCTCTCTGGCACGCAGCGCCTGCTAGCTTCTGACGGTCAGGGATGGCACGGATCTATCACCGTGTGGATAGAGTGCTTCTCTGTCGCCCAGGAGTAGACACCTAATTCCACAATTTCTTTCCTTCACTAAGGAAATGTAGGCCATCAGTCCCTTAGAGCAACACTGCCACTGCGGCTAGAGGTGTCTGCAGATGTGACGTGTACGTGTATTGTGACACACATGTGCTAAAAGTATCCATCGGCCTATACTAGTCACGTTCCTCGCCTGCTGTCCTCTGACCCTCTCCTTGGTGTCTGACAGAAACCACCCTGCTCCCTCTGTAGCTTGTCTTTGCTGCAGAGAAATCCCTGAGAGTTAGACCACTTCTTCAATGTCCTGCTGATGGATTAATCGATGTACTGATCGATGATACAGAAAGACCCGGACTTCAGGCCTGGACTGGCAGATTAGGGCTGGTACCCGGGCATGGGAGGGTGACTCTCGTGCCTCTAGCTCTGCACTCGCTGTGCTGTCTGCCTGAACATGGCAGAGTCCCTGTCCTTTGTGCCTGTTCCGTCCTCTCCGCTTGTCTGGGTATGGTTCGGGTTGTTCCCGGCTCTTCCCAGATGACTCTCTTTTACCTAAAGCTGCTTTGTATATTGTTATAGTAGAAGTAACTTTGGTACTAAGTATATTCCAGAGTCCTATTACTGAATTCCTTTAGCTATGAAAGAAATGATACATTCTTGATATAAAAGTACTTATCATCTTTTCTTTTTTATGATTCCTCAAAGTGCTTAGTAGAGAGGGCCTATATGGAAATTTAGATTTATTTTCCACTCATTCGTTCATTCACCCAATTCTTCAACAAATATTTGTTAAATGGTCACTGTTTCATGGAGCAGAAAATCAAGGTGCTTGTGTCATATTCTCTGGAGGGTTAACAATCAGCAATAAACTGCATGAATAAGGAAATCATAGCAGACTAGAATGGAGCAATTTCTGCGATAAAGAGAGAAAAGTAGAACAGGGTAAGGAAGTCAGGAGTGGAGGGCTTGAGGCTCCTGGGCTGTATTACCTAGGCTAATCGGTTCATCAGAAAATGATTTATACGTAAAGATTTGAAGGACAAGATGGGGAGCCGTGAAGACTAGCTGGGGAAAGGGCTCCCTCGGCAGACGCCCCAAAGTGGGAATATGTCCTTGGCGTATTGGGAGAACAAGGGGTCCTTGGGATTGGAATGAAAGGACTGAGCAGGGGAGAGATAAGAATGTGACAGGAAATCAAGATCTTGCAGCCTTGAAGCCCTGTGTAGCCCATTTGGATTTTATTCTGAGTAGACTAGAGACTCATAGGAAGGATGGGGCATAGATACAAGTTGGTCCATTTCATTTTGAAAAGACTTTTGGCAGCTAAATTGAAAATAGGCCAGAGGTAAGCAAGCATTTTTTCTGAAGGATCAGATAGCAAATATTTAGGCTTTACCTATCTCTGCTACATCTATTCAACTCTGTCATGTAAGCATGAAAGCAGCTATAGACAAAATGTGAACATATGACCTAGTTGTGCTCCAACAAACTTTATTTAAAACACAGGCAGCTGACCAGATGTGACTGGTGGGCCACGGGTTTCTATTCCTGGCACAGACTGTAAAAAGGCAAATACAGAGGCAGGAATACCCGTGGAAAGGTACCACAGTTATCCAAGCAGAGATGGTGTAACTCGGCCTGGTGGAGGCAGTAGAGACAGGCAGCAGGTTGGGGACGAGAGCGATACTCTGCTGGGTAATTTCCTGACGAACGGGGTGTTCAGTGTGAGAGAAGGGAGCGGCCTGGGATGGCGCCATGTCCTCAGCAGCTCACAGATGTACCAGTATCACCCAAGGAGAAAGGCCGCGCGTAAGGAGATGAGTTTTTAGACATGCCAGGCACACTGTTGGGAAACAAGTCTGGAGTTTCAGGAACTGGCTTGGTTTAGAAAATCTAGGTTATATGTACATATTTTAAAAACAAGTGTTGATTCCTCAAAGTTTGAAACAATGTCTGAATTCCACAAAAACCTTCAGAATGAAGGAAGATTCAGTGAGATTCCTGTGGAGGACAAAGCTGGTCATAGACCACATCTGATTTCTTCTGCCTAACAGTGGCTGTGTTTTTATTGCCCAAGAAATAGTAACTAAAGAGAATTGGATGGAAAGTCAGTACAATCTGTAAAACTTCTCCTAACTGTTAAAATTTGGAGCAGACAACAGTCCCAGTGCTGCCCGTTTGGGCCACATTCACTTTTGTGGAGTCACCAACTGTCAGGCCAAGGACACTGTGGCACCAGGCAGCCGAGGTACCTGTGTGCTAAGCTGTCCCGCTCCTGGGGAGCCCTGGCATACAGTGTCATGAGGGCCTCCGAGGAGTCCTCGCAGTTTCTTGAATACTTGCTTGGTGCCACTGAAGTCTCCTGAGAAACGATCACTCATACTCTGGCTCCTGAGCAGCAAGACCGAGGTACCGAAGGTCCGGTCCCGCTGGGAGACGCAGCCGCTTGCTCACCTTCCTTGAGCCTCAGCACCCCACTGGTTGTCATTCAGCTGTTGCTGGAATAAGACACGGGGCCCCCCAGATTGAAGGGCTATTTGGCTTTCAGCTTCAGCGCGCGGTTGGCTGCTCCAGACAGATGCAGCATGCTGGGAGGGCCTGGGGGAGCAGAGCTGCTTATCTCATGGTGGCCAGGAAGCAGAGAGAGAAGGGAGGAGCGAGGACCAGAATGCGCCCTTCCGGGTCCCACCCCAGTGACCACGTCCACCCCGGGCCCATCCTGACGGCTCGGCCAGGCCCGAGCGCCTCCATGGCTGGACCCATCATCCAGTTTCCTCCTGACAGCCCGCCTCGGAACACACGAAGCCTCTGCGGGATATGCCGGAGGGTGAAGTCCTGATGTTTACGAAGGCCCTAAGGGCAGCGTCACCACCCGGCTTCTGGTACAAGTGCCATGGAGAAGGCATAATTAAAGTTTATTTGCCCCGTGAAAGGTGCCAAGAGTTGAATGGAATAGAGGGAATTGATAATTTCATATACGTGGCTTTCCTCAAACAGTGTTTGAATGCTCTCAACCTTTAGGAATACTCAGGAGATTTCCAACTCTTGGGAAGAAGAGTATTGTGCTGTGTTCTGCAATCAGGGCCTGATCATCCAGTCTCCTCGAAGCTGCACCCCAGAGAAAATCTCATCTTCCTCCTTTCCAACTGTGAGTCCTCAGTGCCAGGGACGAGACCGCTTCCCTTCACACTATTTCATGCGCAATGGGATCACTTCCACAATGTCTGTTTTTCTCTTCTTTTGTGAAGCTCCTTGGTTTAATTTAATTCAAGGACCCCTTGTGCCTGCTCAGCCTGGGTCCTCAGGAAGCCAGCCACATCTCCGGGGTGGAACCTTGGCCTTCACCCCAGCCTGCGGGGGTCAGTGTGGGTTTTATTCTCTCAGTGGTTCAGTTATGGGTTTGCAACTCAAAGGAGTCCAGGGAGGTGTGGGTGCAGGCTGTGCAGAGCAGTGCTGGAGATGTTCCTCCCCACACTGCTAAGAGCTTCTAGGACTCACCAGCTTTCTGTGTGCAAGGGACTTCTCCATGAATTATTTGTAAGCATGGATGGGGCTGCAACGTGTCCCCATGGAAAGTGTACATTAAAACATCAACCCCAGGACCTTTGCATGTGACTGTATAGAGACAAGGCCTTTACTGGGGTCACAGAGGCAAAGCATCCCACGTGGGCAGCCCTAGTTCTACTGTCTCATAAGAGGAACAGCGGAGAAACAGACTGCATGGAGGGAAGCCATGAGAGAAGGGGGAAGAAGGCAGCCAGTGAGGAGAAGGGGCTCAGGATGAAAGCTGCACCGAAGAGCTCAGCCTTGGACTTGCAGCCTCAGGAACTGTGAGACCATGAGTTCAGTCGCTTGAGCCAGTCAGCGTGTGTTTGTAACAGACAGCGAACTAACGCAGAGCCTGCAACCAGGGAGAGGCTCCCTCTGCCTCCCTCTGCTGCTGAATCACTGAGTGGAAAACCCAGCCCCAGTCCACCACGAGACTTTCCACGACCGACGCAGAGGGGTCTCTTCCCTCTCTGTCATCAGCTGTGACCTGCAACCAAATGCACCGTGGCACCCTAGCACCTGGAACCAGCAACGTCATAGTAAGTGCCGGAGACACGTGCCAGGTGACTAAAGCAAGGAAGGAGGGAACAAGTGAAATTTGTTAACCTGGGAAACTGAGGGGCAGAACGCTGGGAGAATGAGAGTCAGTCTTAAACTACACGCCACGGGCCACCTTCCTTCTATATGAGCCAGAAAACCAGTTACTGCTTCCAGCAAGGAGCGACACAGCGGGAATGTAATTAAGGTGGCTGGAGTGACTACAGCGAAGTTGTCAGAGTGTCAGACCTCTGAAGATGTGAAAGTCCCCTCGGCTTTTACAGTCAGAGAGTTCCGATTCGAAGCACAGGGCCACTGGGACTGGATGAGGAGCTGTAGGAGTGGCCTCCTGAAGATCACGGAGGAGCCCTTCATTTTAGAGCTGAGAAGATGAAGCCCAACGAGGGAGGGAGGGACCTCTCCAGTTCGCACCATGCTAGCAGTGGACAGAGGAAGGGGAGGAAGAGAAGCCTAGGTTTTCTAAACAGTGAAAGCTGCACTGGGAGAATTCTCCTTTTAGTTGAATTTTTCTAGAGTGGCAGGACAGTACCTTTCCTTCCTGCTTGAGAGGAACCAGTTCTCCGTACCAACATGGACCGTCTCTTCTCAAAGCCAAAGTCAAGGAGGACAACAGTATTGCACAGCCACTGAGAGCCACCTCCCAATGGCTGGGCCTCAGTTCATGTGCCAGCTGGCTAAGCAACTCCCGGCGGAGTAAGTCCTACGCACAGAGCTCCTCGTGTGCAGCGTGTACAAAAGAAAACAGAGATGTCAGAAGAAAACTGCATTCCAACTAAATTTAGTTCAGAAAACATACCTAAATTTTAATTAATGTCTGTTTACATTGTTTTTACATTTGGGGACACTTTGACATTGTGGAATAAAAAAGGTGAAAGATGAGATAATAAGACATACAAGTTCCAAAGGGGGGAATAATGAGAAGCCGACAGAGATGCAAAGGCACTGGATAATGTGAAGAAAGAATGTTTTAAGTTTATCACAGACAAACAACTTTAAAGATACTTTGGAAACAAAGAATAAAAATGACATTTACAACACGGCAGCATACAGGGTCACCATCCGTGGAAGATCCCGAAAGCTGAAGTCAGGAACTCTCCTCCTCTGCAGTGAACAGGCAGGGGTAGAGGGTCTCCTCCATCGGCCTTGGGATCCACTTGGGGATTGGTGGAGCACCGTTCTGGGTGTGTCTTGGTGACTCATAGAGGCGTGACTTTGGGGACAACCTATGCTCCCTGGCCTCTTCCTCCCTGGCACTGTTTCCTGCTTTTAGATATGTCCATTATGACACAAAATACCAAAAGTCATTGGAGCCACTTCTATGGAGATTTGAATTTTGGATCCAAGATTTCTATACTCATTCATATTTTTATAGTTGTGGAGGAAAGAGACTTTCCCTGAAATGTCAGGTGTCTGAGAATCCTGTCCAAGTAGCATCCCAAAAGGAAAACAGCAAACAAAATGAACTCCTAGAAAGCTGCAGAGAACTGAGAGCTGAATCAAAGCAAAAAGATGGGAAAGAAAGACCACAACTCTCAAAAGTCTTGAAGTCTTTAAACATGGACACAAGTGCTGAGGGTGGCCACGTGCAGAAGGCAAATGCCAACAATGCTTTTTAAAAAATGAAACATTATTCCAAATGCTTAGTCCAGAGTTCTCAAACAAATGCAGTGAAAAGCATATAGATGAAATTGATTTTGGTGCCACATAAGCAAAATTCAAAGAGAAGTTAATAAATGAAAGAAATGGTTTCTCTGTGTGTGTGTGTGTGTGTGTGTGTGTGTGTGTGAGAGAGAGAGAGAGAGAGAGAGAGAGAGAGACAGACAGACAGACAGACAGACAGACATTAGATATCCAAATCCACATTAAAGATATGTTGGGAGCCTTACAATCAAAATGACAAATGATTGAAATTTATACAACACATATTCATAAATATATTAGGAGATGAGAGAAAGTGTGAGAGCTTTTACAATACTTAATGAGCTATGAAATGGGCAAGACATATATAGAAAGACTATTTGGAGACTATAATTTACAAGAAAATTCAAAAAGATAAATACAAAGTATAACTGGGAGGATGCAGGTACCTAGAAAGTGGACAGACAATGTTGGTGACAGTGGCTGAAGCTTTTTCTGTAGTGATCTATCAATAAAGAACCCTTGTTGTTTTCACTGGGGTAGTCTTTATTTCCAAAGGAATTTCTATCTCATTTTTTAGAATACATTATTTCTAAGACATTGATTGTTTGTTACACCTCAAAGGTATTTTCAATAAATTGAAAAGAATTCTTTCAAAATTATCCTTTGACTACAAGGCAATAAAATTATAAAAAGGGTTATAAAATGATAGAGAAAAGCATCACTTAGGAATTTTAAAAAACAGCAACAAAAACTCCTAAATGGTTATTGTGTGGAAAATGACATGCCCTAACATTAAGATATTTAGAATACTTCATATAAAAATACGAGTTCAGAAAAAATTAAAAATCTTAGTTACTAATGACTAAAACCAAATGAATTCATGGTCAGCTGAGAAGGCAGGAAAGAATGGGATCCACACAGGGAAGTGGGGTCTTGGGAGGCCCTGGACACCGCCATACCCTGGGCCTCACCGGGTCTGCTGACTGCAGCTCAGTCCCTCTGCTCTCAGGAATTTATGGAGAGCCTGCAAAGGTGGAGAATTCCTGGTTTCCTTAGTAAACTGCTCTTCAGCTAATTTCCTTTCCCCAGATCAGAAAGCCATGAACAAGAGATTATTAGTATGCAGGCCAAAAACTGTTTCTTCCTCTTCATCGGGAAGTTCAATGGCAGCTACTCCCATTAGCTTGTCTTCCTTATTGCGTTTGAATAAAACAGACAAGTGAGTCTTGATGATGATAAATGACTAATAAATTTTAATTGGCACTTCAGCTCATAAAATATAAACAGTCATTAAATTCATCCAGAAAATTGTTACAATCGATGTGCTAAAAATTGCAGAATGTGCCAAAATAGCAACTTCAAGATCTGTTTTCCTTCCAGCCTCCAGATTGAGCCTACGTCCAAGATTCCTAGTTGGTTCTTTTTGACCTGGGTGACCTCAGATGGATGTTAGCCAATTAAAAAAGCAGATGAAGTGTTTTTCTTTGACTGAATCAATCTCACGTCTATAAACTTTCCACAAATAAATAATAAATACTCATGATTTAATTACGAGAGTGCTCACTGAAGAATTACTGACGGACTAAAATTGGGGGCGGGGAGCACAAAGCAGCACTCTGAGGACTTTTCTACATATGGGTAAACGATGGGCCAAGGTGGCTTGCGGAAAGGGAGCCATGGGGCTGGGCGAAGGGAGCACGGCCGCACTGCTGTGAAATGAGCGTCTGGTCCTCGTCCTGCTTCCTACATGCAACTTCTGAAATGCTTTCAGCCTTCCAAGTCCTGTGCATTTTGTGTGCTGACGAAGTGGACAGCTGATGGTCCCTGAGTAGCTTCAGCACTGGGCTGGGCATCAGGAAGAGGAGGCTTTGGACAATTAACTCCATCCAGACCTCTAGGGGTCAGAGAGGAGCTGGAGGTTAAGTTGCTTGTCCATACCCAATCGCTTCGTCTCTATCAACAGCCCAGAAGCACGGGCTTTGGAGAACTCTCAGATCACAGGGCCTGGCCCTCCTGAAGCCCTGATCCCTTTCTCCCACACTGCACCCACCATATCTATCTCTTCAGCTGACTGCCTATTTGTGCCTTTTAAAATATCCCTTGCCACACACCTGTAACCCCAGCGTTCTGGGAGGCTGGGGCAGGAGGATGGCACATTCAAGCCCGGCCTGAGCAACTTAGTGAGATCTCCCTCAAAACAAGAAATAGAGAGGGCCGAGGATGCAGCTCAGGACAGGAGCACTAGCTCAGCATGTGTGAGGCCCTGGGTTCCATCCCCAGCACTGCATGGGTAAAAGTCCCTCACAATACACCTGTAAACATGGGCTTCCCTGAGCTCTGCGGGCTGCTCTAGCAAATTAACCGGACCCAGGAAGGGACTACGGGAAGCAGCTCTGTAGCACACAGTCAGAAGCCCAGGTGAAATTTCAGCGGAGCTTGTGACTGGCATCTGATGGGGTGCGTGGGTTAGGGACCTGGGGGACCCAGCCCTCAGCTTGGGGACCTGACTGCATCTCCAGGTGGAGATGTCAGAGCTGTACTGGACCACAGCAGACCCAGCTGGTGCGCTTGCTTGCTTTTAAGGTGACTAAAGGCTTCTGGGTAGATGGCTGTGGTGTGAGAAGAGGGGACAGTTTGCTTTCCAGGGGGAGGGAGTTCTTCCCAGAGCAGGTGACTCGTGCATGAGACTTGTCTAATTTTGTAGCTCTTGATGGAAGATGAGCTATGGCTAGAGACTGTTGCTTATCCCCCCGCCACTTAGTGAAGGAAACTGGATTTTATTTTTTGGCCTAATAGGCTCAGGTTATAAAAATTCCCTGCCTTTTCTTTAATTGGAGATAGGAAATAAGATTCAAGGAAAAATACTAGGTGAACGATTTAGGACTGTCTGTGAAGAAGAGGGCAGAAAGTTGGCACGAGCCCCTCTCCTCCACTCTTCCTGCTGACTAGGATTTGGGCATGATGGCATAGCGGACAGTGTTAGCATCGCTTTCCTTGACAACACCTGTTGGCACTTTCTCCTTTCCCTCTGAGGAGCCAGGTCTGACGGTCCTGGACCGAGCTGTAGATATCCTGTCACTGATGGTGCCTGTGAAGGAGGCAGGTCTGTGCCCAGAGGTTTAATCTCCGTGATTAGGTGCATGGGGACATCACTGGGAAAAGTGCGAGCGTGTGTCCCGTCCTTACATGAAAAGAGGAGAAGTGGCAAGGGCCACCCAGGGGAGGGGAACTGACTCCGAGTGGTCAGCAGGCCCTTGGAGGCCTAGACGGCAGGTGTGCGGATTGTGATCCAAGCCAGTCTCCTGCGTCTGTGGAGCTGGCGGGTGGACGGGTGGTGCCGGCTGAGTTCCGGAGGATCTGCTCTGAGGCAGATACGAACAGTTCAGAGAAAGCCTCTCCAGCATTTCCTGATGTTTTCAAGTACATTCAGTGCCACATAATTGACAGAGCACAGCCCGGAGCGGCACATCCTGAACTGCTTCAAGAAGCATGCTAGCAGAAACGTTCAGAGCAACCTTGCAAGCAGCACAGAACCCGGGCTTGTGGAGGTCCGCGTCCCGAATGAAGAGCAAGATAAGAGCGGAGCCCTATGGAGAAATTCAGACCTTCGGGAGAAATCCCACTGTCCCGCAAGTTAAATTGTTGCACTAAGGAAGCGTTTCCTGAACTCCACTGCGCCTCTCACCGGCAGGCGTTCGGTCCTCGCCAGGCCTGGCAGGGGGATCAGGAGGCCGGGGCTCAGAGAGACTGCTGCTCCCGCCAGGCCAGAGATGAGGGAGAGCACGGAGCAGGTGAAGGAAGGGCTCCCCCTCAGGGGTAGGGGCAGTCTTTGTACTGCCTAGTGGTTAGCACAGCGGGTCAAGGCCACGGAGGAAGAAGATGGTATCTCTAATGAAAATGCTGATCCGAATAGAAAGCTGAGGTACCACACCTGAACCTTTCCAAAGTTGGAAACTTTCATTTGCTTTTTTGTAAAGTGCAGTGCCTCTACTAGGTGATTTCTGAATGGGAGAACCTGGTCCTCAGTGACATTGGCCACTGCCCCATCCCTCTGCCTAGGGAAGGCAGCGGTCAGCCGGGCAGGCTTCCATATGGTCCTGAGCCTTTAGTCACCAGAGGGCCCAACTTCCCTGGACAGGTGACCTGCGGCTTCATGGGAAATGAAACTTGGTAAAATTGAGCAAAAATGGGAACTTAGGGATGAAAATTCAAAGAACCAACGGCATTTCCCAGCCCTGCTACCGACTCTCCCATGATGACCTTTATTTTCCTAAGTGCTCTCGGGATCTTCACACTGGGAGGTAACAGCAAATGATGAGGTGCAGAGCGTTTCTAGAGCAGTGGGACCCCAGGGACTGACATTTCAGGATGGGGCCAGGCTTGGAGGTTCTGGTGGTGAGGAGACAGGGACCTCCTGGCGCCCTGCCCTATGCAGGTAGATACTCAGGTGATCCAGTCCCGGAACTCCAGCCACCTGCTCAGCTGCAGATACTGTTGGTTGAATCGTGGCACTCCCGAATGTCCTTTGAGGCTATTCGCTAGTCCTTGTATCCTCCTGCCCCTAGTTACTCACTCCTACTTATATTAAACAGTTTGGCACCAGATTCTTAGATCCTCAACACCTGACCAGGGTCTGCTGTCCTGCAGTGGTTCGGCGCTCCAATGGGTCACCACCTGCGCCTGGGCACCCGGGGAGACGCATCCTGCAGTGCCTGCTCTCTCTTGGTGTGCTGCACTTGTGAGCGAACTGCATGGGAAAGTGCACTGGAGCACGCGTGTATATCATGATGGGCTCCATCTCAGGGCACACACCCATGCAACTGTGACAAGATCGATAGAAAGATCCTCACTGGGGTTAGAAACTCTCCCACCTCGACTTGAGTTTCCCAAGGCAAAATGCAAAGACACAGCTACACGTGAGCCGACAGGCACTATGAATTCTCAAAGGTTTGAAAAAGTATGTTCTATATTAACTTTATTTTAGTATGTTTCTTGTTTTATTATTTTAATCTGTTTTGTGCTATTATGGCAGAGTACCTGAGATTGGACAATTTATCAAGAATAGAAAATTTTGTGAGTTCCTTATATATTCCAGATATTAGTCCTTCATCTGGGGAACAGCTGTTGAAATGTTTTCCCGTTTTGCGGGAGTCTCTTCACTCTGTTGGTTGCTTCCCTTGCTATGCAGAACTTTTAATTTTACATGATCCCATTTGTTGGTTCCTGACATTACTTCCTGTGCAGCGGGGGTTCATTTAGAAAGTCCTCACTTATATCTACGACTTCAGGAGTTTTACCTACTTTATTACATATACTAATAAAAACTAAAATAGGATATAAAAAATAGAAATGTACTCCCTCACAGCTTTAGAGGCTGGGAAGGCCAAGGTCAGAGTGCTGCAGTCTGGTGCGGGTCTGCTGCATCCAACGAGGGCAGGGAGGCAGAGGGAGAGGGGAGGGAGGGAAAGAGAGAGGGGAGGAGCCAGTGCCTCATGTGAAGCCCCTCCCAGCAGCAGCATTAACTCCCTGCGAGGATGAAGCCCCTCTCACCTAATCACCTCGGAAGCCCTTGCTCTTAGCACTGCTGCGCTGAGGGCTGTTTTTGACATGGCGACTGAATTTCCTGCGAGGCATTTAAACCGCAGCCTTCCTCGCAGTCCCCAGGATTGGTCTTCTCACATCCATTTTGTCTAAATAATCCCCCCAAATTGTAACTTGTTCCAGCATATGTGGAGGGTCCCGTGTAAATCAGATACGCGTGAGACTGAGGGCATAGGTTACCCTGAGGCAAGTCCCCTCTAGCCATGCACCCGTGAGCTCACAGCAAGCTCCCATGTGCTTCCAAAATAGCATGGTGCAGGAGTTGTAGGAAGGATATTCCTACACCCAGAGGGAGAAATAGGCAAGAACAAAGGAATAACACGTTCTAAGTAAATCCAAAACCCAACAGGAAGACAAGGACACCAGACTGATCTTACACTCTACGTACTGCCCCTAGACACACTCAGGCCTCTGACCCCCAAGTCCAGGCAGCCCTGTCCTTGTGAGAGCCACCCCGACTGGCGTTGTACCCTGGCAGCTCTACACTTCTGGAGTCTTGGGTGGCCCTACTTCCAAAACTCTACTGCTTTTCTAGGGGGAACTCTTTGCGGCATCTGATCCTGGGACGTTATTATTATCTATCATTTTGCTTGACTTTTGTTATAGTTTGGAACTTGAATGTCCTCCAAATGCCTTTGTGTCCACGGCTTGGTCCCCAGCCTGGGTGTTAATGGGGGGTGTGGAAGTTCAGGAGGTGGGGCCTGGAGGGAGAAAGGAAGTTTACTGGGATGTGCCCACCAAGGGGATATCAGGCCCGCCCCTTCCTGTTTTTCTCTGCTTAGGGGCTGCCGTGAGCTAAGCAGATTCTTTTTCCAAGTGCTCCTGCTTGATGGGCTGCTTCATCCCGGCCCAACACCCAATGGGGCCCAGTGGCCATTGGTTGAAACCTCTGTAATCATGAAACACATAAGCCATTCCTCTTTATAAGCTGATTATCTCAGCTATCTTGTCACAGCAATGGAAAACTGACTGGCACAATGATTCTTTTACATTCTCTTCAGTTTAAGCCTTTCTGCATACAATATTTAAGCTGTGCCTCTTTTACAGACAGATTCAAGTAGGTACTTTTAAATCTACTATTATAATCTTATTATTTTAATTGGAGCACTTAGTCCATATACAGTATAATTGCTGATGTATTTGATGTTCAGTGTTGTAACCTATTTGACCTATCTGTTCTGATAGTTCTAATATTTTTCTATTCTTTAACTTTACATTGATTAATATATAATGCATATATGGTGTATAAGAATTTGTGTATTTTTTACATATTTTGAGCATCCTATTTTTATCTCTTTTGGCTGGCAACTTATTTTTCATAATTTGAATGGATTACCCTAGAAATTTTTATACATTTTATGGACATTTAAAGCTAAGATAATTTAATAATTTGACTATATCCAGACAATCCAACTGCTTTAAAGTCTTTAACTCCCTAAATCTTTTTATTCTGTTCATTATATTTGCTTTAAATTTTGTTATCAAAAGTTCAAACACATATAAAATAATAATAACAGAAGCAATATAAAGAACCCAGCACGCTCACTGCCAAACTCCAAGAGTTTTCAGTTATGCTGCCTTGTGTTCCTACCCACCACTGCCCTCAAATTGCTGCGGAGGAAAGCCAAGCTATGCCATGATTCACCTGTAGACATTTCACTACGTATACTTAAAAGGTAAGGATGCTTTTAACCATGAGCTATATCGTGAGTCATGACAGCCCTTCTGACTCAAGCTCAGGTTTGGGAGTTTACGTTGTCACAACATGTACATGAGTCTCCTACATCATTACATTTGTGTCATTGTTCTCGTTGCTGTGGGCTTCATGTTGCTTTCTGATCCCAAGTTCGACGGCTTCAGGAGTCTGGGGAAGTGTTGGCTCTCGTACCTGAGGCAGTTTCTGCCCACTCTGATCTCTTCGAGAGTTTTCTCCACCATGCTCATATACTTCTGATTTTCTTTCTGCAATCTTCATACTTTCTTTTTCCATGTTTCAGCCTGATTATTTTCTTCAGACCTCTCCTTCAGTTCAGTAATTTATTCTCCAGCTATATTTAATTTGCCCCTAAACTTAACTCTTGTATTCTTGGCTTTAGTTATTTTAAAAAATTTGGTTTCATTGATGAAATACTGAAATTTATAGAAGGAAAGAATTAAGAAATTTAGGAATGGAAAATTTTTAAATAACTAAAATTAGGAATAGGTATCTTACAGCTTTTTAACTAGATTAGTATTAGTTATAAATTCAATGTCTGGTAATCCCAGACAACGTATTTCTCATGCAATCTTTGCCTTGTCTATTGTTCCCCATCTCCAAGTTCAGTTCTTTAATTTTTGCATTCCTAGTATCTTATGAATTGAAGAAGAGTGTACTCTCAGAACTATAGTCAGTTTGATGCTGCCAACAGTGCTACCACCCCCTAAAGAAGGGCTACTCTGCCTGAGAGACAGAAAGATAGTCTGACCACAGGCAGGGGAATTGTGTGTTCTCCTTAGGGCTTGGTCAGCCTTTGAGGGGCAGATCTATTTCTGCTTCACTCTGAAAACTTTCTTCTTCCTTTTCCTTTTTCAGTATTAGGGGTTGAAACCAGAGTGTGACCAATGCTGGCCAGTACCGGCCACTGCTCTGCACCCCAGCCTATTTAAGTTGTCTTCCTCATAGGTGGCTCCCCAGCAGGCCTGCCAGAAAGTCCAGGTCTTTGCAATGCTGCTGTGCTCAAGACAGCAAACTTTCCCTCTCCATGCCACTCAGCCCTCCAGCCTCCCACTCCAGCTTGTGTGCTGGGAGAGTAACGGGGTCATGTGGTGCAGCTACCCCTGGCTCCTCGAGTCCCAGCTATGCAGTAGCTAGTGATGGCTTCCAACAGAGTTTACGTTTTGTCCAGATTTTCTAATTTTCTAGGTCATTTATCAGTTATAAGAGAGACAGTTCACAGTGTTTGGAAACACTATGTAACATAGTTTCATGTAATTCAGATTGGTTTATTTTTGGCCATAGCATGACAAAATATAAATATGCACATTTTACTGTTTGTCACTGTAACTGGTTTCCATGTTCTTTTGTGGGCACAACTTCTTTGCTTAAAAAAGATTGATATTTGTTTTTGGAAGATAAGGAGTCTCAGATGTCATTGTTTTGATGAGAAAAAAAAAAAATGAAGCGCACGCCAGACAGAAACATGTAAAACTCACTAGTATAAGATGAAAGGCATTTAGAGGTGAGAGAAAATAGAAGGTCCAGAAAACTTGGAAAAACTTTGGCAAGAATATAGCATAGGGCAGGGGCTCAAACGAAATTTAAATACATCTCAAAGAACATGGTGCCTCAGCTGAGAGTGGAGTAACTTCCAGAGATAAGAATTCTCACTTCTCTTTCCAGGGGGTCTGAGATCCCAGTGAAATGTGTGTGGAGGACATTTAGTCCATATATGAGAGTTTAAATTTTAAACTCTCAGGACTCCATTTTAGACTTCCAATAGTGCTTTCCTCTTTGAGAATAATTTTTCCTCTGAAATGCCTCTGACTCCTTGAGTTTTCCAGAACATATCAAGACATAAAAACAATCTGTGGAGAACATTCAGGAGAAATCAAGTCCTGGTTTATTAGACTGTGGGTTGGAATAGATACACAACTTTTATCTTCAATAATAGATGCTGAAATTTCAATTAGTCACTTTGTTTTTGTTTTTTGGTATTGGGGATCGAATTCGGGTCCTTGTGCTTGCAAGGCAGGCGGTAGAACCACTGAGTGAAATCCCCAGCCTAGCCACTTACTATTTGTGACAAATCTATATTCCAATTTGATATTGCCACCTCTACATTCTTAGAATCTAAAGGGACACGTGGTGCCATAGAGTGCGAGTCATAATCCGACAGTTCACAGAAAGAAAAGGAAAGGACCTGCTCCAGCCTCAGGCAGGGCTTGCACCACGGCCTGGGCCATGCCCTGCTCGCTCCGCCCCCCTCCTGCTGGGCCCCTGTCTGCAGCACAGGCAGAAGGTGCGGCTCCCATCCCCTGACCCTCCTGGGTGACTCAGGCTGCTCTTACTTTCTTTATAGTTTTCAATGGTGGCTTTGCTTTTCCCAGCTCACACAGCCCAGCCCAACTAGAGGCCTGCTAGAGTAGGTTAGAGAGAAAGGATTTCCGATTTTCTCCAGTGGATAACTAAGTTCCCTTATAAATCAATGTCCTGCTTCTCAGGTTGCGGCTCGCGATTAAATCCCCAAGAACTGGAGCAGCTGAGAGGATGGCCCAGGCTGAAACGCCCCACGCAGCCCCTGGGAGAGGGGTCCACCGTCATCCTTGCAACACTTGCGGCTGTCTTGTTTGGGGTCATTTTCTATACAGTCGGTCACAGTTAAATGAAGACGATGGCCGTTTGCGCCCAGCCCCAGGACTGTGCGTGCTGCACACTGGCTCCGCCTCTGGAACCGCCCGCCCTTGGTGTGTTCTTTTCCCAGCACCCTTCAGAACGCAGGCGCTAACCGTCGGCCGGTCCTGTGGGGCTCCCTCTCACGGTCTGCTTCTCCCTGGCCACGCTTTCCTTCCCCTCCCCGTCCCCATGTCCGTGCCCAGGCCTCTCCTGCCTCTCCCTCCCCAAGCGTGTGGGGAGCACCCAGTGCTGGGTGCCAGCTCGTTTCCTCCAGCAGCGCTGCTGCACCTCGTTCGCGGGATGGAGGCAGCCGGAAACTTTCATTTCATTATTGAAGGTAGGCCGTTTTGGTCCATTTTCTAGGGTGCATTTCTCAAGTTCCTAATGGGGGATGGTACGGTTGTGTCACTCTACCCAAGTGGGGCGGAAAGATGCCGTTGTGCACAGGGAGAGTAAAACCACACAGAAACCTTTGTGACACCAATAACGGCGTTTCCAAGTCTGAGGTGTAAAGAGGTTTTCATAATGGACATCCAAGTGCGTTCAATTTGCTGTTGGGAAGATCGAAATGCAGGTTTCATACCCTAACAGAAATTACTCCCGAATTTGCCGAGGCCTCGGGGTCACCCCACTGGTGGAATAACGGAAAGCGACACCAGGAGGGCCCGGCACGCGCCTGCGCAGTCGCTTACCTGTGGCGTGGAGCTGAGCCACGAAGAAGGTCGCCCTGGACTTCCTCTTCCTCCTCCGCGTGGAGAGCAGCACGGCAGAGTTCCCGACAGCGGTGAAAGCGAAGAGCACGCACAGGGTCATCCGCTGCTCGGTCTGTGAGACGCAGAGCAACATAAAGCCGTGGAACTTTGCAGGACGCATGCGCAGGCGAAGGTGGTGGGACGCGTTTCCCTCGGCCCCTATCCCCACCCCTGGAGGCCTGGTTGTCTAAGGAAATGACGAAGAGGTCCTCACTGACAAGCGCAGCAGGGTGAACTGACACACCCGTTAGAAATCTGCTGAGAAATATATGTCGCGAAGAAACAACAAGAAGTTTTATTCTTTAGTCAAATAATTGTAACTCTGTGTGAGAGTTCAGAGTGTTAAAGAGAACACGACAATCACAGAGGTGCACACACTTAAAAGAAATTGGAGACTGTTAAAGATAACAACCAGTTAAGTATATCAAGCACTTCAATTCAGTGAACTCTTGGGTAGCTATTAACAGCGACAGCCATAAAACCATGTAACAACATTAAAAATACTTATAATAAAATGTAAGAGGAAAACATGCTAATATTGAGTAAAATTATACACATAGGAGAAAGACTGAAGTATACTAAATTTTAAGGTTATTTTAGGGTACTGTGATTATGGGTTATCCTTTCTCTTTTTTCCTTTGGCAGAATTTCATAAGATGGTAATAGAGTTCTGCTCAATAGTGTGTTATAATTAGTAAAAAAGGAAACAGAGAAAAGGGATTCCACTCATTTCAAATGTCAAGTCCTTCATGAAAGTTTTCAAATAACGCTTGAAATGGAGCTTTTTATCCTTCCTTATGCATGGCCCAGAATAAATGAAGGGCTCTGAACCAGGGCAGACTCGGGTAGGGAGGAGACTGTGAGCCAGAGGGAACCGTGCTGAGATCCACAGCCACGAGGCCCAACCGAGACACCACGCGGAAGAGGGCAGGGTCCGTCCAAGAGAGCACAGGTCTGAGATCAGCGCCCATGTTCTCTTGCGTAGGGGAGAAGAGGAACCTGAGGAGACTAACCCCACAACAGTGACATTCCGTGTCAGTCTGACCTGGCCACGGTGCCGGCTGCTTGGTCAGACACCCGTCTGAGACGTTGCGGGGAAGGTGTGTGTGGGTGTCACTGACACCTGGCAGCTGACTTCGGGTTACGCTCCATGCAGCCGGGCCTCCCCCTTCAGTTGGCCCACAGTGGGGCTGCACCCTCGCACACACCCTAAGACAGAGCTGTCCCGTCCTAGGAGTTTGAGTCAGCTAACTGGATGTCATCGCTTCGCCCTGCTAGCTTTCGGTGTGCTCCACACTCGGATCAGGTCTTCTGACACAGAGCCTATTCTGTGGTGAGGTGACAAGTATCTGTGACAGTTAGCTAGACTATCGGCTTGCCTGATCGAGAGGGGCCTGCATTAATAAAGCGCACTTCTGTGTGTCTGGTCCCTGGTTCCACTGTCCCCGGCCCCTCCTCTCTGGCCCTTCCTTGCTGTCTGCTTCCCGTGTGCCAAGAGGTGAGCAGCTTCCTTCTGTCAGGCCTTGCTGCTGCGATGTCTCTGCCTTGGGACCAGCTGGCCATGGACTGAAACCATGCACGAAATGAATCTCACCTCCTTTAAGCCACAGGTGCCGGGCGCTTGGTCCCAGCAACAGGAAAGCTGACAAATACGCTATCTCGGCAATCTGCTGAAATTCACGACAATGCAGTGCGCTGTGGAACATCGACGCTTACGCTCACGATGGGCCAACTGACAGCGAGCTGGGGTTGTTGAAGTGCCCAGCGTTACCAGGGTCACACTGGCCCTGCTAGCCAGGAAAAGATCAAATTCAAAACACAGTCTCTACTGAAAGCACACTTCTGCACCATGATACGATTAAAAGTTATGTGTTGAACCATTGTGAATCTGGAGGTTGTCTGCCTGCCTGTCTGTGTATATCTATCTAATCCTATTGATTCTGACTCTCTGCAACAATCCATAGCAGCACTTTTCCCTCTCTTTTATATTAAACTAACTTTATACAATGATAGGTCAAATTCTTCTTCAAGAAACAAAGATAAAGATAAAGCCAGATCCTCTTTGGCTACCTCCTTCTAGCTTGTTCAATCCCCATTTTCAGAAGGTAAATATCATTTTGATTGCAGTCTGTATCCTTCCAAACATTTCAAATACACTTCATAAACTCACAGACACACAGAGCAAGTGGAAAGTGTTATTTTGTGTGTCTGTTAGTTTTTTCATACTACACATACAACTGTCTTAGTTGAAGAAATGGCTAAATGAAAGCGATATTTTCATATAATGGAATAAATATGTGAGTCAGAAGAAGTGAATGAAATGTGGTAAAAGATATGTTGAAGGAGAGGGGCTTGGCCAGGGGAAGGAAGGGGCTGGTAGGTGACCTCATCAGCTCAGACCCCAGCTCCTGACTCCCCAAACATAGCAGCAGTGGCTTTCTTGGCAGGAACCTTGAGCTCCACCAGGGCCCCACCGAAGGGTCAGTCCCTCAGATACCGCCCGGCCTCTGCCCTTGCCACAGGTCCAGGCTGAGCTAGCACCTCCATGGTTCCCTCACTCATCAAGCCCGTGTTTAGGTTCTCTGTCCTGCACTTGCAGACGGCCGAGGATCCCAAGGAGGCCACAGCCCCAGAGCTGCAGACCTGAGGCTGCTGGGAGGGTGGTGGCTATACAGCCAGGTGTGGCGGTGTTGAGAGCAGGGAGGACCATGCGGCTGGAGACCAATGTTGCTTTGGAGGATAGAGGTGGCTGGCGTCCCATCCAGTGTGTCGTGTCACCCCCATCGGAAGGGCAGCCTCTCTGCTCAGCGCCATCTGGAGCTCTGCTCTCCGTGGGTGGATGGCTGTGCAGGCCAAGGCTGGTGGGCGGGGCAGGCCCTGGATGTTATGTTTCGTGCAAATCGGGGACATGGACAAGTACCTGAGGAACAATCTTTAGAAAGCTGTAGTGTATCCAGGAGGAGGAGAATCCCAGCAGTGTGGAAGCACCCACAGGAGAAAGGTCCGGCCTCGGGTGCACGTCACAGGTGTTACGTACTTTGACAGCCTCTCTCACCTTGGTTTTCTCGTTTTAAAAGTGAAGATAAATTAAACTGATCTCAGCATAGTTGTGGCTGTAGAAACGTCTAGCTCAGTGCTGGAGGCCCTCTCCTTCCTCCTGCGCCTTGCACGTCGTGGACAGGTGGGAGGGAGGACAACCCACCACCAGGTCAGTGCTCCAGCTCCCCTGTTCATCCTGTCCTCAGTACTGGTCTACTGATGCTTCACCCGAGCCTGCCAACAACTCTCCTGTGACCCTCACCCCTTCTAGGGGTGAGTCCCCAGCACCCCATTGAGTGCAGAGTACAAGTGGGGACTAAACGCCCCTAGTGGTCCTGTGAAGCAAAGTTCCAGCCAGATGCTTATGTAGTGGGTAGAACATAGTTGAATATAAAAGTTTTCAGTGACTGAAGAAAACTGGAGTGGTCTCAGCCAGTTCCACGGCTGCTGACCCATGGCCAACTGGCTTTCAGCCTCAGGTCGTTTAGTCAGACAGTGACGTTGGAACTGTAAGCAGGGACTAAGAGTGTGCATTGCAGGGTCACTGTCCTGAGGCTGAGACCAGGGACCTGGCTCTCTGGGCCATGCAGCCAGAGTCATGAGCATGCCCTGCAGGAGGCACTAGTCTGGGCCACCTCTCCAAGCTGGGCACCTGTCTGTCTCACAGAACACACTTAAATATCTGCTGGTGGATCATGGTCAGTGACAGGTACAAAGAAGACTGGGTCATCAGAGTCGGGCTTAGTTCAGGAAAGACCTAGGCTAGCAGCTCCAGTTGAGTACAGGAGCACTAGGCTTCTGGAGTGGAAGATCCAAGGTTTGATGATCCTCTCGCAGGAGGCCCCAGAAACTGGAAGAAATGGAAAGTAATTATCTGAATCCTAGAATCCAGCACCTTGCTTCCTTAATTTGCAGTTGTAGTGAGTGGTGATATATGGTCATGTGCCAGCCTTTTGGAGAGCTTTCCGCGCTGCTCCCCTGCCATCACAGCCTGACCCAGGAAGTGTTGCTCAGTCTTACAGGAGAGGAGACGATGCTCAGCGCGGTCCTGACCTGGGCTTCTTGGCTTTAGCTCGTGCATCTTGAGACTGAACACAGATTTCTTGACTGAAAGTTTCATGCCGTACTCATGGTAGTGGATTTCTGCTCACATTTCGGGTCAGAGAGAGAGCGAAGTCATCCCATTTACTTCATATTCAATTTTTAAATAGGAAATAAATCTTTATTTCCCTTCAGATGCAAAAGTTCTCTGAAGCTGGCTCTCTGAGGCTGGACTGGATTCATAGCTATACCCTCCAGGACGGAGCGTGAGGTCAGTGCTGGAGATTCTGGACACTGGGGCAGTGCATGGCGTCCACACCATGGTAATCAGAGCTGTTGCCGAGAATGCAGCTGCGTCATCCCTCCTGGGGCTCAGCTGTCTGTGAACCTCACATTCTCTTGGTTTGTTTCATGAATGGTGTTATTTGTGTGATGAAGACGAAGATGTCAGACATAGGAGGATCAAGTATCTGTTACTATCAAAGACAGAAAATGAAGACTTAGAAAGGAAGTTCGAAGCCTGGGTTCTCAGTGAGCAGATGAAGCAGCTTAACTGTCCCATTACTGTGATTTGTGTGTCTCCTGCTGTTCATGTCATCCCAGCTGTAAGAGCCCAGCCAAAGCCACATCCATATACTTGGATGGATTGAGATTATCAAAAGGAAAATTCTGAGCTCCCTAGCTCTGTTAAGTCACAGTGTACACAGAATGCACACCCTCTGGGCAGCATTTCCAGTGGGACAAACAGAAATGCACGACACAGCTTTGGATTCCTGGAGATGCTTAGTGAGACCTGGAGAGCAAGGCCTGTCCCAAGGGTCTGGGGCTGCCTGAGTTTCCTGAGTCCCACAGTCCACTTATCCCACAACCACTGGGAACTCAAGACAAACCAGAGCACAGAGACACAGGCCTGGAGAGCTTTCCAGGAGGAAGGTCACACAGCTTTTGTAAACGTACATTTGGATTACTTTGTCAGTGTAGAACAATCATGTTGGGATTTTGACTACAGTTGTTTTAAACCTTACATCCTAACTTAGGAAGGATTTGGCATCTTTGTGAGCTTTAATTTTTGTGTGCTAGAAACCACTGTCTTTCCATTCAAATACTCTGTATTTTGGTCTTTCTTAGCATTGGGAATCAGGGCTGTCTTGCATCCGAATGGTACTTTCCAGTTTAGGAAGAACTCTGACCTTTTCAAAGGATCTCTGGCTTGGGTCAGTACTGTCCAAAGCTCTTGTCCCCACCAGCCACTTCCTGGCTGTGTAACCTGCATGAGTCACTCTAGGCCTTGGCCTCCCCTGCTTGATGACAGTCCTGTTCATGTATCCTGTGCATTCTTGAGGCAAAATCAGGTGTGACAGAACATTTCCTGTGAATGTTCCAGGGGACCTGGGAGCCACGGGACAGTGGAAGAAGGCAGCTCCTCTGGTCAAATACCTTTGGGAACTGCAGCTCATGGATTAAATGAGTTTCTTTACTGTAAAATTTCTTAGACCTAAGTAGTTCAGTGTATATAATAGTTCATAATATTTGCTGTTTCCCACTTTTGGAGATCATGGTCTTTCTTATCTGCTTAGCAACACCCATCACAGAGTTCTGTGGGGCCCCCTGGGGAGTTCTGATAGGTGAGACTGTGGCAGAATTCCAAGAGACAGGAGAGACCAATGGATTTAGGATGATTTATTTCAGGTCTAGGGTATACACCAGCTCAACGGACTCCTGTCCAAGGAAGAGCATTGAACAAAGAAAAATCTCAGCTTTTATACATTCGGTCAAAGTGGGGTGGTTTTTTCTAGTGATGTAGCAAGTGAGTTTACCTGAATAGGACAAGGGCAGACAGTGTCATAACTTAGCCTTGTAAGAAGACAGTGTCTTTTGAATCATCTAAGACAGGGTGTCATAAACTTTGTTTACAGGACACAGTTGTCAATTTCACCTGTACCTGCTGAGAATATATACTTTTTCATTTACAGGACCATGACTGTCTACCTTATCAGTGCCAGGGGGTGATCCACCTTGAAGGAAGGCAGATTCCTGAGTAACCAGAATGTAATACGACCCTCTTAGCAAGAATCTTGTCTTTTACCTTATAGCAGAGCAGGGTCAGTAGTTCCAAGAAAAGGGCTGTGAGTGGGGAGCTGCTAAACTGCTTTTCTTTAAGTCCTGCCTCAGGACCAGTGTGGGCTTTGGAAATGGATCTAAGTGTGGATTTGGGGGCTGTTAGCTATTCCATGAACTTGTCTTCTCCAAACCTCCCTTTTCTATGTAAATCAAGGATGATTGTGCTACCGGTCCAGACTCTCAGGATTGCAATGAACTGTTGCTGAGCACACAACCCTCTCCCTTTCCTAGAGAGAGGATGGTATTTCCCTGCTTCATTGGTGCCAGACTTAACCTTGAGTGGGCTGTGCCCATGGAACTGTGAGGGGAAGTGCTGTGTATAATTTCCAGGAAGAAACTGGAGAGACAGGCAGGGTTCCCCAGATTTTGTCCCCAACTCTACGTGCCTGAGTGGAGAGTCATCTTCAGTCAACCTGGGACCCCCAGGGATTACAGAAGCAGAGGTGGACTATTAACTGGGGATGAGCGAGTGACCTGAATGGGAAATAAATACTGAAATGGGGGCTTTAACTCATTGAGAATATCTAGATATTTGTTACCTCAGCATGATTTGGTTTAATAGGATTAATGGAAAAATAAATCAAATAATCAGTGGAAAAGATTGAGCAGTTGGCAGAGTTTACATTCAACAAATTCTTTTAAGCTTTATCTGGGGGTTAAAGATTTCTGCACTCTTGAGTACTCTTTGCATTTTATCACAATCTATGCCAGAAATCCTCAAAGGGGACTAAATGCATTGACATGGGAATCCAATTTATTTCCAGGCAAATGAACATCTATTTGCATAGATCTTCACGTATTGCCAAGGTTATGGTCTGCAGCAACAGATGAAAGGAGGGATGCCTGCTTTTGAGCATTCACAATATTTCCTTTCATTTTTTATTGTTATGGCTCATTAATAACGTTCTTTGGGCAAATGCTTTGGCTCAATATATATATGTGAATAGGGTTCTCCGTGATGTTGGGAGATCTCTTGTGTGGCTCAGAGGTCTGAGTGAATCAGAGCTCCAGCCCCATGGGTGAGTTCTGGCTGCTTCAGGAAAATCTGAGGGCCCTCTAGCCCCGGCATGGCCTTCTTCCCAGTCTCCTGCCCTGGAGCCATGGTGGTGGGAGATGAATCGCATCTCTCTTTAAATGCAATGATCCCTAGAAGGCTGTGGGAGGGCTCTGGGGAGATACACTGTGGGCATGGGATGAATTTAATCAGACTGGTTTCTGTGCTAGTGTTTGCGTCAGTTCACTGGGAAAAAGTTTAGATGAGATGAAAGGGGTGAAAAACAGGGAGAGAAAAGAAAAGTGTTTTTTGTTGTTGTTGTTGTTGTTGTTGTTGTTGTTTTGCTTTTTTTTAAATGCAGAGCATGCAGGGGTGCAAGCAGAGTGCCGCAGTGGGGATAAGGCAATCAGAGGATGCTGGCATGGAGCTCCTTGAGAGATATGCTTGCTTAAGGTCCTCTGCAACCACCTCCTCTTGCCACGAGAAGAACTCTGTCCTCAGAGAGTGTGAGAGGGAGAGGGGTCCCAGGAAGTCTGCCATATTTACCTGTAGCCATGGATGAAAGGTCTGGAAAGGTGGTCTTTGAGCTGCAGAATGTCACTCCTCCCTGCTCTACCATTCCAGGCTTGGGAAGGACCACACAGGGGACTGGAGAGCCGAAGTCCTTCCCTCCTGCCTGCACCCTCCCCTCCATAAGCTGTGCCTGCAAGGAACTGGCTCTGTCCCAGCCTCGCCTCTGTGCTCTGCAGAGACCTGGGTGCAGCACCCAATGTGCTCAGGGCCACACAGCCTAAAACCCCAGGCCTGGGTGGTGCTGAGAGGCCACATCTCTATGCCACCGAATTTTTACTGTTTTTAACTTATGCTTTTGAGAGGAGAATCAAAGAATCCTGCTTCTGAGCCAGGATGACAATATGGGCCAATATTTTGGGTAATTTTTGGAATTAATGTTTTAAAAGTGCTATTACTACTTTTTACAAGATTAAGCAGGTGCATGGCAATGTGAAGATTCATCTGGAAAATATGAGATTCTTTTCTTTGGGACTAGGGAGAGAATTAATCTTTCTTGGTTCCTCAGAAGCATGCAATCCAGGCTGAATCAGTATATTTATAAAAATCTGTTCTGTTCAGTTCCTTTGTCCTCTAAATAATAGCAGGAGGACAAGTGGGCAGAGCCAGCTTCTATGCTTCCAAACAACAGGAGTGTCTGGCTCTCTGTAGTTCTTCTTTAGGGTCTTGACTTCAGTACTGTCAAATTCTCAACTGCACTTAGTATTCAACTTGAAATAAAAGAAACTCCATGCCACAGTAGCTGAAACAGTTTCAATTTTCTCACATGATAAGAAATCTGCAGGTAGTTTGCTGCTAACATCAATCCATTGGCATGACTTTGGTTTTTCTCTTGAGGCCATAGAATGGTGGCTCTACACATCATGTCTGAGTTCACAGCAGAAATAAGGGGGAAGGTAAAAAGGCCAGCTGTGTCTTTCTGCTTTATCAGAAAAAGAAACTTTTATCAGAAATCTCAGAGGCTTACAGTTAAGTTTATGAAGCTGTGTTATCTTTAATTGCAAAGAAAGTTAGGACTAATTTTCTAATTACCCAGCCATGTCATGGGTCACAGAGCCTGTTCCTGATTGATTGCTTTCTCCTCCAGGCTCATCTAGCACCTTCCTGCACCATTGCTGTCAATGTAGCACAGGCATTAATGATGGCATCCTCACCCCATGGTGCTGGATGTAATACCAAGAGGGTCAGGGTGAAGAGGACCCTGGGGAGGGGCCCTCAGAGCTGTACCCTGTGTGCTATCTCTCCGCCCACCCAGCACTGGCCAGTGCACCGGAGGGTACATACATTCTGCAGGACAAAGTTGCATCAGGTACAGCCATTTGGATGTGGACACCTGGGGATTGGGGTTGTGACTACCTTCACAGCCATTTCCTAGGACAAGGCAGAGAACATGGGCAGAATCATGTCATGCAAGCATCGCAAGAAAAGTAAGCTGGGTGAGAGTGGAGGGTGCTGAGCGCAGTGTGGCTATTTCTGACAGGTAGGGTCAGAGAAGGCCCTGGAGGTGACATGAGCAGCAGCCCTATGATGTGAGGCCATATGGGGCTATGCTGTTGTTTTTGGTGTTACCGTCTGCAATTCTGTGCTCATGACTTCTAAGTCTCTGTCTCCTTCCAGATCCACCTAAGGTGTGAGTTATATTTCCACGATGCTGCCACTTAGAGATGATGGCTTTCAAAGGAATATATTTCTTTGTTCATAATAAAACTATGATATAATTCTCTCTACAAATTTCTTTATTAATATATACTTTATATGGAAGGAAATTAGCCTTTCTGATGCACATTACTATAGTTTTTAATATATGTAAGTATCACTACAATCAATCATAGAACAGTTCCATCATCCAAGATGAATGCCCTGTGCTATTTTGTGGCCAGCCTGTCTTCACATCCCAGCCCATAGGAGCCACTGATGTGACTTCTGTTGTCAGAATTTTACTGTTTTAAGAATATCATATGGTTAAGGAAAAAATGGCAGAGTGATGAGTTCCACTGGCACAGGTTCTCCAAGACAAAGTTCCCAGAGTCTAGAAATCAACAGCCCATAGAGGAAACAACATGAGTGGAGGCTACAGGGGAACCACAAGGGAACTCACTGTTTTATTCCCTATCCCTTTTAAATTCCTCCCCACCCACACACAAGGTAAAATTCCTCTACTAAATAGAAACTCATTAATTACAAGTTCCTGGTTTATGTTGGATTTTGTTATATAACAGTAGAGCTTGCTCATATGGTTAAGGTACCAAACTAATAGTTACCAGTTTATTAGTTCCTAAGGTATGTTTGATGTTATTGTTACTGCTAATTGTACTACATTAGCCAGGGTATCACACCTGTTGTAATCAGTTGTTCTCCCTTGTACAACAACACTGTAATTTTCTGGAGTCACAACTATCACCATAGTCCAGTACCAGGGACTGGGTACTTAGCTAAATAGATAGCAGCATCTCATTCTTAATAGATTAAGAAGGTAAGATCATGGGAGAGACACAAAGACCAAGAACCATCTATGCCTAGAAAACATCTCTGAGTAACAGACATTTCCTAGAGAAGCCTTGATAATAGTGATAAAGCTACACACTGTATACAAGGAACAGTTTCGAAAATAAGACAAATTTAAAAAATAGAAAATGACAAGATATAGAAGTAGGATAAAACCCCAGACCTCCAGACCTCTCAGGATAAGTCCAGGGGACAACAAGATGGAGGAAATCAAAAGCCACACACCTGAACTTTCTGAAGTGATAGCAGTAGAAGTAAAAGAATAGAAGGATAATGGTACAGAGAAAATATTTCAGGTAAAAACATAAATGACAATCAAAATAAAGGATATGCTCAATTAATCTAAATTAGACACAGATTAAAAAAAATAGAGGAGCTTAGGAAAATTATGGAAACCATGAATGCCCAACATAGGAAAGAAATGGAATCCAGTAAACAGATTAAAACAGATATCCAGGAGATTAAAAACTCCATTGAAAGTTTACACAATCTTTTGAATCAAGGTGAAATAGAATATCAGATCTAGAAGACAGGATTGCAGTTACTGATCATGAAAAAAAAAGATTTCTTAAAAATAGCAAGGAACCATGAAAAAGCATTCCAACAATTGCAAGATAATTCAAAGAAAAACAATATAAGTTTGATTAGAGTTAATGAAATAACTGGAGATAGTGAAAACACCATAAAAAACCTGTTCACAAAAGTAATGGCAGAAGACTTCCCAAACATGAAAAAAGAATTTTACATACAAATAATTGAGGCATATAGAACCCCAAATATCCATGACCAAAATAAATCTAAGCCAAGGAATATAATAATCAAGATTCCAGAAATTCAGCACAAGAATAAAATATTAAAAGCTATTAGACAAAAGAAACAAATCACATATAAAGGAAAACCAATCAGAATCACAGCAGACTTCTCAATACACACTCTGAAGTCAAAAAGAGCTTGGAGTGAAGTAATTCAAGCCCTACAAGAAAACACCCTCCAACCTAGATCGAGGTACCCTGCAATACTATATTTCACAAGGGAGAAATAAGATACTTCCATGACAGAAAAACTGAAGAAATTTATGACCAAAAAATCAGCTTTACAAAGTGTTCTGAAGGGTATTTTAGAAAGAGATAATGAAAACCACAATTCCAAGAAGAGCAATAGAAAGAAGCCACCAAACAGGACAAGCCAACAGAGGCAAAAGAAGGGGAACCAACAGCAGGAAAATATTATGACAGGGCCAAGTCAATATATATCAGTTATAACCATCAATGTAAATGGTTTCAATTAACCAATTCAAGAAACAGATCAGCAGAATGGATCAAGAAACAATAACTAACAATATGCTGCATACATGAAACACATATAATTAAAAAATAAGTTCATAGACTGAATGTGAAAGGATGTAAAACAATATTCCATGTGACAGGAACCCAAAAAGAAACAGGGGTAGCTATTCTATTTGCAGACAATGTGAACTTCCAGTCAAGACTGAAAAAAAAAGAGACAAAGAAAGTCACTACATACTTGTTAAGGGAAAGCTCCAAGAAGAAAGATAACAATTATAAATATTTATACATCAATTATTGGTGTACCCAGCTATATAAAAAAATATTAATGGGCATGAAAAAATCTAATAAACACTAACACAGTTGTAATGGGGCACCTTAACACAGCACTCTCACAAATAGATTAACTAGACAAAAAAAATCAACATAAATATTGGAACTGAACCAAACTTGTGAGTAAAATAACCTGATAGATGTCTACAGACTATTCCACCTCCAAACACCAGAATACACATTCTTCTCACCTGCATATAGGGCTTTCTCCAAAACAGAACACATATCAGCCCATAGACCTTGCTTGGGTGAATGCAAAGGAATTGAAATTATCCCACACTTCTTATCTGGCTATAGTGCAGTGACATTTGAAATCAATGACAAAAAAATCACAAAAACTCAATAAATACATGGAAAATAATTAACACCCTCCTGAACAACCAAGGAGTCACAGATAAAATTAAAGAAGAAGTTAAATAGTATTTACAATGAAATGATAATGTCAATGCAACATACTGAACTTATGGAATGCAATGAAAACAGTCCTGAGGGAAATTTATAGCAGTGAACTCTTACATCAAGAAAACACAATAAGCTCAAATAAACAACCTAATGTTGAATCTCAAGTTCTAGTAAAGAAAGAACAAGTCAAATTCAAAACTGCTATGAGGGTAGAAATTACAAGGATCAGAGCAGAAGTTAATGCAATTGAGAATAAGAAAACATTATAAAGAATCAATGAATCATAAAATTGATGCCCTTAGCCAATCTTATTAAAAAAGGAAAGAAAAGACTCAAATTCATGCACTTAGGAATGAAAAGGGTGAAATCACAATAGAGCCTCTGAAAATGCAGGAGATTATCAATACCTACTTCAAGAAACTGTACTCTAATAAAATGGAAAACATAGAAGAAATCGACACAATCCTAGAAAAATATGGATTACCAAAGCTGAATCAAGAATATACTTAAATTCTAAATAACCCAATATCAGTCAGTGACATTGAAAAATGTAATTAAAAACTTATCAACAAAGAAAAGCACAGGCCCTGATGGTATCACTCCTTAATTCTACAAGAAATGTAGAGACGATCTAATTCCTGTTCTCTTCAAACTCTTTAATAAAACAGGAAGGGAAACAATACCCTCAAAATAATTCCTGGAAGCAAGTATTATCCTGATACCAAAACCTGAGAAGGACCCAACCAAAAAAGAAAACCACAGGCCAATCTACCTAATGAATATAGATGCAAAAATCCTCATTAAGATACTGGCAAAAAGAATTCAACAAATCATCAAGAAGATTATACACCATGATCAAGTAGAATTTACCAGGGAAGCAGGGATGGTTCAATAAGCTCAAATCAATAAATGTAATACACTATATCAACAGAGCCAAGGAAAAAATCATATCATCTCAATAGATTCAGAAAAAGCATTTGATAAAGCCCAACATCCATTCATGATTAAAAAAAAAAAGCCCTACAGAAAATTGGACTAGATGCTCTTCATGCCAATCTGATTAAAACCTATCTATGACAAACCAACAGCCAACATCACACTCAATGGTCAAAAATTGAAAGCGTTTATTCTAAATTCAAGAATAAGACAAGAATGCTCACCGTCACCACTCTTATTCAATATAGCACTGAAAATATTAGCCACAGCAATTAGACAAGACGACAAATGAAGGAATAAAGACAAGGAACAAGTTAAATTATCATCACTGGACATTGATAGATGTGAAGGAAAACAATGCTGAGATTCCACCTCTCCCCAGAAAGAATGGCTGCTATGATGAAATCAACCAATAACAAATGCTGATGGGGCCGTGGGGAAAAGGAACCCTTCTCCACTGTTGGTGGGAGTGCAGACTGGTGCAAACACTGTGGAAATCAATATGGAGATACCTCAAAGAACTAGGATTGGAAGTCCCATTTGACTTATCTATTTTTCTACTGGGTATCTTACCAAAAGACTAAAAGGAATCATACACAGTTATATATGTACACCCATGTTTGTAGCAGCACAGTTTGTAATAGCTAAAACTCGGAAACAGCCCAATTGCCCATCAGCTGGAGACTGGATAAAGAAAGTGTGTGTGTGTGTGTGTGTGTGTGTGTGTGTGTGTGTGTGTGTGTCAGATGGAGTACTACTCATCCATAAACAATGAAAAATTAGAGACATTTATAATGAAATAGATGCACATTGAGGTGATACTCAAGTAAAGTAGGAAATGTGTAAATAGCAAATAGTTTCTCTGGTGTGAGAAACTGAAAGTGTAAATAAGGATCCAAATGTATAATAGATCATATGAAATAGGAAGAAAAGTTGCAAAGGGGAAGGGGAAGTGGGAAGGATAGGGGAAAGGAAAGAAGGAAATGGAAATTTAACATGAGAAAAGGAAAAAAATGGAAACAAAGTCTTTGTAAATAGAGAGGGGTGGAGGGGTTGAAGGGAGGGCAGGGATTGGGGAAAAATTAAGATCAAGATATATTATGTAAAGGTGCAACTCTCCAATAATGAATGTCATATATCGTATACCTAAAATATACCAATAAAATTAATTCTTAAAAATTATTATTTGAGGATGACATGATTTTCTACATGGAAGACCCCCCAAAATTCCATCCAAAGACTTCCAGATTTAATAACCAAATCCATTTGCACAGCTGGATACAAAATGAACACTCAAAGTCAATACCATTCCTGTACACAAACAAAAAAGTTACTGAGAAAGAAATCAGAGCACCAACATCTTTCACAATAGAATAAAAAAATGAAATACTTAGGAATCAATCTAATAAAGGAAGTAAAGGATCTTTGCATTGAAAACCACAGTACTATGAAAAAAGAAATTGAAGAGGATGTCAGAAAAAAGAAAGACATCCCTTGCTTTTGGGTAGGAAGAATCAACAGTGAAAATGGCCATACTCCCAATATTATTATACAGATTTAATATAATTCCAGTCAAAATACCATTAGCATATCTTGCAGAATTAGAGAAAACAATTCTAATATTCATTTGGAACTAGAAGAGGCTGAGAATAGCAAAGTTAATTCTGGGCAACAAAGGAAAGGTGGGGGCATCACAATCATTGACTTGAAATTATACTGCAGAGCTATTGTGTTAAAAACAGAATGGTACTGGCAAAAAACCCAGACCTGAGGGTCAATGGAACAGACTTGAAGATGCAAGGATAACTATAAACATACTCAGTCACCTTGTCATTGACAAAGGGGCCAAATATGTCCGCTGGAAGAAAGACAGCCTCTTTAATAAATGGTGCTGGAAAAAGTGGCTTTCCACATTCTGAAGACTAAAACTAGACCTGTGTCTCTCACCATGCACTAACTTAAAATTAAAATGGATAACAGATCTAAGTATTGAAACAGAAACACTAAATTTTCTGGAAGAGAAAATAGGTAAAACTCTTGAGGACATAGGAGTAGACAAAAACTTTATGAATAAAACTCTAATCACATGGGAAATACTACAAAGAATCAACAAGTGGGATCTTATCCTATTAAAAAGCGTTTGCATAGCAAAGGAAATCACCAGAAGAGTGAAGAAACAACCTACAGAGTTGGAAAAATTTGTAGAGTTGTTCCTCAGAGGACTAATATCTGGAACATACAAGGAATTGAAAAAATCAAAACCTCCAAATTTAAAGATCCAATCCTAAAAGGGGCACCTGAAAAGCATAGGCATTTCTCAGATGAAGAAGTACAGTACAAATGGCAAATAAATATATGAAAAAATGTTCATCACTGGTCAAGCAAGTGATGCCAATTAAAACAATGCTGAGATTCCATCTCAGTCCAGAAAGAATGGTTATTGCAATGAAATCAATTAACAACAAATACTGGCAGGGCTGTGAGGAAATAAGGAAGCTTTTTCCACTGTGGATGGGAGTGTAGCCTGGCACAACCACGGTGGAAATCAGCATGGAATTTCCTCAGAAAACTACGATAAGAGGTCCCATTTGATCCAGCTATTCTGGTGTCTTCCCCCAAAATAAAAAGCATTATACCACAGTGATGTATGCACACCCATGTTTATAGCAGCACAGTTTGTAATAGTTAATTTGGCAACAGCCCATATGCCCATCAACCATTGAATGGATAAAGATGTGGGTTTTTTATACATTGGAGTACTACTCAGCCATAAAGAAGAAAAATGAGACTTTATAGCTAAAAAGATGCACCTTGAGACCATAATCTTAAATGAAATATATCGGATACTATGTAAATATTGCATTGTTTCACTGGTGTGAGAAACTGAAAGTGTAAATAAGGACCAAAATGTACAATAGATATTGTGAACTAGGAAGGATTTTTTTCAAAAGGAAAGGGTACTAGGGAAGGGGAGGGGGAAAGAAAGGAAGTAAGGGAAAAGAAAAAAATGAGAAAACAAAGAATAAATGGAAACAAAGCTTTTGTGAATAAGGAGAAGAGAGGTTGAAGGAAAGAGACAGGAATGGGAGAAAAGGAGCAATCAAGATACATCAGGTACGGGTACACATTCCCTATGATGAATGCGATATATATAAATTATACCAATAAAATTCATGATAAAAAGAATATATGAATGAAGTCATTCTAGTAAGTAGTTTGTTCAGGCTGGCTCCTTTAATGCATTTGGAATTCACTCATGTTCTGTGTACCTGGAAGCTTATTGCTTTTTCTTTGCTGAGCAATGTTCCACCATATGAGTGTGCTGCAGTTTGTTTATCCACTTCCCACCCCATAGATGTCTGGGATTTTTTTCCCGGTTTTTAGTTATTTCAAACGAAGTCGTCACAAATATTTACAAAATAAGGCTTTTATCCAAACATGTTTTATTTTCCTTGGGCAAAGCTGGAGATAGTGTACTAAATATATGTGTGACTTTATGACAAGGTGTCGAGAACTTTCCATAACATCTTCACCATTAGCAGGTGATGATGGTCGTGGTCACTCCACGTCCTGCCGGTCTCTGGTATTGTTGGTGCATTGCAGTGTGAGCTGTCCTGCTAAACGCGGCGTGTGAGCGTATTTCCCACCTTCCTGAGGTCTAGAGATGTCGGGGTCTCTTCCCGTGCTTATTTGCTCTCTGCAAAATGTCCATGCTCACAGGTCTGTCCAATTCTTGTTCTAACTGAGCTTTAAATATTTTCTCTATGTTCAGATACAAATCCTCTTTTAGATACATGCCTTCTAAATATTTTCCCATAATTCTTTTAATAGCATCTTTCAAAGACGAGTAATCCTTAATTTTAATGAAGTCCAGTTAGCTTATAAAAACTTGCCCTTCTGGATGTAAGAAATCTTTGCCTAATCCAGGCTGCGTGGAGTTTCTCCTGTGGTTTTCTAATAATGCACAGTAGGCTTTATTCTTAGGTTTCCAATCCATTCGGAACCAGCTTGCAGGGCTACAATTCAGGTTGGCTTCAGTTTTTACAGTTCTTACTGCCCATTGCTCCCACATCAGTTTTTTGTTTTCTCCACTGAATTAACTTTTACCTTTGTCGAAAATCTATCAGTACGGTGGGCCTCTTTCTAGGCTCTCTTTTCTTCATTCATTTGGATTCTCCCTTTAATATCACACTGTAGCTTTATATGAGATCTGATAACTGTATAGTACAGCTGCTCTAACTTTATTCTTTTGCACAATTGCTGTGGCTTTTCAGTTTCCCTTTCCTTTCCATGTAACTTTAGAATCAGCTTGTCAATATTAATCTTTGGCTAATTTTCTTCCTCTTGCTTCCTGCACCTCCTGTGATCCACAGGCAGACACTGGCCCTGTGATGGGTCCTGATGAACCTCCCAGACGGCAGTTTTGAACCCTTGTCATTTTCTTGCTAGTAAAAGTTCAAAGATTTCTTTCTTCAAGGAGGAGCATTCTTCATACTTAGTCTGATTGTTCACCTATCTATTAACCTCTCTAACACATCCCCCTAAACTCTCGCCTGTCTACTTGTCTTCTTTGTAGGTCCATTTGGCTTTTGGTTGAGAAATCCTTTTCTTTTATCCTTTCCAACCTCCCCCTGCCCCAACTGTTCTTCACTTCTCGAAAGGACTGTCTGCTTCTCCTATACTAATATCCTTAGGAGCTACTGATGTGTCCACTTCCCCGGTAGACCGAGCACCAGTGGTGGTGGATTTATTTCATCCCTGTCCATGCCCACTGTCTCTGAAGCAATTCTGGGTTGAGCCAATGTGTTATTCTCAAGGGGAGGCAGAGAATGTAGCTTAAAAGATTGTGTTCTAATGACTGTGCTTTGACTTACCTTTAAATATGTTTATTTCAAAACTCATATTGCATCAAAGTGAGAAGTACTTTTGTTTATCCACAGGTATTAGGAATTTAAAGAGCTGAGATCATTTTAATAACATTCATTTAGTTACTGCATCAGTTACTGGCCCTTTAGGTTGATAATTCATCCTCCTGGCTCCCTAGTACTTTGTATAAGGTTCAAGCCAGAGACAGCAGCAGTGGCCCCATGGCCAGCCCACTGGAGGGGGTGGCCTGAGCAGGGGGTAGGACTCCCCTGTGACCACCTGGCTCAGAGCTATAGGGACAGGCTGACCCTGCCCATAAGTGGCCTGTGCTGTGCCCTCAGCAGCTCAAAGTGGCTGTGATTTACACCAGGCAGCAGGACGCAGGTCTGGAGAGAAGAGTTGGAGGGTGAACACCGTGCCCAGCAGCTCAACACTGGCCTGGGCTCAGCATGGTGGCAAGGCCTGCACTCTGGACCCTGACAGCACAGGAAGTGGAAGGGAGAGGGCTGGGCCTGTGCACTTCCACTCTGAACGGTGGTCTCCACTCCCACCCAAGGCTGGCAGTGGTGTCAGGCACACCCCAAATCAAGACTCTTCGAAAATTCATACTGAATGTCTGGTGAATAAGAGTTGAGGCATCATTCACCCAAATCCATTTACATACACTTGCTGAAACCTTAAAAATGAACTCGTTACACAGATGTTTCTCTAGACGTGTTTTCATTCAGAAAGAATTTCTGGATCATTGCCCTTACTCACCTGGTACTGCACTGGGGGTAGGGGCTCCCAGCACAGCCCCTCATTTGTGTGTGCACACATGCACAGAGATGCCAGGGGCTGGGGAGCACAAGGACAGAGCTGCTGCTGGATACCAAATCCTCAGAAGCCTCACAGGGGCTAGCAGGGTGTTAGAAGGGGAGGTGTGGACAGCCCCATCCAGGAGGAGGACAGCTTCATTCCCTGGGCGATGGCACAGGTGGGAGAAGAACAGGAGAGGTAGTGGGTCAGATGCAAGACCAGTGGGCAGGAAGGAGAGTGGAAGCATCTTCATCCTGCACAGGGTGAAGGTCAAGCAAAGCTCGGGAGCAGGGAGTGCATTGCCTGCCCCGGCACAGGTCCCAGACATCAGGAGCTCATTCTTGCAAATGGACTCACACTGAAGTCGAGTGTCATTCAGGCTAAGACCAATAAGAAGAAGTTGGTCACCTTCCCTGGAAAATATCACTGGTTCTAGAGGATGCACATATGAGTTGACTTGTTTCCAGCGGCTGTGACAGAGAAATAAACCTTGGGTGTGTCAAACCACTGCTGTTCAAAGCTTAGTATTTTACTAGTGTAGAACCTCATCTTTACTTTTGTTTCTATTCTGATTATTTATTTTTCTTTATGATTTAGGATGTTCACACCTTCATCATTTTTAACTTATGGCAGTCATTATTTTCATACTTAGTTTAAGAAAAAGAATGCTGTTGGGGCTGGGGATTTAGCTCAGTGGTTCTGCTGCCTGCCTTGCAAGCTCAAGGCCCGAGTTCGAGCCCCAGGACCAAAAAAACAAAACAAAACAAAAACAAACAAAAAAAAAGCACCAGCCAGATTGGACTGGCACCCAAAGAAAAAGAATGCTATTGAGGTCCCTGCCCTTAGAGCTGATAATAAAGTGAAGTCACCTAGTTGATTGTTAGGGTGCTGAGAAGAGTTAGGAGACCCTTTCTGTATAGGCAGACATCAATAGCGTGGAAATGGGAAACGATACTGATCATTTCTTCTAGCTTAAAATAGTTTTGGGTGATTGTGCTACCTGCAGGTCTGAGAAGCATTTGGTCCACAATGGAACCCATTCCTCTCTGGATCAGATATAATTTCCCATTTCTGCAAAATCCTTCCATACAGTGGGCTGTTCAGCCTGCCCAGAAAAAAGTCTGATGTAGTAACAGGAAGTTAGGGTAAGAAATGAGCCTTCTCTAAGTAGGTGTATCGTATTGTGCAACTTTGGTGTTCTAATTGGAAACAGCTCAGCTGACCACTGTTGTCTGAGGACAAAAAGCATGGAGAGAGCTGTCCCCATCTGCTCTGGCCTGTGTGGTTTCCTCAGCCCCTCCGGAAGCAGCTTCCACACAGAGTGGGGCTCCTCCTGTCCCCATGAGTGGACCTGAGAAAAGGGTGAGAAGGCTGCCTGCCAGGAACGTGATAGCTAGTGATGTGGAAAGCCACTCGGGGCCACTTGCTGTTCTTACAGTCTTTACAGAAAGGACAATAAAGTATTAGCTTCCTCGGATGGAGAAACCAAGGCATGGGGGGAAGTGAACCCCCGAAGTCATGCTTTGGTGGGGCCTTCTCCAGCAAGCAGATGGATCCACCCAGAGGCTGGCTCCAGGACCCATGGTCTTATCCACAGAGCTTTCTAAGATGGTGGAGAAAATTCTAGAATCTGATTTTGTCCGGAGATGACTAAGTTACTTTCTGCAAATCACAGAGGCCAAGAGGCTCAGATAGAAGCTAAATGTGGCCGCAAAAACAACAGAGTTACATTTCTTACCCACTTAGGTGAATAGCTTGAAACACTCCTACCCACTATACAAACAGGAAATTATCTGAAGATGACAGGCTGACATTTGAGGCAATAATGGATGTCTACCTCTCACTGCCTTCATAAAACCCTCTCCGGCCAAAGCAGCTGTCCTCAGAGCCAATCCTGCAGACACAGACAAATAAGCTGGCTCTGAGCTTCCAAACATACCCTGGAGGTGATCATAAGTGGCTGGAAAGGAGTGGCTTTTTCCATTGCAAGGTGATGGGTCTTTTGAACATTTAGAACAGAGGCTGGAAAAGTCAGTTTAGGGAGCATGGTATAGTAATCTCCCCATGCCAGAGAAAGGTGGTGGAGGGAGGCGGGAGAGGGAGATGATTCAGTAGTGAAGGCTGTGAGGGGAACTTGGGCACTGATGAAAAGGCTCTGGGTTGCTTCTCTCCCTCCAAGGAGGGAGAGGAAGAAAGAGCACCTGTTAAATTGACAGAGCACAATATTATAACGCGAAGGTCCACTTTAGGTGTAGGGCCTATGGGATGGAAACCTCATGAGTAAGTAGGAGTTGTGGTTGAGATGCCATGCAAGGAGAAAGACCAGCCCTATGGGTTGGGTCTAAATGCCCCCAAAGCCTCATGCAGTCATGGGGGTGCATTTCAGAGTAGCTGAATCTAGAGTATGTGATGCTAGGATTAAGGGTGTGTGATTAATAAATCAATCCATTGATTGGTTTGGCACCGCTCTAATCCCAGTAGCCTACCTAGAATATAAAAGGGACAGAAAGAAACTGCTGAGTCCCTCGCTTGCTTTGCTGCCTTCTGCCTGCCATGAACTCTTTCTCTTCTGTGATGCCTGTCGAACACGCCACCCTGCTTTGGAGCCAGCTAAGGATGGACTGAAACTTCTATAGACTGTGAGCTAAATAACCCTTTCCCCCTTTAATTTGGGGTGTCAGGTATTTTGTCTCTGCAACAGGAGAAGGAAACTAAGACAATCAGAGACAGTGCCACTTTGCTTCCTGCAGCCCAGCACTGGTTGGTGAACTGTAAAACCCTAAGGCTAAGGAAGTTTAACCAGGAGGAAGGAGCATGCTGTACTTGAAGGAGCTGTGACAAAAGGCCATAGAGAACAGTGTGGGGCTGATCTGGGCAAGGTGGGAATCTAGATAGGGCACAGAACAAGGACAGTTGCCGATGAAGACCAGACAAGACTCCCGTTACAGCTGCTGCCAGCTGGCCAGATGCCATGCTGGACAGAATCCCCCCTGCTGCTGCTCTTACAACCCAGACTCAAAGCCTCTGTGGGATCGGGCCCTGCCCTCCTCAGCTACCTGCCATCCATAAGCCAGAGGGTGTGGAAACCCTTCCTGGCCCCCAAACCCTGCAATAACTAGGTTTACTCCAAATTAACCAAGTCTGTGTCCCTTACCGTCCTCTGCATTCGTAGTACAAAGGGAAATTTAGTTGAGGAACTTTTCCTTTGTCACTCTCTAACACAAATAGCTTGGAAACTGCACACCACCCTCGGGGAGCCAATCAGCAGCATCTGTGCTGTTCTGAGCTGTCAGCTTGAAGTCAGACTCACCTCATGCAAGGCAGAACTTAGCCAGGGGCTAGGCTGGGGAAGTGGAGGACGAGGTCTGCAGAGCAGAGGTGAGCAGGAAGGAATGGGGCCCAGCAAACCAGTGGGAATTCGCCTAGGAACTGTAGCATTCAACCAGAGAAAACAAACTTATTGAGTGGAACCAGTCAGAGGAGGGTAAGAAGTGCTCGATGTAAATGCAAAATGATCACTACCAACAGCAGTTAGCAGGTCAGGGACCTAGGCACCTAGATTCCAAGAAGGTTTCCACTGATTATTGGGGTAACAGGGAGGCAGGGGACCGGCCAGCCTCAGAGGTGGGATGGAAGGAGGTGGGCAATGGCAAAGGGAGGGGCAGGGCAGCCACGGAAGGGGACAGGCTGGTCCATGTGGGCAGGAGGCCTCTACTGCTCTGGAGTGGAAATAAACATAATTACTGCACTGAAGCTTCTTAGGCTGAGCTCCTGCTGTAGCACAGCATGAAAAGGCTGGGGCACGGTGAGCTGAAATTCTGTTGTACTAACAGAGGAAGAGTGTTCAGCGGGACAGGGTGACAGAGGGAGCAGGCCGACTGCACCAGGGTCAGTGCCTTGAGGGACCGTGAGAGACCGCGGTCCGCGGTCAGCAATGGTCACCGTCCCGTGCGTGTTTCTCTCCCCACCCAGGAGGAATGGGGCCAGCTCTCGTTTGCGGTTTTATAATTTAAGTAAGTCAGACAAATCCTCCTCCTGGCTTTTAATTCGGTTTCGCATCATTACGACACACTGTTAACGAAGGAGTCTGGTGGAGTTTCGTCTTCGTCTTTCTGCAGCCTCTGTGCCCTCCCATAAGTGGGCTCCACCCTTCCTGACGGCTTCAGGAGATTCCTGGAGCCAGGTGACTCCTTAGTGCCGGCCTCGGACTGGGGAATGAATGGGGTGGGGTCTTGAAAGTAGAAGAAACTGGATACGAGGAGGGAGATGAGGCCTGCTGGGAGCCGGAGCCGCAGCCACATGGGAGGTGGTAGGATGAGCTCCCTCCTGAGCTTTCTGCCAGGGGAGCCGTGTGAGAAGAGGCTGGACTCAGTGATGGAGGTGGGAGAAGGAAAAGGCTCCCTGCTCATGAGGGAGGGGCTAGAAAGACACTGACAGGTCGCTGTGGGGTGGGAGAGGAGCTGGAAGGCCAGGCAGAACCCAGGCGGAGACCTCTGAGCAGCACGCCTGTGGCTGGGTGTGGCTGTGATCAGTTGGTGGCCTGTATCCCTGGGGCTGGATCTGGCCCTGGAGCAGCCTGCAGGGACACAGTGCCTTCCATACTCCACCTGCTGGGGTCTGTCGCTTACGCCGTGCTGGCTTTGAGAGAGGTGGGGACAAGCAGAGTACATTGTGGAGAGGACTCGAGAGTGCCATTGGCAGAGCCCAGGCAGGGCCATGAGACCCACTTCACTCATGCAGGAAGCAAACCATGCCTTGCTAATGCATGTGTGCAGATGCCGAGGAGGCAGCGGGCTTTGTTTATGCAGCAGCTGTTAACCGAGTGTCCCTAGCACTGTGCTGGGCCTAGGGATGCACGAAAACCACATATTTCACTGGAGCAGTGCAAGGCCTGCAAGGCACCGACCACCACCTTGTTGAAGCAGCAGTTTCAGACAGAGTTGAAACATGGGAGAAACAGAGCCCAGGACAGCACAGAGGCTGAGAGGGAGGAGGGGTCCAGAAGGGCTCGGTGGAGGGTGCAAGCCACACTGAGCCTTAAAGAATGGGCAGAATCTGAGTAAATGCAGATGAGGGGGCGAGAATTAAATGAGAAACTTACAGAGATCACAGGTCAGAGCTATCGGCACCAAGACAGCCCCCAAATGGGAGGCAGGGCTCTGCTGCTTCTCTTATTTCTGCTGTTGTAGCTGCTGTCACCGTTTCCATTTTGTGCTGTTTTGACTGTTTTTCACAGAGCTCACAGGAATTAAAGGAACACTTTTGGGAGGCTGCCAGGGTGCCCAGTTTGGCACTGCTCCTCAGAGGGTGTTGGAGGAAAGGGATCACTGTGACCAAGGGTTTGTCTCAGACCTGCTTCTGCACTGGTGCGTTAGGAAGACCACAGAATGAAATTCCACCAAGAAATTCAAGTGAGGCAGTCTGCGAGGCTGAGGCATGAGGACTGAAAGGCCAGGTCTAGCCTGAGCAACTCTTACTGAGCCCTTGCCTCAAAATCAAAGCTTGAAATTGCAGAAGGACTGGGACATAGCTCAACGTGAAGGCCCTGTGTTCAATCCCTGGTCCCCGCACCCAAGCGCAGTCCCCAGCGCTGGCTTCCCATGGAATGCATCTTCTGGGAAGTGAGGCAGAACTCCCGAAGCTCCCAAGGAGGTGTGGCTCCTCTCAGCTTCCCTCTCCATCCAGCCGCAGACACAGGGACAGAGGACACCAGAGGACACGATTCTCCCCAGTGCTGGGGAGCAGAACCCTCGTGGGGAACCAAGAGTTGTTGTGCTATTTTTGGCTGGGGGCAGCACTCTCATTGCTGATTACCACCCCTCACACAGGGGTGTGTCCCTCTGTCCTTCCTTTTGTTTGCTGTCGTGCTCTGTAAATAACAAGGCTACAGAGGTAGGGTCACCAAGAGGAGAGGAGGGGCAGGGAGGGCTGTGGCACGCCTTCGATGCTCAGGGGGCCGGTGCAGCCCACAGCAAGCCAAAGCAAACTCCAGTCTTATTTGCCCAGATGCAGGCAGTGGGAGACCCTCCCCAGGGACTCCTTCCCTCTACTTGGCCAGGGTACCTGCCAAGCACCCTGCAGCCCAGGGCTCCCGACAGCTTCCTGCTGAAAGTTTCATCCTGTGCTTTTGCAGACAAGCCCAGCTCCCGCCCAGATGCGGCTAGCAGGGACCGCCTTCTTCTGTACAAACCAAATCCTTTCAAGACACCCAGAGGATTACCAGTGACAGCAAAGCAACGGCTAGAATTTTTCTGGACGTGTTTTCCTTGTGATCTAAAAGGACGGGTTGAGGCTGTGCCTGCTGTGAGAGCAGGACACCAGGTTTCCAGATACCTGACTTGTTCCTGCCCACAAACGGGGAACAGTGCCAGCCTAAGGAGGGGCTCCCCGTGTGGCCCTGGACACTGCAGGTGGAACTCATTGGACTCCGTTCCTTCCTTTGTCCAGGCAGCAACTCGTTGCAAAGTGTAGCATTGTCTACTACCTCCAAAGAACTGATTTCTCCCGGATTCCACTGAGCAGGATCCACAGACACAGGGACCTCCCTGCGTCAGGCACTGCCCCAGGGAATCACTGCTACCAGGGTGCTTTCCACACCTCTGCAGCTCCTAGCAGAAAACTCCATCTCTGATGTGTGCAAACGTCTACCAGACACAGCTGCTTTTAGTGAACTTATTATTTCCCCCAGAAACAGACATTTCGATCACCACTGTAGTATTAACTACAATGACTTTTACCAAATGAAAAGTAGAAAAAAAAAAAACAAAACGTAAATGTTACTACTCACAAGTTTTCAGCAGCAGCAGCAAAGAAAAAAATAACAAAACCACATCTGTACACATCAGAAACTATGTCTGTCTTCTGTAGGAGAGAGGAAACTATAGCCCCTCGAGGTGCACTCTCCTGCCCGGTGTGGGCGGGGTACTTACCTTATAGGCCGAGTAGAAGGAGCCCCAGGACCCCCCGAGCTCCACCCCAGTGAAGGTCACTGTGTCTTCACATGCCTCAGGGGAAGCATCAGTGGTCGGGGCACTGGAGGGGCTGGCCTGGGCGAGGTGAGCCGGCATGGCTCGGGTGAGCCCTGCACCTGCGGAGCTGGGCACCGGCTGCAGCTCCTTCCCTAGCCAGGCTTCAGGCTGAACTGGCTGACAGCAGCTCCGAGCCAGCCGGAGCCCACCTCTGAAGAGCTCTGCTGATGACAGGGGGACCCACGTGCTGCTGTCTCCTCACAGTCCTAATTGATCCTGTAGCTGGCACAGCTCCGTCACCCACGGTTCCTCCCAGGGCCTGAGAGCAGGTGGGAGCGCCCCACAGCTGGCTCCGGGGCTCCCTGCACTGGCCTCCTTGCCAGCACCCAGCTGACCCAGCAGACCCTACTCCAGCTCCAGCCTCAGCAGCACAGGAAGCTGCATTCCGCAGTGCGGCCAGTACTCAAGTCGCGTTTGCGCTTCCACAGTCCCCGTGATGATGCCTGTGTTTCCGCCGGGGGTGCTTTCTGACCTGCAGTCCTCACCCAGCCTTGTATCAGTAGCACACGTATTGTTTCAGAAGACACAGGCAGGCGGCACATCTGTGTCTCTCACCCATGGTTCTAGCCAGTTTCTCAGGGGAAGTTCTCAGAAAAGCGGCTGGCAGGGGCCAAGCTCCCGCTTGAGACCACAGAGGTGCAGAGGGAGCACCTGCCCTGGAAGTGAGGAGCAGCGGAGCCCAGGGAAGGAAGGGCTCCTCCTCGCCCGACAGAGGGGTGGGCAGGGTGGCGGCCGCGGCCCCTGCTTCACAGGCAGCCTCTCAAAGTGCAGTGAAAGGGCTCCTTTAATTCCCACAGCACCTGTAAGCAGCTGGGGAAAGTACCTTCGTGTTCTCTCTTGAATCTGGAAGAGGAAATGACCTGGCCAACGTCCCAGGGTGGGTGGTGGGTGAGCTGACAACCGGCTCTTCTGAAGTCCCTCATCAGTGGAGGTTTCTGGAACATGGACTGATGTGCTTCACGTCCCAGACACAATCCGGATGTGAAGTTCAAGGAAACAAGGGAGCAGCCAAGTGTAAAACAACAGAAAGGAGCTGCACAGCTCGGGACTTTCACGTGACAGCACCTGAACGACCAGTCAGGGCTCATAGCGCCTGGAGTTCGGGGTCAGTGACGCTCTAAAAGACTTGGAGACCCCCCCCCTGGGTCCCTAGGACACTTTAGAGTGATGCATCCAGGGCCAAGAAGGTTATGGATGGAGAGACATTAATCCACAGTGAGCGGGCAGCTGACAGGAGGGCACTCTCCAGACAAGTGGGTGAGCTGAGCTTTCCGGAAAGAGTCAAAACAAAAAAATAACCACTAAGCAAAATTATTCCCTCTGGCAAGGATTCCACTTGGAAATACTGGTAAACAAACAAGGCAAGGTGCCCAATCACAGTAACAGTTAAGGAAAAGCCATTTCAAACAGTAAAGATTTTGCCTACTCTCGTAGTGGAAACAAGGCAGGCCTCCCCGTGTGGACATGATGCAGGGGAAGGGGCCACCCAGCGTCACTTCTGACACAAGACAACCAGAGCGTCCCACGCATGTGTAACCCACACCTCCAACACACCCTCCACCTCTGCATGCCGGTCACCTTCCAGATCCATCTCGGCCACGCACATGTGTGCAGTTTGGGTGAATCCACTGTGCTGCATTTTCAAAACACACGCACTTTTCTGCAGGTAAGTTTTACTTCAAAGAATATTTGTAAAACAGTTTGTGAGAAGCATTTGGGAGAGAACAGAAGCTGGTTAGGGTTAGGGTTTATATCTAGCAGTCTGCTCAAACTTCACATTTACAGGTGGGGCTTTGGGGAGGCGACTGGATCCCAGGTGTGCTGCTGGATTCGTCCTGACAGGTGCACAGCTGGATGGGGTGCTGGGAGGTGAGGCCTAGTGGGAAGAGCTGTGGCCTGGAAGGGCCTGTCTCCCTCCTTCCCTTATCTCTCCTTGCTTCTCGCTGTCCTGCATGTTCTGTTTCTCTTCTGCGAGGCCCCTCTGCCTTGGAGCCGCCAACCATGGACTGAAACCTCTCCATGCTGTGAGCCAAATAAACCTCTTCCGCTGTAGGTTGTAGTATCAGGTGTTGTGTCTCAGCGACAAAAAAGTAACCAGGACAGTAAGTCATCAAATGGTGGGTGGGAGACAATGGCAGATGTCATGGAGAGTTGATGAGGGAGAGGGCTTCCTGCTTGTATCCTTTTCACTATACTGATTGTCCAGGTAGATCAATGCTTGACCTGTGGCTTCCCGGCAATAATGCACACACACACACACACACACACACACACACACGGAGATATGTAAAAAGATGCCTTTGCAACACTGTGTAGCAACCTAAACTACCTTCATGCCTGCCAACTGAGTGGATAAATGTACCATGTAGCCACACAGTGAAATATTATACAGCATTGAAGATGATGAGACTGTAGTGAAAAATCACTATAGCTGCAACTCACAAGCATAGTATTAAACAAAATAATAAACATTGTTTTAGTTATATAAAGTATAACTATGTGTGTGCAATATAACAGTTAAAGAACAATCACAGACAAGGTGACAAATTTCACAGTATAATGGCTAATTTTGTGTGCTGATTTGACCTGACCATAGATACTGTTCTGAGTTTGTCTGCGAGGCATTTTGATGAGAGTAACAATTGAACTGTGGCCTGGGGAAAACAAGAGGCACCCACCTGCATGTGACCAGCCATGCATCCCTGAAGGCCTGTGTAGGGCAGAGGGCTGACACCTCCATGGGAGAGGACTTCTCTCCTGACAGCTCTGAGCGGCCACCCTGGACTTTTGTGGCCTTTGAATGTGAACTACAGTACCAGCTCTTCTGGGTCTCAGACCTCTTAGTTCCATTTTCCCGGGATCCCTGACTAACACAGGGGGCTTTTAGCTCTTTGCCCATCTCCTCCCTGGAGATTCCGCGAAAACACAGGGACAAGCAAAACGCAGGGCTTAGCCTGACCGCGGCTGCATCGGCTTCCCTGAGGAAGAGGGCGAACCGGAAGGTGTGGCTGAGGGCGTTTGGGAGGAGGACTGTGCAGCGAGGGTGAGCACGGTGCCAGGGCTCTGGGCCCCTGCGTGCAGGGAGTCTCCAGCTGAGCGCGTGAGCCCATCAGGGCCCGGGACACAGAGGTGCACCCAGATCAAGGTGCATGGCTGCTGGGCCTGTGAGCGCCCAGGGAGACGCCAGGTGGGTTCAGGATGTGCCAGCTCTGTCTGTACCCGCAGGTCGTACGGACAACCCGCTTTCAACTCAGCTGTCTTCCCACCACTGTCTTCCTCTCCTACTTGGTCTCCCACCTGTGGGCCTGTGGATCTTTCCAGAGCGGGATGCCTCGCCCGGCCTGGGAGCTGCTAATTTAAACTTGTTCGCTATCAACCCAGCTTTCCACCCAGTCCCTGCTCTCCAGCTAAAGGGAGCCTGGGAAGCTGCCTGGGAAATCCCAGTGGTGGCTTCAGAGTGTGAAGTGTGCTGCTGGCGGCCAGGGCTTCCACACGTCCTCTTGCTCACCAGACACCGCCCTGACAGCTGAAGCTGAGGGTGCAGGGAGGGCCGCAACTGCATTCCTCGGGGTCTGCTAGAGGGGAACCTCTACTCCCAGGTGGGGAAACCTCCAACTCCCAGGCCCAGCGAGTGTCGGCGGCTTTCTGACCCCCACACCCATTCCCAGTGCTTTCTGGCTCTTGACTCGGGTCCCTGACTCTGAGGTCTGTGCTGTGTGCTAGCGTACAGCGCAGGGAAGTTGTCCCACCACCCTGCTGCTGCCTAACAGGAAGTCAGCTACGTCACTGGCTCAGACACTTAGGAGGGAACAACTTCAAAGTCTTCCATCCCAGCATTCTAGCAGAAAAATCACAAAACTTATTGTTTCTATCCACCCTATGCATTTATCCTTTAATCTAGATTCTAAGGACTGTGAAAGAACAGCTTGTTCTATCAAAGAAATAAGCCACTGAACCGTGGTTCGGGGAGCTTGGTGTCCTGCAGGCTTCTTATGGTTAAGGGCTGTGTGTCCACATGGGCTCCCATGATGAGCACACGTCCCAGTGCTCTGCTCTGGCTTTGGGGCCTGCCTATTGGGACCTCACTGAAGCCTGTCATTCAGCAAGTGGCTATTGTTAATTTCTTTCCATCACCACGTGCAAGGGTGTGGGATGCAGTGGACCAGGAGGCTTAGGACCGTGCATGGCTACTGGGCCTTCGGGAAATGGAGATGCTGCTCTTGGAGATGGCAGGGACCATAACACTTGTGAGTAATAAAGAAACTGGTGGCACAGATAGACTCGAGGAGGCTGAGGAAGCAGGATCACAAGTTCTAGCTCAGCCAGGGCAACTTAGCAACTGGGCGAAAACTTGTCTCAAAATAAAAAAAAGACCCGGGGACGTAGCTTAGTGAGACATCTCTGAGTTCAATCCCCAGTACTAGATAAGAAAGAAAGAAAAGAAAAGAACCAAGCCACTGGAGCTGCCACTCTCAGGAGGAATCTGTTGCATGCTTCGCGGGGGTGAGGGCAGGTGCTGTGGGGCCTCCTTGGGGTCTGTCCTTCATCTCAAGGATTTGCGACTCGGGGAGGCCGTGCTGAGTAGAAGAGGAGGAAAGCAGAGGCAAAGTGCAAGAGAAACACACTGGAAATACTGAGTTTACAGTCTGTTTTATAAGGATAAATTGTGAAACCCAACTAAATGCTTCAAGTGGCAGGGAGACAGAACTTGCGAGTTGAAAGGCAGGTGCAAAACTCTGAGAAGACCTTAAAGGTAACAAAGTCGCAACAGCGAGTGGGTAAGGAGTATGCCCAGTAGAAAATGTGTGAACATCTAAATAGCAGGTCCTGGGAGGGTTAAAAATAATTGGAAGGGATTGGAACATAACATGTATGAAGCACTTAATCTATAATGCATAGGAAGTCTTCAAATTAGGTACTTAAAATTCTGAAGGACATATCTAACAAAAGAGGGGAAAACATTGCTGAGGACTTTCTAAACTGCCGTTGCTCCCTGCGGGCTGATCAGCTTGGTCGGGGCAGGGCCTGAAGCTCCTGCGGTGACTTCCCGGACATTAGTGTCCCACAGAGCCCGGCACATGTGGCACACATCAGATAGGTAAGTGCTGAACTGTGAACCTTCCAGAGTGTCCACGCATGACAGCTCTCTGGAGGAGCAGAATCGAGTTTGTGCAGATATAAAATAGAGGGGATCTGTTAGCTTGGTTGTGAACCTATCTCCTACCAGGGGCCTGGAGGACTCAGTAGCTCCTCAGCCCAGCAGCTGGGATCCTCAGAACAAGAGGGCCAGGATGCAGTCCGTCAGAGGCCAGAGGCCTAGAAGCTCCTGGAGAGCCCCTGGTGGGAGTCCACGCTGAAAGGCTAAAGAAACTGGAGTGTGACGGCAAAGGTGTGCCTGTGTAAGCAGCATGGAGCGTGCGAGTTTCCAGGCTGACTTCCTCCGTCTGCCATCTTTGTTCATCCAGGCTGTGCACCACAGTTGGGGCAGCTCTTTCCCCTCCGTTTGCTGACTCACAAGCCAACCTGGAACGGCAGACAGGCCCACAGAGTGCTGTCCCGACCTCCTAGGCATAACCCAACCAACTTGACAGTCACACTCAGCAGTCAGGAGTACCCATCAGGGTGCATGTGCTCTGAGTGCAGTGCTGTTTCGAGGACAACCTTGAGACTTCTTTCATTGAACAAGAAAAAAGCTAATCATTTGAAAATGCCAGGACCTCAGCTGCGGTGTTAAGAACTGCGAATAGCAACCTCACATCCCAGCATGCTGGGTGGTACGATTGGTCACCTCTTCCCTACACAGTCGGTGGTGCTGGGGACTGGCTGAAGGTGGGCCCAGCAGAGGGCTCACCCTGGGCTCTGCCAAATGTTCCAGGCAGGGCAGCCTGTGCCCCCTCTTGCTTTTCCTGCAACAGAAGCCTTAGAGAGTTGTTTACCAGCAGATTTCAGTAAAATGAGGATCACATCTCTGTTATCAGTGGATATGGGAATCCTTTCAGAGTCCTGTGCTTTTTCACATTGACTGCTCAGGTGGGGCTTACATCCTCTCTGCACATGGGGATTTCCTGCATGCTTCCAAAGACACCAGAGTGTGGGCACCAGCCCCAGAGGTCCTGAAGAGACCATGCTGGGGCCACGCAGGTCCTGGGATCTTTTTCATCGCTCCTCAACTGCTTCTCGTGCACCCAGGGAAGAGAGTCCACATCCAAGAGGACAGTGGTCCTAGGGCTCTGGTCTCAGTCTTTGTTCTGCCAGCTCCACAGTCTTGACCCTGACACCACTCTCCTAGTTGCCTGGCTCTGCCTGGTCCTCAGCCCTGAGGGCTGCTCTTTCTGTTCCAGGATGAGAGCAAGCCAGACCTCTTCCATGAGCTCTGGTTTCTCAGGGGTTGGGGCACCCTCGGGCACAGAGGGGCAGAGACAGAGGGGATTCTCTACTTCCTTGGCCCTAGATTTTCTGCTTTCCTAGCAACAGGGTGCCATAGTTGAACTCCACTGTGGAGACCCTCAGGTACCCAATTTGGATCCTATTTCCGGGACTAAGTGTCATCTTACTTACAAGATGTACAACTTGAGCCTGAAAGGAGGATGTCCAGGTCAGGAAGGAGTGTAGGTTATGAAGCTCCAACTATATCCCTTGAATTTTCTCTGCTTTGGGGGCTGCTTAATAATTGGTTCTGCCTTCCTGACCTCAGTAATCTGGGTCTCTCTGCCTGGGAATGCAACAGAGTCAGGACTAGGGCATCACCAAAGACATAACCAACACTTAGAGATAGCAGGGCAAAGTTTGCATGAACCACTGTGAAACAACTACAAAACTATGTTTACTTTTCACAAGTTTATGGCACGTGCTGGCTGTGAGCTTCGGAAAAGAGGTGAGGTCCAGAGTGTTCCCCCTTTTCTTTTTTGTCCAGCTTTGTCCCCAGTACATTTCACATTCTCTTCTGCTTAGGCTCCCACCCGTTTCTCTGCTCCCAGTCAAACATTTAGTTCGAAGATCAGCATCTGGCCTGACTGCTGTCCAGTCTCTGCAGGTGTGGTGATGTATGCTGTGAGGTACGCCCAACCCTGCAGGCAGGAGAATCCGTATCCACTGAAACATCCTCTGTGGCCAGGTGCAGAGGTCACAGGGGATCAGGCTGGCTCTGCTCCCAGCTGGCCTCCCAGTGCGGGAGTGGGTTGAATGTAGGGTTTCCTAGAAACACAGGGCAAAGATATTCAACCTAATGGCCGGTTATGCCAGATGTTGCCATCTGCAGGCCAGCACCAGACGTGAATTCCAGGACAGCTGGGAGCTGATGTGGCTTTCATGAGTCCTCTGCCATTGGCTCACAGTGGCCCCACATGCCTTCCTCCAAAGCACGGGGAATTAGGGTCCAGCTCTTCAGGTGTGACAAAGGGACGACCTTTGCCTACAAGAAGTGAGGGAGAGGAGCGCGCCGATTCCTATCTGAAATATTGTCTCGCCATACTTGATTACAGTAAAGAAGCAGTGCTGTTTCGGTCTGGTTGAGAGGCCTTTTCTGTTCTTCATCTTCCACCTCCAGCTTCTTCCTCTCGTTTGTCTTCTTTATCTTCGAATGGAACTGAGCAAACCAGATGCCTCTTCCGTTCCTTTTCTAGCTGAAGGCCACCTTCCCCAGGTTACTGGCTCTCTTCTCCATTTCTGTGAGGAAAACCTTTGCTCAAAATCACTCTGCCATCAACCACACATCCCCCAAAGTTACGTGGCAGGAGCGTTTGCCTTTTTGGTCTGTTCTGGCCTCCCTAGTATGAAGTCTTTGTCCCTGGGATAGGCACTGCGGCTTCAGCAAGCAGACCGACGTGCAAGGTTTTATGAATTCCCCTTAGCTTCCTGCTTCACGCATTCAAGGTGGGAGTCCTGGCTACAACAGTTTTGTTCTTGAACAAGTGCATTGTTTTTCTGTAATGCTGAGGGGAAAGAATCAACAAGCTTTGGAATAAAAATTATAGGTAACACATTTCAACTTGTTTTATATGCATGCACTTTTTCTGGTTATGGGGGTCCATCTCACTAGGGATTGCTGCAGGTTCCGAGGTTTTGGCGTTAATCCTTTGTAGACAGAAGCTGTGGCCCACCACGTATTTCCTGATCATCCAGAACGCAGGCTAGCAGCCCCTTCAGTATTTTCATGGGAGGTTAACTGTGACCTGGACTATCAGCTGCACCTGGATCCAAGGCTGGCCCTGCTGCTTGCCGTGTGGGAGCCTGGGGTCATTTGCTTCGTGCTCCTCATCCTCCCCTTTCTCTCCTGGGAAGACTGATGTCTGTACCGAGAGTGACGGAGCAGTACGTGAAATAGCGCTGTTCTGCTGATCCTCACGCTGTCCTTCCTGTCCTTCCCCTTAGTCATGATCGCAGTGTTTTCTCGGCTCCCCTTATCCTCCCCCTCCTGAAGGGAGCCGCTTCCTCCTCCCTGTCCCCTTGCTGTGCTGATCTTCACCAGGCAATAGAGAAGGTTGCAAATCACCCCACACCTTTGTGCTCCGGAAGAGGCTTGGCCACTGACGCTGCTGCCTGGGTGTGGGGCTGGAGGGTCAGGAGCGCCTACCCCAAGGTGGGCTCAGAGCTCGCCCCGTCTTCTCTGCACTCTGTGTTTCCTCTACCAGTCCGAGCTAACTTCGGCCGTGCAAGACCCTGGGGCTGTAGCCAGTTGGAGGCCCTGGGTTTGGGCCCAGTGCCTGGGATGCCTGCTGGTCTCACGCCGGGCATTCTGGCTACCGCCGTGGTCCCTCCGTCCTCACCTCCTGTCCCCACTCTTGCAATCATCTGTTTGGATAAAGTCTGTCCTTGCCTTAGCCCCAAGTTATTTTTTGACACAGCCAAAGCGTTTAAGAATACGTGTTGTATTAAGTCGAAGCATGTTACTGCCTACAAATTAAATCATAAAAACTGTTCTCAGCTATTGATACTGAGCAACACAACTCAGGGTGAGAGGATGGCAGAGGATTCCCAATATGGGTGGTGGGCAGTTTAGGGGCAGAGAGCAAATGTGTCACTTTTATAGGATGACACAGGCCGGGCAGGTGACGCAGGCTGTGTGGCCGCTCACGGGTGACTGGGAAAGGGGGAGCAGAGATCCGGGCATTGAGATTGATTTAAATGTGAGGTTTGGGGTGCTTGTCTCTTGGGACAAAGAACTCAGTTTTGCCCCCCTTGCAAAGGACAGTGAGGAACAGTGTAGCAGAGGTCACAGGAAGTAATTGTTGCCAGCTGGTTTTGAGCCTTTGAGACCAGAATGTGGCTCTGCCTGCGGAGGCTGAACTTACCAGGGTGAGATGTGCATAGTCCTCACCTCCCAGGACTTCTGCTGGAAAGGATGAGTTGACAGTTTAAGCTGGAAATAGTCCTGAAGCTGCGTGGTGATTTTAGCACACCCGGTCGCAGCTGCGGTCCTGGATGGTCTGAAAGAGTGGATCAGTGCCAGGAGCAACGTGAAGGAGGAGAAGGGGACCCAGCAAACCACCAGCGGGTGCTTGGCAGATATCACAACAGTTGTCAGAATATTTCCATAAAGTGGGTGGACATGTCCCCACTTTAAAGGTGCAGAGCGCTTTTCATAGAGGAAAATGGAATTGGAAATAATCACGGACCTGAATGTTGGTTAGGTTTTCATAAGCCTGACATGCCGATGTCATGGTGAGGGTTCTAAGTCATTACCATGTAATTAAAAAACATCTGTGGTCAGTGTTAGAGAGAAACTCGCTTTGGAGGCAGAGAGATATGCTCTGGATCCTGGAGCAGAGATGATGAGGTATCACATCTGGCCCCTGCTCGCTCTAATCAGCATAGGAGGTTACACTTGTTAGGGTGATCAAGTGGTATAGTTCTTGAATACATAGACTGCAGTGCTCAACTTGAAAGAGGACCCTGGGATAAACATGACTTGGCAGCTCGTGCTTTTGGAGTTGTATTTTTCTAATTGTCACAGGAAGACGTGCCTGGTCTACATAAACGTCTGGCCATGCAGAGGCACAAGGATGTGCCTTCAAATATCTACATTTTTCAATTTAATTTCATCTTTTTACTTATTTCTTGAATGATATTTTTGAAACAAGATGTATATTTGAAACATTTTAAAATTTGCCTAGAATTGATTTTAGAAAAAAAAATTCTATTTATCAATTACACATGTGCACACACACACAAACACATACACACACTTTCATTTGCATATCATTAAAGTACCCTTATTCAGTTGGGCGTGGTGGCGCACACCTGTAATCCCAGCACTCGGGAGCCTGAGGCAGGAGGATCACTGTGAGTTCGAGACCAGCCTGGGCTACATAGTGAGTTCCAGGTCAGTCTCAACTACATAGTAAGACCCTGTCTCAAAAAACAAAACAAAACAAGAAGTGCCTTTATTCATCTGACAGTAGAACCTCATTCCCTTACCTATAAATTTTTGTCTACTTTAACTTGTTAAAAACTGGAAAAGTTGGTTTATGTTCTCATTATGATTGAGACCCTGTAAGTTGCTCTTTGTATTTCCTGCAGAAATATTTTTGATACTGTATTACTGTCACAGAAAGGCTTGTGAAACACATACTCAGGTTGTATTGCATCAATCTGCAAGTCAATTCTGTCATAGTTAATATCTTTTTCCCTTTGGATTTTGACTTGTTTTGTATCGTGATCTAGTTTTGGCTGAGAAGTGCTTCTGGGTGCAAATACCAGAGCAGTAGTTTAAGCAGGGTGGGTTTCCTCCCCATCTGGCAAGTGTCAGAGTCAAGGTGAGCCAAGACTCCTCAGTGAGTCCCCGAATGCCATGTGGTATTCCTGTGTGCTGACTCTGCTTCCCTTTCTTTGGCCATTTAGATACAATGCTGTAAGAAGGGGCAGGGATGGAGACAGTCTTACTTTGTGTGTGGTTTTCTTTGTGCACATTTTCATGGCTGACTTAATATAGTATCAAGTTATAAAATTATTTCAGAAGAAAAATTACCTGTGAAGGTGCCCTTTGGTGTCTTAATCCAGGATGAGTTAGCTTCATTTGTGAGAATTTGAGTTACAGACAGTGTTTTTCAGCCTTTGCTAGACTTTGAATAACCCAGGCTCCTTACAAGCCACCTCTGGGTTTTGCTCAGAGGTGAACTTGGGCACAGGAGTTTTAAAAGTTCTCCAGGTCTTGAGAAAATGATGGAGCAGTGACCACCAGCAACTCAGCTTCTCCAGGACCAAGTGCCCAGAGTCTGGAATGAAGAGCTCAGAGAGGAGCCGAGGTGAGTGGAGGGCACATGGAAACCACAAGGGAACTGGCCAAGGAGAAGGAAAGAGGATGGAGTGCGATAGTAGAGAGAGACCACCTCCACCGACCATGTGGTGCCTCGGACGGTGGCTGTGGTGCCACCAGCGGGAAGGCAGTGAAGTCGACAACTTTTCCGCTCACAGAGAAGTGGAGATCTGACCTGGACTGGGAGAATGTTGGGCAGTTAGAGGCAGCAATGGGAACATGAGCCACTGTTCCTTGAGCAGTTCCCCCCAAGTCAAGTGTTGTGAGTGACTGCGGAGTAGCACTCCAGGTCATGGTCTCACAGAGCAGAAGTGGGTGGAGTCAACATGGTAGGAAAAGGCTGGGTGTTTGAAGCTTGCTTCCAGAACAGTCCTATGATTGCTTCGCCACCATTGCCAGAGTAGAATGAAGGAGGGACAGTCATAGCAGACTGCCTGCAGTTGCAGAGCAGACTAGGGGTTCCTGCTGAGAGGTGCGGAGTGGGTGATCACAGTCTTGGCTCCGGAGGCCAAAAGCTACTTTTAACTTGAGCTACATAGGACTGGGAGCTCACATTGGAGACTTGGTCTCACTGCTAACAGACCTTTATGCTTAGCTCTCTTCTGGGCTCAGACAGCCACCTTAGACTTTCAGCATCCACTCTCCAATCAAAAGATACAGACCGGCAGACTGGATTGAAAAGCAGAATCCAACAGTCTGTTGCATTCAAGGAACTCATCTAATCCAAAAGAATATCCATAGACTAAAAATTAAAGGACAAAAAAGGCTAATTCATGCTCCAGGATTCTGAAAGCAAGCAAGAGCAACAATTCTACTATCAAACATGGAAAACCTCAAGTTAAAACTGATTAGAAGAGACAAACAAGCTCACTAGCATACCAGTTAAAGAAACAATCCAACAAGAAGAGATAATATTGATAAACATATATGCACCAAATACTAGAGCACTTACCTTCATAAAATGAAAACTGCTGGAATTAAAAGATCACATATATACTGATGCAATCATAATAGGAGACTTTAACACCCCACTTTTGCAAAGAGACAGATCAATTAAACAAAGAAACAAACAAACAAACCAAAGAAGAAATTTCAGAGCTGAACCACACCCTTGAATATATAGACTTAGTAGGTATATACTAAGTATCCACCCTTCCACAACTACATTCTTTTCAGCAGCACATGCTGAAAAAAGATCATATGCTAGTCCACAAAGCCTTCTTAAGTAAGTATGGAAGAATTTAATTGAAGGGGGTTGAAGGGGAGGCAGGGGAATGGGGGAAAAATAAGAACCAAGATATGTCATATAAAGGTATAGATTCCTGATGGTGACTGTAACTGTGTGTGTGTATATGCATA
>NW_022900919.1:859628-906135 GCF_012274545.1 Fukomys damarensis
TGTACCGGGGATTGAACTCGGGACCTTGCACTTGTGAGGCAGGTAGTGGAGCCACTGAGCTAAATCCCTTGCCCCTGTAACTATCGTATACCCAAAATGTACCAACAAACTTAATGAATTTAAGAAAAGGGTCATGGTTATTTTTCTGGCTGCCTTTCCAGTATTTGAATGTTCTCATCTCAAGTCCTTGTGTCATCCTACAGAACATCCGGTAGCTCAGTGCTCTCCAACAACAGCTTGTCCCAGGTCCATCTTATTTCCCATCTCAAGGTCCATCACCACAGCCTTCAGGCAGTTGTGAGCAGTGTAAGGGGGAGAGGATAGACTGGATGAAGACCACAGTTGTGTTGCACAGCACACGTGCTGGGTCCTAGGAGAAGGAGTCTGACTTACTGCTGCAGTTTATTACAAACAAGGTGAAAGTCAGCCAGAGGTGGGGTGTGGGGCTCTTGGGGAGCCTGGGTGACTGCTGCCACCTCGGTTTGTGTACAGCCAGAAAGCAGAGGTTCACACCTGGCCCTGAGTTGGGGTGGGGTAGTGCTGGGCCCCGCTGAACACTTTAGCTCCAGAGTAAAGGTCTTTGATGATTTCAATGTTAACTTTTATCTCGCTCAACTATGAAAGCTTCACAGTTAATTATTTGGTAATATGAATTTATTGAACTTTACCTGAACTTCTTCTCCCTTCTCTCTGCTATGAGACATTTCTATGAGAACATCAGGCTCCTTACTGTCACACTAAAAAATCAATATTAAGATTTGCTGAAATCAGAATTATGAAGCCCAATCTCCTGTCCATTACATAAGAGAAAGTTCAGCGCTCTACCTCTGAGGGGTGTGGGCTCTGTGAGGTACTGGCACTCTCCAACAGATGAGAGCCTCAACTAGATTAGCTAGTTTCCAGAGTCACTTTTATTGTGTGACACTGGGAAGCTACTTGTTTCATTTGTGTTTCAGCTTCGTAGTGTATAAAATGGAGCTTCTATTACTGCCTGAATTTACATGGGAAGCATTGTAGAATAAGCAGACGAGAGCTCAGTCAGTACTGTTAGTCACTGGTAGTCACTGCCCCACTTAATTGTGAGTATTTTTTTAATCCCACGAATCTGTTCTTATTAGTGTTGTTTGCAATGGGCCATGATGTCACCTGGCTGGAAGCCTGCCTTTTTGTAGCATCTATTATGTGCTCAGTAGACTGTTCTTAGCCACTTATTGCAAAGTCAGGGTGCTCGAGCTCTCCATAGAGAGGAAGATGGAAAATTATAAATAGGAAATAGGGAGATCTGTTTTAGATGGGTGGGGGAACAGGAGATGGGGGAAAGGAAGCTAGGGAAGATGATGAAAAAAAGGAAAAGAGGAATAATGATGGAAATAAAACTTTTGCAAATGGGAGGGAGATTGAGATTTGGAAAGAAAAGTGGGGAGGAGAGGGGTGGGGATGAAAAGAAATATTAAGATGTATTGATAAATAATGAATGTAATCATGTACTGAGAACACGTACTAATAAAACACTTAGTGTGTGCAGGGAGTTGTGCCCAGTTAATATGTTATTTACTATTTCCACTTAGCAAATGAAGAAATTGAAACTCTGGTATGGTGGTATGGATTGAACCTAGGGCCTTTGCACTGAGCTGCATCCCCAACCCTTTTTTATTTTTTTGTCTTTAGACAGGGTCTTACAAAGTCACCTAGTTACCCAGGCTGACCTCCTTCTTGACTCCTCTTGCCCCAGCCTCACAGAGTGCTGGGATCATAGACACGTGCCACCACCCTTAGCTCAAGCAGATATGTAAGGTGTTTTTAAATAGATGACACCACACTGGCCAACCTAGTGAAGAATGCAGATAATCTTTCACCTATGGCCCGTATGACATTGGGATTCAGATGGCTCTCACACAGTTATCATGGGACCTTGTCTGCTGAAGCAGGGAGGAACACAAGTGTGAAGGCTTGTGCCTAGATGTCCCCCCAAAGTCTTGTGCAGTCGTAGCTGGGACTTCTTGGAGATGGATTGATCTAGGGTGTGTGCTGCTGATTTGTTTTTAATTCTTTAAATGTTCTAGGTATCAGTCCTTTGTCTGAAGAACTGCTGAAATTTATTCCCACTCTGCAGGTTGTTGTTTTACTTTGTTGGTGATTTCTTTTGCTGTGCAAAAGCTTTTTAGTAGATAAAGCCCCAGTTGATCCTTTGTGGTGTTTCACATTCAATATGGGTTTTGTTCATGAAATTTTTGCCTACCCCTGTGTTCTCAAACATTCTCCCTATTCTCTTTCAGCAGATTTAGTGTTTCTATTTTAGTATTTAGATCTTTGATTCGTTTTGATTTTAAGTTAGTGCATGGTGAGAGACATGGGTCTAGTTTTAGTCTCCAGCAGATAGAAAGCCAGCATTTCCATCACCAACCCTTGAAGTGGCTATCTTTCATCCAGTGAATGTGTTTTGCTCCTTTGTCAGGTGGCTGAATATGTTTGGGGATCTTTCTGCATCTTCTAAGCTGTTCCACTGGTCCTCAGGTCTCGTTTTTGCCAGTACCATGCTGTTTTCATCACAGAAGCTCTGTAATATAATTTCAAGTCAGGGATTGTGATGCCCCCTGCCTTGCCCTTGTTGCCCAGAATTTCTTTTGCTATTCTAGGTTTCTTCTGATTCAAAATGAATTTTGGGAATGATTTCTCTAGTTCTATTTGGTGTGCTAATGGTATTTCGACTGGGATTACATTAGATCTGTATAACAACACTGGGAGTGTGACAGTTTTCATTATGTTGATTCTTCCTACTCATGAGTAAGGGATGTCTTTCCATTTTCTGATATCCTCTTTGATCTCCTTTTTCAGAGTATTGTAGTTTTCAATGTAGAGGACTTTTACTTCCTTTGTGAGATTGATTCCTATTTCCTTTTCTAAAATGCCTTTGTGAAAGGTATTGTTTCACTAATTTATCTCTCAGTGAGTTTGTTATTTGTGTACAGGAATGCTATTGATTTTTGAGTCTTTATTTTGCATCAAGCTTTGCTATTGGATTTGGTTATTAAATCTAGAAATCTTTTGGTGGAATTATTGGGGTCTTCTATGTAAAGTATCATGTTATCAGCAAATGATGATAATTTAACTTTTTCTTTATCTATTTTATTCCTTTTATTTCTTTCTCTTGTCTGATTCTTCTGGCTAATGTTTCTAGAACTGTATTGAACAGGAGTGGTGATAGTGGACATCCTTGTCTTATTCCTGATTTTAGAGGGAAAGCTCTCAGTTTTTGACCATTGAATATGATGTTGGCTCTTGGTTTGTCATAGATGGTTTTTATCAGATTGGGATAAAGCCCATTTAATCCAATTTCCTGTTGGGTTTTTATCATGGATACTTTTTCTGCATCTATTGAGATGATCATATGAGTTTTATCTTTGGCTCTGTTAATATAGTGTATTACATTTATGGGAAACTGAAACAAATACACATTTCTCAGATGAAGTAGAAATAGCAAATAAATAAATGAAAAAATGTTCAACATCACTGGTCATTCAAGAGATGTAAATTTAAACAATGCTGAGATTTCATCTCACTGTAGAAAGAATGGCTGCTATCAAGAAATCAATCAACAACAAATGATGTTAAGGCTGTGGAGTAAAAGGAATCCTGCTTCATTATTGGTGGGAGTGTAGACTGGTGCAACCGCTGTGGAAATCACTGTGGAGATTCCTCAGAAAACTAGAGTTAGAGGTCCCATTTGACCCAGCTATTCCTATGCTGGGTATCTTCCCAAAGGAATAAAAAGCATCATACCACAGTGATATATACTGTGTTTATAGTGACACAGTTTGTAGTAGCTAAACCTTGGAAATAACCCAAATGCCCATTAACTGATGAATGGGTAAAAAAGATGTGTTTTTTAAAATATATATATATATAAGGAATACTATTAAGAAAGACAAACAGGCCGGGCATAGTGGCGCATGCCTGTAATGCTAGCACTCGGGAGGCTGAGGCAGGAAGATCGTTGTGAGTTCGAGACCAGCCTGGACTACATAGTGAGTTCAGGTAAATCTCAACTACATAGTGAGACCCTGTCCCACAAAAATCAAAAACAAACAAACAAGGAAAAACTTGAGACACTTCTAGGTAAATGAATGCACCTTGACAACATACTCTTAAGTGAAATAAATTGAACATACATCTGTAAATATCATATTGTCTCTCTGGTGTGAGAAACTGAAAATGTAATTAAAGTCCAAACAAAATAATAGATATTGTGAAATAGGAAGAAATTGTTCAAACTTATACTGTGTGAGATACTTTGTTAATAATTACAATGTTTTATGCAAAAAAGGTATAGTATTATTAGGAAATTAGCTGAGAGATTAGCAAATGAAAATATATTATTTTTGATCATGATACACAGTATACTCACCATTGTTATTCTCTAATAATTTTTGTTATGAAAAAGTTTTCATAGAATGGTTTTTATATTTTCTTTATTAGTATCTACTTTTATTACATTAAAATTAAAAAATTAAAAAACAAAACAAAGTAATTGAAATGCAAAATAAATTACATGTAAATAATCTGACCATAGAAAAGCACTGGCCTCAAATGTATATAAATAAATAACGAAAGAATGCGATGCTGGAGTGAATGGTGTGATGCTAGGATTGAGGCTGCCGCCCACCCTGAGAAAGTGCTTGTAGCCTCCCCAGGGAACAAGGAACAGAAAGAGGGAGCTGCTGCCGCCACCACCTCCGGCCTGCTCTGCGTGCTGGTCTGCCAGGCCACCGTACTTGGAGCCAGCCAAGTATGGACTGAGCCTTTACAGACTGTGAGCTACGGTAAACTTTCCTCTTTAACTTGCGTGTTGGGTATTTTGTTTCAGCGATGAGAAAAGTAACTAAGAAAAATGGTTACTATTCTGAGCACCAATCCTCGGTATCTCTATTATATTGTGAAATTACTAAACGCCTTATGCAGCTCGTGAAAATGGCTGTGATATCATCACGCTTCTCATTCCAGAGTTTATGTGAGAATTAAAGAAGGTGAGACATGTAGCAGCACTGGGAGCGCACCGCAGTGCGAGACCCCCAGTGACCTGGACAGAAGGGAACACGAGCTCATTCACAAATGCAGGGAAGTGGGGCCTCACACAGCCCCTTCTTACCTTGGGTCCACAGGTCTGCAGCTTAGGGGAGCCGGGTGACGGCGAAAGTCATGTGTAACAGAGGTCAGGGCAGGAGAGTACAGGAAGTAGGATGGGCGAGACTTTCAGAGAAAATAAACGCCACTGAGTTAGAGTGTCTTTTACCCATAATTTGGGTGGAATGAGTTTCTCTGCATGGATGACATTTGATTATCCACATTAGTTAAAACTTCAAGGGAAAAAACATTTTATTTTATGGAAATAAAATGAAATGGGGTGTGTTTTAAGAAGCAACACATGCTGAAAATTAATTTGAGCTGCTTGAAACATTTTGAGAATTAGAAATTTATAAACATAGAACATATTCACATATCTGTTGTAGTTAAAGACCATATGCTGCCTGGATAAGAAGGCATTAATCTCCTCGTGGTTTTCAGCTATGTGTTTGTAACACGACTTGAGTTGTTGACTCTTTGCGACCATTCTCCAGCTTCATGAGGCCTCCAATTTTTCATTTCAATGACGGTATCTTTTTATGCATTAATTGGCTCTTTGTATTTCTTTTGAGAAGTGACTGTTCATTTCAATTGCCCATTCTTTTATGTTTTGGGGTCTATTTTTTTAGCACAATTAACAATAGCCAAATACCTATATGTCCATGAACGAATGAACAGAAGTATCTGGTGTATGTGTAATAATGGAGTACTACTCAGTCATAAAGAAAGGTAAATTTGAGTCACTTGTAGGAGAATGGGTGCATTTTCAGACCATAACACCAAGTGAAATGAATCGCACACAGATGGCTAAACATTGCACGGTTTCTCATGTGTGAGAAACTCAAATAATTTAAAGAGCAAAAAGAAGAGAGGCTTGATGGAAACAGGGGGGCAGACTTTGTGGAGAGGGGAGGGACCTGGGATGGAGGGAAAGAAGGACGGGGAGGTGAGGGAGAAGGAAAGATCATTAAGCTGTGAGGTGTAAATGTGCCAGTTCCCCAGGATGAGTGGTCGTTTATCACAGCCAGGTGCCAGTAGATAATATCTATCACAATTACAATGCAGAGAAGCGTGAGTCAAAACGTACATATATACTTGACCTATATTTTAAATTATTTAGAAATTTGAAAAGCATTTTATACTTTCTCAGTGACCCTGGAAACAGAGTCCTGTTCGTACTGATGGCCCCGTTCCCTCTGATATCCAGCAGCCTCCCAGGGCAGGCCTTTTGATATATGTGGAAACACTGCCAGTCAGACTAGCATAGTAGCAGAAAATATGTGTATTTTTTTAGTCCATAAATACAGTTTTGGGGAAATTTTGCACAAATGAGCCAGATGGCAAATGCGGCTTCTAACCAGGTCCAGAATTTAGAAGAGGAGAATGTAACTGCATTTTTGAGACAGATTATCCACTTTCCTTCAAAGAACCTTTTGCCAAGAAAACTTCAACAAACAATTTACATCATTTAAAATGTAAAACCTAGAAACCATCACAGTTGTGCTGTCTTTATTGACACAAGAAATGTCACACTGCCCAGTCAGACCTTTAAATGTCAGGCCGGGAAGATACTGGGCCGCCGATACTCAGTCCGTGTGGTACACAGGCTGTGACACAGGCTCACGAAGAGGGTCACTGTGAACCCCAGCGGTGTCCCAGCCTCAGGGACCAGGGCCTCAGACAGAGACGGGAGTGCTCTGTCCCTCACAGAGACTCACAGGAGAGCCGGGTGAGCAGGGGCTCCCAGCCGGCACCACGCAGCACTTCCTGACCTGCGAGACATTGGCAGGAGTTGATGTGACCCTAGGGTCTTCTAGCCAGGGTTCTAGTCGCCTTCCTTTCATCCTTCAGTCCATACTTCTGCCACATAGGAAGGACCACAAGTAATACCAATCTTCTGTACCTAAGAGAATGCTAAAAGGTGCTTTCTGAATCTTATGAGGAATAAGTAGAAGACAAAATTGCCATGTCATTGTAATTTGACATGCATTTTTATCATGTTCAGAAGATTTCCCCAAGCGTTAATGAAAGGAGTTACTTGTCGTGTTAGTCAGCTTTCATTGCTGACCGATGCATGCAATTTAAAGGAAAAGAAGTTTTCTTTGGCCACTGTTTCACAGGTTTCTGTCCATGGGCAGCTGGCTCCAAGATGGGAACATCTTGGTGGAAGAGTGTGGCAGAGAAAACCTGCTAACCTCACGGCAGCCAGGAAGCAAAGCGGGATAGGAAGATGTCTTAGTTACTGTTCTCATTGCTGACAAATACGTGACACTCAAGGATTGAGAAGGAAAGATTTTTTGTAGCTCAGTTGGTAGAGGTTTCAGTGTGCAGCTGTCTGGCTCAAGGCAGGTGGCAGGGCAGCGGGATATCACAGAGGAGAAACAGACCGTGGCAAAGCAGCACAGGCAGAAGACAGCCAGGGGTGAAGTAGCAAGCAGCAAGCAACCGTCTCCCCCTTTTATCCCTTCCAAGCTACCTGCTCTTTGGGCGGTGCCACACTCACCGAGCTGGACTTTACCATTGTCCACACCCAGAACTATGTCAAACCAAACTGTGGACTAACTTAGCAATCACACACTCTCCATCCCAGCAGCACACACCTTAGATCCAGCCCTCTGAAAAACCCCACCTATGACCACATGAGGCTTTGTGGGGACAGCGAGACACAGCCATCACAGAAGGGCTAGGCAGGAGGTGCCCTTCAATGTCGTGCTGTCCATGATCCACCTCCTCCACCTTGGCCCCCGTCCTATCTGCCTGTTTGGCCGTGAGAATTAGAAACCTCACGAACCAGTCTAAGAGATCCAGCTGGGCCCTATCTGAATGTCAGTGTGTGGGAGTCAAGCTCTCAGTACACAAATCTTCAGAGGGAACTTCATATTTAAGCCATAACAGCTACTTCTCCTGTGTATCTGGAGAGTCATGGCTATGTGAATTAACTTGAGAACTATACCAGATATTTTAAAATGCCAAAAACATTTATGCTCTTGTAGTAATCATGAATTTCACAGTTGGAACCAGTGCTTTGCTAGGAGCTTTATATGCAGTATTTTATTTAACCCTAAACAAATCTAGAAGGTAGGTGTTTTTAGGAAGAAATCAATGACCAGATCAAACAGTCCATTCAAGAACACGCACAGAGTAAGTGAAGAGTCCAAGTTCTAGTCCAGTTGCTGTCTGACACTAAGTTCACGTTCAGGGTGCTCTGCTGGGGAACTTTCTCCCCTGCCTGCTGTCCTGTTTTTTTTGCTTTGTGCGCTCACAGGGCTGTGAGGTTGGTGAGCACAGGGATTACATTTTTCATATTTTCACCTGCTTATTTCATATACTCACCGCTTGCTCTATTTGTTAAACAAATGATCACTTTGAATTGCAAAGTGTTGGACGGGTGTGGAACGGCTAGACTGTTGGTATGAAACAGGACTAAGCTCTTTAGGCAATTCATTTCATGTATATTTTCCTTTTCTGGATGTGTAAAAGTGATAAATAATAAAATTGTATGTCTGAATAACAAGTATAAAAGTTCTCTAAGTTATAAGAATTTTTTCTTCACAGTGTTTCTTATGCTTCAGTGCTGCCATGTTGTCTCTTCCAACTGATTTCTTCTTAGAGTCCATGAGGTATCACCATGTAACCAGGGTGATATTTTTTATTTTTTTATGTTTTTTGAGACAGGATCTCACTATGTAGTTGAGACTGACCTGGAACTCACTATGTAGCCCAGGCTGGTATTGAACTCACAGTGATCCTCCTGCAGAGACAGGATCACTATGTAGTTGAGACTGACCTGGAACTCACTATGTAGCCCAGGCTGGTATTGAACTCACAGTGATCCTCCTGCCTCAGCTTCCCGAGTGCTGGTATTACAGGCGTGCGCCACCATGCCCAGCTTAGGGTGATTTTGAAAACATTTAAATAAACCACTTCCTCCATCCTGTTCCTCCTAAGCAACTTCTCACCAGGTCAGTGTGCACCCAGGTCCCCTCTGTAGCCCGCGCCGCCCTCTCTTCCCCTCTGACCTCACCCTGGTCAGGCCCTCAGTGCCTCTCCTGGGCCTTTCTGCTTTCCTCCTCCAATTCGCCGCCTGTGCTTTTGCAGCTCCTCTTCTGTGACCAGGCATGGCCGTTCCCGTGTTCCCGAGGCGCTTGCCCTCGTCGTCTGCTCTGTGGTCACTGTTTCCAAGAACTTCCCGGGCCGCTCGTCCCCGCGTCCTGTCCCTGTGCCTCTCACACTGCCTGTTCTTCTCTTCGGACTCATCGTTCTGTGACCTTCTGTGAGCTCACTGTGTGCTGTCTGCCCTGTCCGGTCTCTCTCTGGGATGTAGACTCCGTCAGAGCAGACAGCCCCAGTCCGTCCTGCTCACTACGATGTCTCCAGAGTCTAACCCAGAGGGTTCCAAATGAACCCATGTCAAGTGAATTCTTTGCCTCGTGATGGATGAGCGGGTGGGTGAGCGGGGCTCTCGGAGGCCACCACGGTCCTGAGGGAGAGTGGCTATGTGGGTCACTGTGCTGCCCGAGGGGCCGTCACTTAGAAGGCCAAACTCTGTGCCCAAGGGAAAGTTCTGAGTCAAGGTTCAGAAACCCAAACTCATTATCTGGTCCCCGGGTCCGAGCACGGGGAGAAGGTGCGAGTTCCTGGAGCTGCTTCTTGAGCAGTAAGGCTGACAGGTGCGCCAGAAGGCGCAGAACTTGCTTCTCTGCAGCACTGGACGAGCTGGGGAAAGCTGCTCGTCGTGGACTAGGTCTAGAATGCCGCCAAAGTCTCACAGGCTCAGGGGCAGGGCTTTTGGAAGGGGACTGGGCCACCAGGGTTGTAACTAGACCTGGATGAACCTGTTGATGAGCTCATAATTTATGGCATTGCTGGGAGGACTTGGCAGGTGGGGCGAGCTGAAGGGAGGGGTGCAGCCCTGGGGACTACATTTGGCCCTGCCCCTCCTCCTGGGCTCCTTCTCTTCCTCAGAGATTCCTGGCTGCCATGCTATTGGTAAGCTGCTTTCGCCTGCCAGGATGCTTCTGTCTCGCCACTGGCCCTGACACAGTGGAGCCAGCTGACGGTGGCCTGACACCTCTGAGACCCCGAGCCGCAAGAGGCCTGGCCTCCTGCGAGCTGTTTTCCTCAGGTATTTTGTCACCGTGATAAAAAGAAAAGCTGACTGACACATCATTTTACTCACTGGGGCACACAATTCCTTGATTTTCTTTTCAAGCCTACTTCTGCTTTGGTTCCCAGTCCTACTCTAGGGTGTACAGTCCTAGTATTTCCAGAAGCTCAACAGCTGCTGTGGGGCAGGGGACTTTTGTCTGTATCTCCCACGCTGAAAATACCCATGGTCAGAGGAGGTGAGAGGACTTGCTTCCCGTGTCTGTGTCCTGTTCCTCTCATCCACGTGCACACTGGTGGTGGCACTAAGTCTGGATGCTGCAGTCATTGGTGGGTCCTTGGCACTGGCCTGCTGGAGTCCCCTCGGGGACAGTGACACCAGCCAGGCTGGCTAGAGCTCCTGCTCATCCTCTGTGTGGAGGTCTCCAGCCTGTTTCTTGGGACCTGTCTTTAAGCACATAGACTGGAGTGATCCATCCCTTCTGAAAAGAAGGGTCTCTCCGACCCCAGACGGATTTGTTCCTCCTGTAGTTATGACGTTTGCAACACCTCTGTGTCTGCATCTGCATGTTCAGTTCTTCGATAGCCAGTTAAGCATTCTGCACAGCAAGTCGTCTCCGTGAACGTCACTGGTGTCCTCACTACAGGCCAGATCCCGCTGAGAGGAAGGCTGAGAGGAAGGCTAGGGAAGGAGTAACAGAGCTTTTTATTTCATCTTTTCATGTCGGCTTCAGGATCACCCCTCCACGTGAGATCTACACCCTGATATTACTCAAATACTGTAAGCAGGGCGAGACAGGAAGAAGCAACAGTTAAAATGAAAGAATGGAGAATTTGTTTTTAAAGTAAATGACATTGAACTATGAAAAGTATAAAATATAACTGGATTATATAGGTTAACATGATAATAAAAGAAAGGGATTGTTAAGGGCATGATTCATAATGTGTTACTGAAAAATAAAAATGAACAAGATGTATTATATCTAACTTCAATTATACAAGGAGTATAAAAAGGCAAGCCAAAGCAACAATATATGGAACATTTTGTCTCAGAGTCAACATCAATAAAGGCAGCTATATATATTTCAGATTTAAGTTCTTTTTTTTCCTTGACGTGACAAAAACAACTCATTTTTATGTCCTGTATTCAAGGAGCCAGCAATCTGGTTGTTCTTCTGTTAAATACAGAAACATAAATATCACTGTATTGTTTGAATTCACTAGTGACATATATGTACATATATATTTAATAAAGGTAGGATATTGATAAGACGGAAACATTTTCACCCAGACAATATTAAATTAGTTAACTTTCTAGTACACATCCTCTGGGCGTTTCCCAGTGTGGGTAGGTATGCACGTCTACGGGTGTGTGCTATGTGGAAAATAAAAATATGCAAAACCTGTTTCTTAAGCTATACGGTGACTATGTTTTCATCAGTAAGCCCCACGGAGCTCTTTCAGCTGCTGCCTATTACCCTCGGAGGCATCCTCCGCTTTCCTGCTGTCTTCCGAATCACAGGCACTAGTGCTTCTCAGGGCACCGTCCCTCTAACTACAGGCTGGACTCACCAGGGCAGGAGCTCGGGGAGACTGGGAGACGGGCATTTCTCTGCCTCTCCCTGCTCCTTGCTCTCCCACAACACTGAGTCTCTGCTTTGGCTTTTCTTCTCTGGGTCCTTCCTGTACCTGCTGGACTTCCTAATGGCCTCAGGCTCCCTCTGCGTGGTCAGAGGGAAGTGTGAATTTGACCGGCGCGGGGAGCTGCACAGGGAGTTGGTGGAGCACAGCTGTGGCTGTGTCTGGTGGTCACGGAGGCGCGACCATATCGGTGGCTTGCTCACCCTTCCTCTCTGGCACCGTTCCTTGCTCTGCTTCCTGGTCACCACTAACTAAGCATTTTTGCTCCACCACAACCTTCCACCAGGTTGTTCCTGCCTTGAAGCCAGCTTACCATGGACTGTGTATCCTGAAACCATTAGCCAAACTGAACCTCCTCTCCTTCCACCTGTGCACATCAGTCATTGTGTCCAAGCCAAGAGAAAGCTGATGGGGACTCTTGGGAAGGCTCATCCTCCGGCCTCAGTGATACCACTTCCTCCTTTTGAAATCCAGGTCAGAGACGTTGGTGGCTTCTTCTGTTGTTGCCCAACTCTGTACCACTTCTTTATTCCCTGCCTGGCTTCTCAGCTCTTCCATCACCAGCACTGGCTGCAGTGGTCCTGTGGATGAGACATTTTCTATTTTGTGCCATTTTAGAAAACCCACAGTACACATCTTCATCCATTGGCCTAGCTGTATCCTAATGGCAATTTCTCAAAGAGGAAACCGCTGTGTGAGACACACCTTGGCTTCTTTTTTAAATCAAATTTTGCCCTACTTCCCTTAATAGATGTGAAGGCAATGACCAAGACTGTGATTTACTTGTGTTAGCATAATATGAGACTTTCTTGCAGATTTAGTTGATAAATTTATTTTTTCTCAGTGTTAAAGGGCTTGTAGGAGTCACTTGAGTTTTAAAAAAAGAATTCACTGGCATTTTGATTGAACTGATTTTAATTTATAGGCTAATCTGACAATAATCACCAGTTTATGAATGTTGTATTAGGCTACAGACTGGGGAAGTGGCTTAAACGCAAACATTTATTTCTCATAGTTGTGGATGCCAGAAGTCCATGATCAAAGTGCTGACAAGTCGGGCTTTTGGTAAGGGCTCTCTTCTTGCTTGTATATGGCCACTTTCTTGCTGTGCCCTCAGATGGGCTTTCCTCAGTCTGTGCTCCTGGAGGGAAGAGGGCCAAGCAGGAGAGGGGCAAGGAGAGGGGCAGGGAGAGGCCTCCGATTCTGGCGTTTCTTCTTCTGTGGGCCCTGCTTAATCCCACGGACCAGGGCTCTGACTACATGGCCTCATTTAGCCTTAAACACTTTACTCAAGCACAGCAACAGTGAGCGATACGGTTTCAGGGCAAGAATTTTGGGAGCATGCAAACATGATGCCCTTGGAAGTTGTTGAGTATTTCAAGAGCATCCTCTCCCATTTTTTGGATTATGTTCCTGTTAAAGCTATTCCTTGGCATTTAATTTATTTAAATATTATCTTAAGTTGGATTTTATTCAGCGATTGCTAGCATATTGATGTTTACCCTGATTTTTAATTAAACCACTTACTAAATTTATGGGTCAGTTCTAAAAGTTATTCAGTTGTTATAAATTTTATAGGTATAACTGACAGCCTAGAAAAATATGGTAAGTTTGCCTCTTCTTTCCTAATATTTATTCAATTTCTTCTTTTCATTTTTACTTTTGATTTATTGTTGGGGAAAAGAAATTATTGTGTTGGCCAAAATTTCCAAAATGCTGAAAAATTCAATTTTATAACAAATTATCTTTTAAAAAATCCTTGACCAACATCAGATTGACCTCAATATTTAACTCAGCTGTGAATGTTTGTGTCTTCTCATTGCTGGTGTTCAAATGTCATTTCATTATCTTTTTGTAGCTCTGACTCTTTGTCCATCTACATGTTGTACTGTGTTAGCAGATTTCCTAAGAGTGAACTGTGCTTCTATCCATGGATAAAACTTGCATATCCCTTGTGCAAGTTCACCCATTAGCACTGAATGCATCCCTTGCCCTTCTCCTATTTTACTTCTTAGGCCGGGAAGTAACCATGCCAACAGGGTTTTCATTATGCTCCACTAGTGGATCATTTTGTCTGGCATTCAGGAAGACTTTTTCATCTGAAGATGAAACTTCATCTCAGGGATTTCACACTACACCTCAGGGATTTTTTAAAATTTGTTTTTTTTATCATAGCTTTACTTCTTTCTCCTTTATATGGTCCATTTTCAATTGTTATTATAGATGAATGAGCTCTGGCCCTTCTGTCAGTGTTTCTTTCCCATTTTCTTCATAGTGTGGACAGATGTGGGAGGTAAACTTCACCATCCTGACCACGTTACGTGTGCAGCTCATGGGTGTTAAGCTCGTTCACAATGTTACGGAGAGGTCACCGCCGCTCATCTCTGTAACTCTTCCCACCCTGATAAACAGAAGCCCAGCACACTGATGCGGAACTCTCCTCTTCCCTCCGCCCTGGGCACCCACACCCTGCTTTCTGTGTTTAGGCTGACAACTCTGGGTACCTCATGAAAACAGAATCATTTGCTGTTTGTCTGTCTCTGGCCTATTTCCCTTCACACAGTGACTTCAGAGTCCTTGCACAGTATAGAATATGTCAACATTTTCTTTTTGAAAGGTCGGATACTTTACTCTTTGACTGTATCACATTTTGTTGTCCATTTGTCTGTGGACGGGCATGTGGGTTTCTTCTGTGTTTCAGCTATTGTGGATAAGGCTGCAAAGAACACAAGTGCGCAGAGGCCTCTTCAAGACCTGCTTTCTGACCTCTGAGTGTCTACACTGAAAGGGAATTCTGCCTGCTAGGTAATTTTACTTTTAACTTTGTAAATAACTTCCCTATGGTTTTTCATAGCAGCTACATCTTTTTATTTTCCACCAAGAGTGCACAAAAGTTGCAGTTTCTTTACATCCTCACTGATACTTGCTTTTTTCTGTTCAGTTTTAGCTTTTGGCCGCAGCCATCCTGTAGGGAGCGAGGTGACGCCTCATCTCAGTTTTGCATCCCCCAGGACTGTAGTCAAGCATCCGCTCATGCACCTCTCAGCATTTGGTTATCTTCTTTGGAGACATGTCTGTTTGAGCCCTTTGGCCATTTTAATCCATTTTTATTGTGTTATAGGAGTGGTCTACATGTATAGAGAGAGTACCAAATACTACCTTCCACCCTGTGGGTTATCGTATATTTCAGCTCTAGAGTTCTTGGTTTCCTTTAAAGTTTTCTGCCTTTTTATTAATATGTTACTTTGGTTGTACATTATTTTCTTGATTTTATCTGAATATTCCTTTAGTTTCTTTGCACATCTTTATGACAATTGCTCTATGTCTCTTTCTAGTAAATCTGCCATAAGGTCTTTTCCAGGAACCATTGTGTTTCTCTTGAACATTCCATATTTTCTGTTTCTTTGTGTACCTTGTGTATATTGCATCTGAACGTTGAATCTAAAACTTGGTAGTCCTAGAAACTCCTTCCATACGGTTTGCTGTTTTTGTTATTGCTTTGGTTCCTGTGTTTGGATTTTTGATTGTCACAGGCTGTCTTGCGCCAAAGAGCAGCTCAGGACATAAACACAAGGTCACCTCTGGTTTTTCTGAGGCTGTGCCTTCGCTGGGCGTGCAGGGCTGCTCCCCGTTTCCCCCTGTGTATGCCTGTGCTTATTAATACCTTAGTCATTAATATCTAGTTTCTAATGGGGGAAAAGAGAAACTTTAAGGGAGAGAAGAGGTGCTCTGTCTCTTTCAGCTGGAGGAGACCACACGTGGGGCTCACATGCATTTCTTGGTACAGAGTCCTTCCCGGCTCTGCAGAACAGAAGAGCAGACCCTGTTTGTGTTTGGCGGGACCTCCAGGCTGGTAGCCCCGAACCACCATCCACAGCTCTTGAGTGTCTTTCTGTGGGGAGAGAGGGAGAATTATCTGTATATTTTTTTCTTAATCAGTCAGCTTCAAGGAAACAGAGTAATTTCTTTGTCACTATGTCCATCATCCCAACTCTGCAGCTTCATCACAGCCTGTAATTCTATGTGAATTATTTGATTAGTGCTTGATTCCCTTCTTCTAGACTGTAAGCTGTGTGAAATACACAACATTTCAATTTTGTCCACTTCTATCTCCCCAACATTTGAGGATTTTTTTTTTTTTTTTTTTTTTTTTTTTTTTTTTTGGCACCAGGGATAGAACCTGGGTCCTTGCGCTTGCAAGGCAGGCGGTGGCGCCACTGAGCTAAATCCCTGTTTGGGGAATTTTAATGAACCTCCCAATATCCAAAGAAGGATGAGTAGGGGTGTAGTAAGGCAAGGGTGTCAAGAAGAATGCTTTGAGTTAAACTCTGAAGCACAATTAGGAGTTAGCTACATAAGGCAGAAAGACAGCCATATCATCAAAAGAAATCTACCGATTTAATGCAGTGCCTGTAAAATGCCAACATTTTTTACAGAATTGGAAAAAAAAATCCCAAAATTTATATGGAACAAGAAGAGAGCCGGAATAGCCAAAGCAACCCTGAACAAAAAGAGAAAAGCAGGAGGCCTCATAATTCTGAACTTCAAGGAAGCTAGAGTGGCAGAAAGAGTGTGGTACTGGCACAGAACCAGACATGCAGACCAGTGGGATAGAACAGAGGACACAGAAGTAGCCCCATGCATCCTTAGCCATCCGATGCTTGACACAGGGGCCAAAACTTGGTCTGGACACAGCAGCCTCTGCAACAAGTGGTGCTGGGAACGCTGGTCATGCACATTCAGAACGAACCTAGAGCCTATCTTTCACCCTTTCACTAAAACCAAATCAAAATGGATTGAAGACCTAGATATCCAAACAGAAACTGTAAAACTGCTTGAGGATAAGGCAGGGGAAACCTTTGAAGCCATGACTTCCACAGAGCTCCTGTTGTGTGGGACTCTTGATGACCAAGGACTACATCAACTTTAAAACCTCTGCACGGCATGGGAGATCAACACCAGAGAGATACAAGGGCCACACGTCCACAGCAGAACTGTGCGTGGCAGGAACTGACCGGGGAGGCATTTGTTTTTCGTCTAGCAGGTGCTTCTAATGCTGCTTATAACAAAAGAAAACCAGAACACTAGATTTGTGATGTTCTTGCACTGTGGGTGGGGTCTTGGTTATTCTCCTTACTCAGACAAAATACCCAATACCCAAAGTTAAAGGAAGAAAGGTTGTTTGGCTCTCAGTGTGTATAGGTTCAGTGCATAGTCAGTGGGCTCGCAGGCAGGGAGCCGCAGCAGCAGGGGCAGGGCGCCACAGCAGCCCTCTTCTGGCCTGCCCTTCCCTCCAGGCCACCTCCCATAGTGCAGGGGCTCACACTGGGGTGGGGCAGCCTTCATCCACCCTGAAGAGCACCCCCATGACTGCACGAGGCTTTGGGGCATCTAGACACAGCATGGCAGGGGTGACACAGAGATAAGTGAGGTCATTGCATTCCAGGGTGGGGGTTCAGCAGGGGACCTCTGCGGGACACATGGCTTCTGACATTGAAAACAGGCTTGAAAGACTTTAAAGTGCGCATTTATCCTTGAAGTTAAATCATATTTTGTTCCTTTAAAATTTTCTTCCTTTAAGTAAGGGTGTGGTCACTCGCTGGAAGGTGCTAAACCAGATGTTCACCAAATTGGTACAGGAGCAATAAATGCAGACAGCCAACAAAATCTCTTTGTTAGCAGAGTATTTCCTGTTATTTGTGGGTTCACTTTTAGTGGTTTTAGTTAGTAGTGGTCAGCCACTGTCCAAATATATTAAATGGGAAATACCAGGAATAAGCAATTCGTAAGTTTTAACTTGCTTTGTCTTCTTAGTTTCGTGATGAAATCTCACTCCAGCTCTGTCCTGAATCCTCCCTGTCCAGTGAGTCCACTGTTTCCTTGCATCTGGCAGCCGCTCAGATGCCTCTCAGATTGGTTGTCACAACATCACACTACTTGTGTTCAAGTCACCCATGTTTTACTTAATAAGGCGCCAAAACATGAGTGACGCGGGCAATTCAGACATGGCAAAGAGAAGTTGTAAAGTGCTGCTTTTAAGTGACCAGTTGAAAGCACAAGGGGGCAGGGAGAAAGAGGACATTCACATAAGTTTCATTACGGTATATAGTATAATCACTCTGTTATTCTTAGTTGTGGTTCATTTACTTTGCCTAATCTACAAATTAAAGTTTATCATAGCTAAGTATGCACAAGGTGAAGCACAGTGTGTATTTGTGACTTCAGGCACGCACCGGCTCTCTCAGAATGTTTCCCCATGGAGAAGAACCACTGTAACTACCCACATGTCATACCTCCTTGCCGAATTGACCTTAACATGCTTGCCAGAAACATCTTTGTCCCTGGATGCAAAGTTCAGGATCCCGCAGACCCATGGCTTCTGGCTCATCCCCTCCTGCTTCTCTGTGCTTCCTCCCTGTCACAGGCCCCCGATTCCCCAGGCTGTAGCCCTGGGCTCTGCCAGAGGCAAGGTCCATGTTCACATCCCTCAGCCTCTCCACCTCTGTGTCTTTGTAGCTGGTGGCTTCCTGTGGCTCCTGCTGCGATCTGCTGCCTTATTCTGCCACAACAGCCCAAGAGGGCACTGCACTGTGACTTGGATTCTACATTTCCTTGGGAGCCTTTTTCCTGCTCAAGGCCAATCCAGGATGCAGGCTGTGTGCTTGTTTCTCTTACTGCTGTATGAGAAGATCACAGTGACTTGGGTGGCTTAAACAACATACACGCATCACCCCATAGTGCATGGGTCTGCAGTGGGGCCTGGAGAAGCTCAGCATGGTAGAGGTCCTCTGCGGTGAGTGAATGGCTGGGCTGCAGTCAGGATGCTGAGAGGACTTTGTCACTCACTGGAAACTGTGGGGGTGAATCTGCTTCAAGTTAATTCCACTGTTGGCTGAATTCAGTTCCTTGTCACTGCAGGATCAAGGTCCCAGTCCCTGGCTGGCTGCCAGTTGGGCCAGATCTTCTTCCCTGAGGTTAGTTATTGACACTGACGGCACAATGCTGTGGATGCCAGGGAAGGCCAGTCCACGGAGCAGGCTCAAAACCCGAGAGGGTGTGGCCCAGTGGTCTGCAGTGTTGATGGGATGGAGAGTCTACCCCATCTTTGGCGAATCTGGGCAGCACAGTCATGGCCAGGAAGGCGATGGTGCCCATAGTGAAGCCAATCAGAATTAGGCCTGGCAAGGTCATTGGGAGACCCAGCACACATGGGAAAGAGGCTCTCAGGAGTAAGCTAGGGCAGCTCATCACTGGGTCTGTGGACGGAAATATGCACTAAGTAGGGGCAGGGCTTGCAAGTTTAGTGCTAGATGTTTAAAGGTCACTGAGAACCTCATGCTTTCAGAGCATCTTTTGTAGAATCCCATGGCTAGAGGAGATAGCAGAGTGTCTCATAGGTGATATAAGCATTTAGGTTGGTCATGGGGATGCTGTGAAAATATTAAAAGAAGCCAGTAGATTATGTATTTCAGTGCATTGCAAGCAGGTAGCTGTGCTTCTGGAGTCAGGACCTCCCAAAGGAAGGGGAGACTGCATTCCCCTGAGGGAGGATGTCAAGAGGAAGCTTCACTGCTGTGACCACTTCTTATTGTTTTGTGATTCTTTTTTTTTCTAAATAACTGGGCTGGCTCAAAAAGATGCCCCACATCTCTCTCTCTTTCTCTCTCTCTCTCTCTCTGTCTCTCTGTGTTTTTCTCCCTCTCCTCTCCTCTCCCTCCTCCTCTCCCTCCGCCTACTCCTCCTGCCCCCGCCCCCCCTCGGGGTCCCATGGCTCATCTGGGGGACTAGACAAGTAGCACGTTAGCCTTCCCTTCTTTTCCCCCCACCCTGCCCAGGCAGTTCACATATACAGAGCCAGCTAAATGAATCATGTGGAACTGGCAGGACTATTATATAAGACCCAGCGTAGCATGAGGTTGATGACAGCAGCTGACATGCACAGTGTGACTTTGTAGCCAAGAATTGCTCCAAACCACAAGTTCTCAATCTCTCATTTCATGGTGTCTATAGTGACAGCAGGTTTTTCCCAAACATGTCTAGCTCACTCCCAAAACACAAACATAGACACAGACAGACATCACACTCACACACACACACACACAGAAAAGAAACACAGAAAACACCATAATGTCTATCAGATAGTTATATCTCAACAATGTAAGGTGCATTTATATCCTGACTACTTATTAGCTATTTGAAAAAAGGTCCTCATACATTGAAAGAAATAATGCTTTTACTTGTTATAAAAATTTCCTGCTGATGAGATGCACCAGCCTATCAGATATGCTGCAGCTCTGTAACCTTGCTGTCAGGGTGCCCACCAGCACTCTCCTCATGCTCCACGCTGACTTGGAGGCACTTGCCTTCCATCACAGCAGGAGCTGGAATCCCAGCCTGATGAAGATGTATCACCATCCAAAGAAAAGCAGAGGCCGTTGATGTTGAAATGGTGAATGACCAACAAATGCTGGGCAACACCACATTTTGCTGGAAAAAACTTAAATGGTCCAATGATTCATGAGTTGGCCACAGTGTCCTGGGAGCATCCTGGAGTCCTGGACAGGAATCTCAGACCCAAGTGTTCGAAATACCTGAAGTCATTTCATCCTGACAGCAACCCCGTGCTTTATGTACTCCCTAGGTTGGAGATGAGAATACGGGGAACCTAACAAATTTTCCAGTGGTCATAGAGCAGGTGGAACCAGAATTGGAACCCAAGCCTTTCAAGTACGCAGGTTAGGGAGCAGAGACTAGGTTTCCCCTTCAAGGGTTTACACGGGCTCGGGAAGCTACCTGACCTCCCCAGCTCACAGTGTCCATTCCAATGAAAGGGTAATAACAGCGGTCTTAGGGATTAAGTGGGACAATGCTCTCAGCTGGCACAAAACCATCATCTAAAACCAGTACAATTTTGCAGACAGATTCATTTATCCACTGTGCTCCTTTTATTTCTTTTTTCCCATAAGAACTCTGTGATATATAATTCAATTTTAGGAAACCAAATCATAGATATTTCGGATGACATTTCAGAAAGTCTGTGAATAATGACCCAAAACCTATTTTGTGGGTATAGCTCTCTCCAAGCAGCATGCTTCCTGCGTCCTCCTTCTCCCCCAGGCCTTTGTGAAGAGAAGACGGCACTGAGAAGTGTTTCCTCTCCACACAGGGTAAGGTTTTAGAAATTAGAAAGGAAACAGCAAGTGCTTTGACACTTGATTGTTCTGAACAATTCTAACATTCACACGGGAGTACAAGAGACCTAGAATAGCCACAGGAATCTTGAATGAAAAGAACAAAGCTAGGGCCTCCATATCCCTGATTTCAAGAGAGTCATACAAACTGACACAGTAGGCACTGCCATAGAAGCAGGCACACAGACCACTGAGGGCCTGAGATCCCAGAAAGGAACCACACATTGATATCCCACGGATTCTTCACAAAGGCACCAAAAATGTACCCTGGCGAAAGGAGAGGGTCTCCAATAAATGGTGTTCGGAAAGCTGCAACCTGAATGCAGAAAATTGAATCTTGACTCTTTTTCCTCATTCTGTACAAAAATAAACTCAGAATGGATCAAAGACCCAAATGTCTGACGCTAAGAAACTGTAGAAGAAAACGCAGAGGAACACTTCCAGATACTGTTATAGGCAGTGCCTTTTTGGTTGTGTGAAAACACAGGAAACAGATAAAATGTGGCGACATCCAGCTAAAAAGTTTCTGCACAGCAAAGGAGAGGACAGAGTCCAGACACCACCTGCACGGCAGGTAGACATATTCTCCAAGTATTCACCTGTCATCCAGCAAGTAGAAACTCAACAGCACTAGAACCAAGTAACCCAATTCACGTGGGCAAATGATCTAAACAGACACTTCTTGAAAGAAGAAACACAAATTGACAATGAGTATACAAAAAATACGCTCATTAGAATCTGTGGTCAGAGAAATGCGTATCAGACCTAAAATGAGACATCGTCTCAGCCCAGCTAGAATAACTACGATATGAAAACAAAAATAAAAATAACACATGCTGCTGAGGATGTGAACTCTTATCCACTTAGTGGCGGGGTGTAAATCAGTACCAACATTTTGAAGGACAGGGTGGAGGCTCCTCAGAATCTGAAAATAGATCAACCATACAATCCAGCTGTTCTATTCCTGAGTCTATGGCCAAAGGGCATGAAACCAGCACGCCAAAGGGACGCCACATCCCCTGGGCCTGCGGCATGGGACTATCCACAGTAGCCAGGATGCCAGCAGCCTGGGTGGCGAAGAGGTGGCGTACAGACCTGAGGGAATTCCACCCAGCCGTAGTGAAGAGTGAAACTCTGTCATTTTGCAATGACATGGACGGAAGTGCAAGACACAGTTGGGCGAAATACGGCAGATGCAGAAACTCAGGCGGCAATGCTCTCTCTTGTACGTGAAAATTACACAACAAAACTGACCGGTGATGACCAGAGGTTGGGGAGGAGGGTCAGGGAGGGTGGATGCGGGGAGGCTGGACTCAGTCGGGGCACACACTGTGCGGGATTAGACATAGCGCTCTGAGCCCTTTAAGATTAGTTACCTGTTAATAAACATTTTTCCTAGAAAGCTTTATTTTTCTCATGATCGTAACAAAGTTCCAAGTTTTCCTTCTCTGAGAAAACAGAAGGAATGTCACATAGCAAAGTTTAAAAAATGAATCTACTAATGAAGACATGAAGACCTAGGGGGGAAATCAGCCCCACTTTGTGACCAATTTCTTTTAGCTCCAAGTCTCAAACTGCTGTATTCACGGCCTCCAAACGCCAAAAACCAGTCTGTCAGGGCCGCACACTGCTGGGCCAGCCGAGCTCTCGTCCACACTGCAGGCCCGCCCTCGGGAGATTTCCTCACACGCGAGGGTGAAGCTCAGTCCGAGTTTGCATCGCGGGCGGTGTGGGCGTCCTCTCTGCTCCACAGAAGGCCTCTGGGAGGAGATGCACTGTGCAAGAAGCGAGTTTGTGCGGTCCCTGCGCACAGGGTTCTCCGTTTGCCCGCCGCAGGACAGGAGAGCCGAGATCGACCCTGATGAGGCTCAGAAGCAGCAGGAGGGGTGGACACCGCACCGGCACTGTCTCTCTTGACGTTTGGTCATTTCCTCAACTCTAGACTCTGTTCCTGCTTACTTCCCCCTTACACTCGGGAGAGGAAGTCCCTTTTCTTTCTCAGGTAAGCTCAACAACCAATTTATTTATTACTATTTGAGCAAACAGGTTAATATTTACAAGAAAGAGCAAGGTTTAAGGTGGGAAACACGAGTATCCTAAAAGAAAACAGCCCAGGAATTCTTACGGTTTTTGGTTTTCTTCAAAGATGCTCATTTTCCAGCCTTACACATGTATTTTCCTTATAAATGCTTACCCGTTTTCCCTGATACTAATGCATAAATTGGTTTCTGAACTCAGCTCGAGAGTGTGCGAGCTATGATGTGCATAGAACTGCTTGACTTGGCTGCTTTTCGGGACCAGCGACGGATGCTGCTGGGTTCTGTCACGGGGGTGCCTGCCAGGAAGACACCAGGAGATGCACGGACGAGTCCAAATCACTTTTCCCAAGGGGCTCTCCACAGCTGGGCACTCCAGCTGGTGTTCACCCTGGGAGAAGTGGTACTTGGGACGTTTTACTCAGCAGCGTTTTCTGTTGCTTTCCTCTTCCTCTGGGAAACAGTAACCTCACACCTAAAAATGGCCTGAATATTTTTTTGGCCTGAATAATTTAATGCTTAGAAATAACTGGTGGGGGGATTTGGGGTTTAATGGCAGAGACTGGTAGAAGAGAGTAAGTGAAACTTTATAAACATATCTTTCTCTCCCTTGACAAGTTTAGTTAAGAGTATCAAGTTGGCCCAGCTTCACTTATTTACAGGGGCAAGAATCAGTGTTAGGTTCTTGGCCAAGGGGTGGCAGGAGCAGTTCACAGGTGGTGTGTGCCCCACACTCCCAGAAGAAGAATGAGGTTACTACTAAGATGAAAATACCAGTGCTCTCACTATTTCAGGTACCGTGTGAAATATCTCGTATGGGATTATCCCATTTAATTATTACTCAGTCTTAGGAGGAAAGCATAATAATTATCTTCCTTTTACAGCTGAGGCTACTAGGGCTCAGAGAAATTAAAAATATGCTGAAGATCATAGCCAGGAAGTTAAAAGGCCAGGATGGCTCTCAGCCTTAATTTCACATTAATCTTGGAGATACTTGGGAAAATGAAGCAAAACAGCTTCTGTAGGCTGATTCAACAGACTGAGCAAGTACATCCGAGAGTTCAGGGCACGATTTGTGGCCATAATTTGTCTCAGGAGCAAGAATTAGGGCTGCTGGACAACTCTCAATTTATTGTATTAACTCAGTATTCTGTTTACAAGATGCTATCAAAGTTTGATTAAGTTATTTTATCCAAGAAAAATTAATTTACTCTTTATGCTAATAAACAGCTTGAGTTTGAAAGAAACCAGCTTGAAAACTCATCCCTTTATCTATTCTGCAAATGATTCCTAAGCAGCCCTGTGAACTTGGCTGTCCTGGAACCATGGCTGTTTCAAGAAAAATACTTCTTAAAAAAAAAAAAAAAGAAAACGACTTCTTTAAATTTTTTTTGGTTTGTTTTATGAGACAGGGTCTCACTCTGTAGTTGAGACTGCCCTGGAACTCACTATGTAGCCCAGGCTGGTCTCAAATTTGCAGTGATCCTCCTGCCTCAGCTTCCCAAGGGCTGGGATTACAGGCGTGCGCCACCACACCCAGCTCAAGAAAACCACTTCTTGTTTCAGGACCACTCAAGTGGCGAGGGGAGCCAGACAGAATCTGAGAGCCAGGTAAACTAGGATGCTGAATGGATTCGCTGTTTTTAGATTAGCAAAATTATTCAGTGCATAGCTGAGTGAGCTTGGGGATACAGGGGAGAATGGGACAGTGCCTGCCCTGAAAGACCTGATGGTCCCAGTGGGAGAAATGATGCCCAGCACAGTGTCAGAATGACAGCCAGTATATCCTGCAGCCACGATGGGCAGGAGCAGCTCAGCCCAAGGGCACGATGCCCACCTCTCGCGGGAGGTGAGTAGTCTCGGAAGCGGGAGCTGCCTCGAGTAAAGCATGACAAGGTGAATGAGGAGCCGTGAGCAGGAGCTCCGAAGGAGGCTGAGGGACAGTGTCCCAGGGTGGGCGCACTGGTCCGGAGCTGTTCAGACAGTGGTTGAGGAGTTCCCAGTCAACAGGCCTTGGCGTAAGTTGCCCTAGCTAGGGGAGAACCCATGGGAGAGCCCTGCTGGGCCCAGGTAGCGTCCGACAGTCACCCAAAGGAGCTGCTGTCTTTGGTGTTCCATCCAACTTTAAGTCACTCTGAGTTAGAAAGAAAGACCCCGTACACCCCTGGGGGAGCTTGGGCTGCTGAGGTTCTCTGCTGCTAAACTAACTTTGGCCCAAGAAAGACCCTGTGCTTGCACTTGACTCCATATGTAAGGAACTACAACCTAGCTCAGTACACAGACAAAATGAAAACCCAGCACAGAAATTCACCTTTGTGACAAAGCTGAGCTTTGGCCAGTCATAGAGGTGACTTCAGTGGCAGACGGGACCTCTCCCCACCCCGGTTCAGTGAAGGCAGTGTATTCATCTTTCCAACCCTTATGGCATGATGCTGGTGAGTATTAAATGTGCCAACAAGTGGGGATAGAAAATTATTTTTAAATTGAAGTTAATTCTAGTCAGTGACATCAAAGTATATTCCAGTTCTACCACAGCAAGAAACTTTTCTCATACATTTACCTTCAGCATTCTCACATGCTTTGATCTCAGAAACACCTGCTCTCACAGCCCGATTGCCGTGGCTTTGTTCAGTAACTGTGCGGCATTGCACACAGCGGTAAGTTCCCTGAGCTGCAGCTCCTGTGGGACTGGGACATCCGTAACTTCTCCCCGCTGGGTGAGGCTCTCAATGGTCTCAGATGGGCTGGTGCACTCCCCACAGAGGCCGTGCATCCAGGGATGGTTGGCAGAACTTTCCCATTACAGATTCTGGAAAACCACAAATCTTGGCCTTGAGCTTGTTTTCCCAGCCAAACTCAGCATGATTGATCAGAAAACGGGGGCTCAAACAAGGCTCCAACAAATCTTGACCCTGTTGTTTTGATTTCTTGAGTTCTATTCTTTTCAACCCAAGCAGTAGTCTGGTTGACCTCCAAAAATACTAGTTTCTTCAGTGTGCAAAAGCATATCCAGTACTTTAGTTCAGAAGAAATTATTTTAATCAAAGTCAAGTACAGTATTATTTGGTTAGATAACAACACATTTCGGCTTCATCTTACCCCTTTAAATTCTGTATTGCACACAATCCCCCTTTTCTACCACAGATTCTTTTATTTTCTCAGAGTTGTTTGTGTGAGTATTTGCAAAGTTGTGCATGCTCAAATCTACAAGAAGCTTTTGGGCAAAGGGCACGCAGCGGACTGGGAGTGAGAACCTTGTTCGACGTGTCAGAGCTACTGGCAGACGGGGAAGCCAAGGAGAAAGAGAAAGTCGGTACAAGGCCCGATGTGGCAGGAGCTGCAGGGATGCGAAAGCAAGAGGAGAAAGAGCTCTGATGGGCGGTGCGGGAGGCAGCACGTGAAGGGACCTTGGCGCCACAGTGAGAGGAGAGGACGACACCACAGGGAGCCTGGTTCACACAGACAGCCCCGCGGAATTGTGGTGTGGAGGCACTGCAGAGACGGCTCAGGCCATCCTCCAGGTCCACGGTCCTAACTCTAGACATCCCAACAGGTGAACAGCTCACCCGTGCGAGTTAATCACTCCTCCACATTTGTTCTTTTGTAGCTCTTCCCCAACAGGGGCGGCCAGCCTTCCACCGCCACAGCTCACAGCCTCCTCCTCACACTAACCTCGGTCCTCAGGACGTGAGCACAGTGTGTCGATCATCACAAATACCTTCACCCAAGCAGAGTTCCTGCCGTCTTGGGTGTCCTTCTTTGAACTTGCTGCAGTTCTTTTGGATCCCTCAGTTCTGAGTTGGGTCTGGAACAGAACTCTGTCTCTGTGATGGGCTCTGCACCCATCGGAACCATGACTACTTTTCCCCAAAGCCAAGCTAGCCTAAGACACACATCAATTCTCTGGAAGTCCTACAGTACCACCGATTACCACAGAACACACAACCAAAAATGCACAGTGTTTCTGCCCATCCAACGTGGTGGCCCATACTGTACCCTTGTTCTGCCATCTGCCGTATAGATTTCTGCTTCTTGTTCAGGCTGATCTTCTCCATACCCTCTCGCCAAGGCTATCAGGACAGCACATCACTGCTCGCCACACCCCTGCCCTTAGTAAAAATACTGATCAGAAAAACAAGGACAGAACAAACCATTAAAAGTCTTGATTTCTTTAAGATTTTATTCTGAAAGATAAGGACATGAGAAAGATTGGCAGGCTGAGTATAGAACACATTTTGATTATATTCTTTTTATGAATTGTGACCTCTATGATAAAGAGTCCATGCAATCTTCAAAAACAATAAAACAATTTATTTTCATCTACACCTTCATTTAGCTACTGTTTCAGTTTTTATTACAACTAAATAAAGGAAGTGTGGATCTGGAAACGGGTATTTTGCTAACTGAATACCTATTAGGATAATTTTCATCTCTCTTTCATGTGAAGCATTCTTAATATAGTATTATTGGCAGCAACATTTCAAATAAAGATGGAGCACACATTTCTAATGGATCTTTTCATTTGTTTCTTAATCAGAATAGAAAATGACTTTTTAAAGAAAGTTTCATTGAAAAGCTATTCCTCTCCTCTCATGAGGAGGGATGTGAATAGAATTATTGTTTTACCAAACTCCAATTCTCCACAAATTTGGATACTGAAATATCTTTTTTCCCATTGTGAGTATAATGGAAATACTTATTTTTCCAGTCTGACTTCCTAGACTCTTCAAGAACCCAGAGGAAAAGGAATAATGTGGTATGCTGCACATTTCTAAATCCAGAGGGATTGTGACCTAAGCAAGAACTATTTCACAGGAAGTGCTGCCAGTTCTAGGAGAATGGCTCTGCATGAATGAGACCTGAAGAGCAAACACAGGAAAGCATGAAAAGCACCTACCAGCCCAGGGTCAGAAGTTCCCAGACTGTTCTATGGTTGCACTGATCCGTGCATTGCCAGGCTACCTGTTTGCTCCCAAGACTTACTTTCTAGGATGAGCTTCTCTGTGGAGGGCTGTCTTCCCCTTCTGTCTCCCACTGCTGGGGGATATCGAGGGCTCCCTCCACTTTTCCAGAAGCCTTTCCAGGAAAGAGCCTGCCCAAGTGTGTTCCTGATGGTCAAGTGGCTTCAGAGAGGTTGACATCTGCTACTGCATGCCCTGAAATTTTCAGGTCGCGGGATCCTGCCTCTATTCTAAACTACCAAGTTCAACAGTGTACCATTCCTGCAGGCGGCTTCCCAGAAGGTGCCAGACTGGGAAAGCGCAGAGCTGGGTGGCGGAACTCCCGCCGAAGGAGGCGTATTGGTCCATGATTGCCAGTGGACTGGTGACCCTGGTGCTCTTCCTCACACATTTATTTCTTTTTATGGTCTCCCCTAGGTAGGAACTACATTAAATACAACACTGAATATAAGAGTGATATGCTCTTCACTTTGCCCGCTTTCAAGGCAAAGCTTTCAACACTTCATGATTAAATTCATTTTTTTTCTGTGGGGTTTTAATAGATATTTTCTATCTTATTAAATTAGGAAAATTATTTTCTATCCTTATTTGGTAATACATTTTTTATAATTTGAATCTCATCAAACACTTGTACTGCATCTATAAAAATAACTATACAATTTTTAAAAATTTCTGTTACATTGACTTTCAAATATTACATAAACATGCTGTCATGGAAAAGATCTCATTTGGTCCACTTATATATAAATATAAAAGAATACAGTGCTATTACTTTATTTATAATTTTTGCATGTATATATATAAAAGAGTTTTTTTATAGCTTTCATTTCTAGTAATTTCCTTTTGTGGGCTGGGGATTTAACTCAGTGGTTCCGGTGCCTGCCTCACAAGTGCAAGGACCTGAGTTCAATCCCGGGTACCAAACCAAACCAAACCAAAACAACCCCCCCAAAAAACAAACAAAAAATATCTTTCGAAAAAGTTTTAAAATGAAAATTATAAAAGACCTTATAATAGGTGCTTATTCCCTCTGCAATTGGGGTTCTGTTTAGTCTCTACCTATGCTATGTCTTCCAAAGTTTTAGTTATATACCACAAATTTAAAAATTAAAATTAAAGAAATAAAATTATTCCCTCTAAATTATTTCAGAAATATTGTATAAGATTTATGTTTCTCTTTTTAAAATATTTGTGACTAATTGTAGAGCCACATTTATTATTATTTTGTAAAATCATATTTATAATGAAACATTTAGTATTTCTATTTTTGCGTGCCTGACTTGTGATTTTAAAATAACTTAGTTTATAATAGATATCATGTTTACTGGTGCAGTTATTTTTTTAATTCATTAATTTTATTGGTACATTTTAGGTATACAATATGATGACATTCAAATTTGTAGCTTTACATAACCTATCTTGGTTCTTATGTTTTTTCCCCATTCCCCGGCCCTCCCCTCAACCCCTCCACCCCTCCGTATTTACAAAGACTTTGTTTCCATTCTTCCTTTTCTTGTATTTATTCCTTTCCCTTCTTTCCTTCTCCCTGCTCTTTCCCTCTTCCCCTTTGGACCTTTGAGGCCAACCTCTTAAGTGAGATAGGACACACTCGTAAATACTGATAGGTTTCTCTGGTGTGAGAAACTGAAAGTGTACATGCAGATCAAAGTATTTAATAGATAATGTGAAATAGGAAGAATTTATAGAATTTAGCAGTGAAGCCGTCAGGATCCAGGCTTTTCTTTGTTGGTAAGTTTTTAATTATGTTTTCAATTTCGTTGATTGGCATTAGGTTGTTTAGAACTTTTAGGTCTTCTTAGTTCAACGTTAATAATTCATATGTATCTAGAAATCTGTCCATTTCTTCTGTATTTTTCATCTTACTGATGTATAGGTTCTCAAAGTAGGCATCGATGATCCTCTGGATTTCTGTTTGGTTCATTGTAATTTCATTCCTAATTGCATGGATTAGGGCCTTTTCTTTCCTTTTTTTTTTTGATGTTTGGCTAAGGGTTTGTCAATTTTGTTTATTCTTTTGAAGCACCAACTCTTTGCTTCATTGATTTTTTTTGTATTGTTCTTTTAGTCTCAACTGCATTGATTTCTGCTCTGATCTGTATAATTTCCTCCCTTGTATGAGCTTTGGGTTTGTCCTACTCTTCTTTTTCTAGAAGCTTGAAGTTCAGTATGAGGTTGTTCATTTGAGCTCTCTGTTTTCCTAATGTGAGTATTCACTGCTATGAATTTCCCTCATAAGTCTGCCTTCCTAAATTCTAATATGTTGTATTGGCATTGTCATTTAATTTTAGAAATTGTCTAATTTCTTCTTTAATTTCCTCTGTGACCCATTGGTTATTCATAAGTGTGTTGTTCAATTTTCACGTGTTCATGAAATTCTTGTTTCTTTTACTATTGATCTCCAATTTTATCACACTATGGTCTGAAAATATATGGGGGATAACTTCAATTCCTTTTCACTTACTTAAATATGTTTTATGAGCAAGTACGTAGTCTATTTTGGAGAACAACCGGTGTGTAGCCAAAAAGATTTTGTGGGGTGGAATACTCTGTAAACATCTATTAAGTCCATTTGTTCAAGAGTTTGACTGAGTTCTAGTACTTTGTGTTTATTTTTGTCTAGTTGATCTATCTATTTGTGATAGTAGAGTATTGAGGTCCCCCACTGCTATTATATTAGTGCTTATTTGATTTTTTAATGTCTGCTAGTATTTGCTTTATATAGTTGGGTGCAATAGTATTTGGTGCATATATATTTATGATTGTCATCTCTTCCTCTTGGATTGTTCCCTTTACAAGGAAGTAGTGGCCTTCTTTGTCTATTAGTCTTGGTTTGAAATCCATTTTGTCTGCAAATAGGAGAGCTACTCCTGCTTTTTGGGGGGTTCCTGTCATATGGAATATTGTTTTCCACCCTTTTACTTTGAGTTCAGTCAATGAATTCTTTTTGAATTAAGTGTATTTCTTGTATGCTGCATATTGTTAGATATTGGTTCTTGACTCATTCTGCCAATTTCTTTTGATTGGTTAATTGAGACCATTAACAGTGATGGTTATAACTGATATGCACTGACTTATCCTTGCCATGAACTTTTCCTGTTGTTGGATTCTCCCCCTTTGCATTTAATTTCTCATCTTGCCCGATGGATTCATTCTGTTGGGCTTCATGGTATTGTGACCCTCATTGTCTTTTCCTAGGATAGTGTTTAAAAGTTTTTGGAGTGCTGGTTTGGCATTCATGAAATTCCTCAGGTGCTGTCATGAAAGTATCTTACTTCTCCAGCAATTTTGAAAGAAAATATTTCTAATTTTGCAGGATAAGTCAACCTGGGTTGGAGGTTGTTTTCTTTTAGGGCTTGAAATATGTCATTCTAGGATCTTCTTGACTTGAAGGTTTATGTTGAGAAGTATGCTGTGATTCTCATGGGCTTTCCTTTGTATGTGATTTATTTCTTTTCTTTAACTGCTTATAGTATTTTGTTCTTCTGTTGGGTTTCTGGAATCTTGACTATTATATGCCTACATGTAGATTTTCTTTTTTAATCACAGCTAGCTGGAGTTCTATATGCTTCACTAATCTGTGTGTCAAATTATTTTCTTCCACTTGGGAAGTTTTCTGCCATTACTTCTGTGAATAGTTTTTTGTTTTTTTTAAATTTCATCTGCACTATCTCCTGTTTGTTCATTGACTCTGATCAATCTTATGTTAGTCTTCTTTGCATCATCTAGCAGCTGCTAGATTGATTTCTTGTGGTTTCTTGCTACTTTTAAGAAATCTTTCTTTTCCTTGTCACTAGTCACAATCCTGTTTTTTTTTTTTTGTTTGTTTGTTTGTTTTGATACCAGGGATTGAACTTGGGTCCTTGCACTTGTGAGGCAGGTAGCAGAACCACTGAGCTAAATTCCTGGCCCACATTCCTCTTCTGTATCTGATATTCTGTCCTCACATTGGCTCATTCTGCTGCACAAACTTTCAATGGAGTTTTTAATCTCCCGGATATCTGTTTGTATCTGTTTTATGGATTCTATTTGTTTCCTGTGCTGGGTTTCCATCATGTTACTCAGCTCCCCTATTTTTTAAAATCTGTATCTGCTCTAGAGTTATTCATCATATCTTCCACTATGGACACAATCTCTGTTGTTATCTGAGAAATTATTTTTGATTTTATTTTTTTCCAGATCCTCTTTTGTTGCCAGGTCAGGGAGTCCAGGTGGTTGAATTTCAGATTGTTTCATCTCTTTGCCCTTTGGAGTTGCCTTTGGTGACCTGGAAGTCTGGTTTGGAGTCTTGTTTAGGTGTATTCTCATTTCAACCAATGCAGTCTCCTGTGCCTTTATTGAGGTGACTCCTTGTTCTCCCAGTGGGCTTCAGTTCTAAACAAGGCCTTCTTTCTATTCTCACCACTGCTCCAATTCCTGGGCTCAGAACAACGGCCTTTTGGATCCTTGTTCTGTGCTGTTGTCTGAGCAGGCTCAGGCTAGGGCCTGCGCACACTTCCCAATGATATCTGGGTGAGCCTTTGGCTGGGGCCTGTGCATCCCAGCCTCTGTTGTCCAGGCGGACTTCTTGGTGCAGTGATTTATTTGCCACGTATATGTAGAATCTATAGTAAGTTGTCTTTTGCATTCCTGATATTTTGTTCATTTTCATCTTTCATATTTTTCGGTCGTTTTTTTTAATTTTATTAATCATTTTAAATAAGCAATTTTAATTGGATTTTCCATATTATGTTCCTGTTTTTATTTCATGAATTTTATCTTTCTTATTTCTCCTATTGTAATCAGTATTGATTTGCTTTTTTATTTTCTCATTTCATTTTAGTTTGTTGATATTGAAGCCTTTCCGTGTCCATGCTAAGAAGTTCATGCATTCCCCACAAGTGGCTAGATCATCTGTGATAGTTAATTGGTTATGTTAACCTGGGTGAGAAGTGCCCAACTAAACTGGATCAGCTGAGTTCTGGCTATGGCTGAGGGGACTTACGGAAGACAGAAGACCTGCCCTGGTTAGGCTTGCCACGTGAGAAGTATAAAAGGTAAACAAAGTAGGAAGGTCTGCTTTGTTTTTGTTTTTTTGTTTTTTTGAGAAGCTCTGGTCTTTACCTTCAACTTGGACATTGTCACTTGGCTTGCAGCACGAGGGACACTACAGTGAGCTTCAGGCCTTGGACTGGATCCTTTAGATCTCAGGTGTGTAGACAGCCCCTCCGCACTCTTCCACACCTGACTGTGGGCGGCCGCTGTAAGCCATTCTTGTAAATTCTTACATATTAATCTATCTGCATTCGATCTATTTCTCTATTGGGCATTGACTGATACACAATCTCTTTATTTTCATTAGTTTCTCTATTTTCTAATTTCTGCTATCTCTTCTTTGACCTATTGATTTCTTAGGAGCACACAATTTAATTTCTATTTAGGTTTTTGTACTTGAAATTTTACTTTAATTCCATTACAATCAGAGAGCTTAAAACAGATGATGTGAATTATTTCAAAGTTAAGGTATGATCAGTTTGGTTTATTGTACTATGTGTATGTGCACTTGAAAAGAATGTGGGTTCTTTCTTCAAATTTCTGTCTCTGAAGCCATGTCTATACTTAATACAATTTTAATTTTTATTCTATTGGCTTTTTATATTAACTTTCATGTTTTCAAGTTCTCAAGTCATTTTCAGAAAATAAAGTTGTGAGGACAAAATATATTATATAATTAGCTTTAATACACTGAACTTGTCATAAAAATGTTGTGTTACTGTTTCGGTACAATTGTATGAGTAGAATTCAATGGAAGCACATAGATAGCCATGTATGGGAAGGAACTTAATGTAAGATATACTATGCCATCTGTCCTATGAAGAACTATATGTCATACAAAGAATATGAATGAATTCTGGTAGATAATTAGAGTACAAAAGGTCAAATATAAAGACAATAAGAAAAAAGTTGTTATTTCCAAGATTTTGTTTTTTTCCTTTTAATGAGAAAGGATATATGAATGTTGAATTTGAAATCCATGTGAAGTGGATATTCCTAAAGATAACCTTGAAAATATGAACCATGATATAAAGAGTCAAAACTGAGATTTTAATTAAATTAAAATTTAATTTTATACAAAATTAAGAAATATGAAATGGTCTAGTAGAAGATATTTTTCCTTTGTGTGATAGACAAAAAATTGAAATTTAAGGGATTTCATCTAAATAATTAGGAAAAAGAACACCAAGAAGAGAAAAGGAACCAACTATCAGAAGGGAAAATCAAATGGCCACCAAGTATGAAGTAATGGTCAAACACATATAAATGACAAAGTGGGGGCCCTACATCATCCATGCTGCATTTCTAAAGTAAGTAAGGAGTGTTGGGGAGAATGAGAGGAAACTGGCCCCATGGGTCAATAAGTGAGGCAAAACAATGTAAAAAGCCATTCAAAACTACTATGAAGTCAGGAGACTATATATTTTATACATAATATCTTACTAGATTTTTATGGCGGTCCCTAGTGAAAAGTTCATGGAGATGTTCACTATTGCATTGTTTGTGGAAAAATGTGTTGAAGGCAATTTAGGTGCCCTTCCTGAAAGAATGAACAGTTATAATGCGGAGTATGATTATTGGGAAGGAGGAAAAATGGATGTGTACTGGGAATCTAAAGGATGTAAGCAAACAGAAGAATCTGTCCTAAGGAAACCCTAAGAAGAGACCATCCCTCCATCCCTGGACATGGGCCGCTGAGGCTCCCTGCACAGATGAGTGTGAGGACTCCAGGACTGCACCGGCCCCTGTGGAGCCACAGAAGGAAACTGCTGCTCCAGACACCCATGGCCCACACCTTTGTGAGTGCTGCACTTTAAGGAGAGTATCTCAGAGCTGGATTCTAGATCAAAGACTATGTCCACTCTACTGCCAATGTACCACACCACTCTGCTTCCTTCTTAGCTGTTTCCAAAAGCTTTCTTACATCTCATCCATTTTTACTTGAATTTAGAGTGAGTTAATCAGGTTCTAAAGGAAATCTATTGGGAATTTATGGTAGAATTGCCTTCTCATAAGGAATCCTAATTTAAAATCACATTAAATGAATAGCTTAATGGGGATAATTGACCCATTTTCAATCCAAGGAAATAATTTAGAAGCAAAATAATCTGAGAAAAATAACAAATGAAAATATTAAAGTGTTAACAATTATTTTTCTTGAGTTATGAGGCTAAATGTGCTTTTTTTCTTTCTGTCCTTTCCTAGGTTTCCAAATTTTCTTTAATATGCATGTTCTACTTTTATAGTAAAAGCAATTACTTAAAAAGTGAACCCTCTAGTAATAGAGCCAGGAGGGATAGTTATTTCCAAGATTTTATTTTTTTCCCCTTTAATGAGATGTGAGTGCTGCATTTTAAATGCCATCCATTATTATCAAAGTTAGTTGCCATGATTAGAGAAGGAGAAACGTTGATATTTTAGTTTTAGATTAGTAAATATACTTTCCGCCTTAGTGGAGCCATGTTTAAAAACCAGGTGGGCCTTGTTACGTGGCACAAGCCCTGAGGAATGCACCTCTGCTGCTCTCTGAATGGAGTATGTGCAAAACCACAGCCCTGTTCCCTGTGTCCTGACGCACCTCATGCTCGGTACTCAGAAGCAAAGATGAGGGGACTCTCAGTGGGCAACATCAGCCTGGCTTGGAAGAGGGATGAGTCAGAGATCTGCACTTTTCCAAAAGTAAAGGAAAAGAAACTTTGGGGTTTTATCCTTACTAACAGATAAACAATGTCAATTTTGGTGGGGTGACCAACACCTGTAATCCCAGCATCTGGAAGGCTGAGGCAGAAGGATTGCAAATTTGAGCCCAGGCTAGGCAACTTAGCAACTTATGGAGACCCACTCTCAAAAAGATTTAAAAAGAAAGGGGCTGGGATTGTATCTCAGTGTAGGGACACTAGGTTCAATCCCCAGGACCACAACATCAACACCACCACCAAAAAATCAGAACAGTGTATGAAAATCCAGTTTGTCAGCTGTGTCTGAGTGGTAGAATATCTCTGGAGGGCAGTGATCACTGCCCACACGTGGGTTTCAACTCCATTTCAGTTCCACTTTCTTTTCTTTTTATTTGGATGATAAAAACATAGTGTCATGGAGACTGAGAAGGGGCAGGAGAGACACGTAACGTGAAAAAGCATTTGGACCTGGCATACAGAAATTCAAGGCATGGAGCCTGTCTTTGCACTACTGCCCCAGGCCTGAGAGACCGTGGGAAGTGAGTCAGCTGTCCCAAGACACCTTTCTGGAAAATTCTTTGGGAAGCCATCCCAGGTGATAACACTGTAGTAACTCCCTCCTTGCATGAGAAGGCGTGAATTGTGGGTTAACAAGACAAGGTGTTAATCTTTGAGTTTCATATCTCTCTGAATTTGATAAAAGGAGTACAGATAATCAAGTGCAGGGCATATCTATCTGACTGACATTTTACTCATTTATTTTTATTGCGGTCTGTCTGAATTGCAGCCACCATGCTGAGTGGACATAATTTAAGATGAGAAATGAAAGAGAGCAAATTTTCAGCTCTGGGATATACATGGCCTTCGAGTTATTCTAATTAATTACTTCTTACATTTCTGAACTTTATAGAGGCAAATTGCATAGTGCCTGTCAGCAACCTCATGAGGACCCACAAAGAAGCAGAGGCCCAGGCGTGAGGAGAAGGAAGGAGGGGGTTCCCTGCAGGCCGAGGCTGATCTTGTCCTCTGAGGGAGCAGCCATGTCGCTCTGTGACCCAAAGTTTAATGTCTGAGCTCAGAAGTAAGCCAGACACGGTGAGGGTGTGGACTGATGGCTTCCTTCCTTGCGTGTAGAGTCGGGGCTCAGCATGGAGGCCTGGTCTCCGAAGAAAACTCCCCTGTGGAGCAGCACTGCCCTCTCTGCTCCTTCATGTTACAATTCTCAGTCCTCAGCAGGAGCCAGACCAGGGGAGTCTACCAAGCCAGCTCTTTTCCAGAGGTGCCGTCAGGATGGATGTCCGTCTCGGTCCAGTAGTGTCCTCTCTCTGCTCCTTCCTTCTAAACTCCCTTGGGGCCCATTCTACCTGCAGAGAACACGGATCCTCAGTTGTCATATTTGTCATTCTCCAAGTGCCCACTCCTCTCTGACGTCTTACTTCCAGGGCACTTCCCATTTGGCATCCTGTCTCTCATAGCCATTTCTAGGAATAAAATGGTATTTTGCTTACTCTTGGACTTACTTTTTGACTGGGTAGACATCAACACCAGGATAGTATAGAATATTACTTGGCCTCCATATTAGGGTTTTGTTGTTGGGACCAAATACCCAGCATACACAACTTAAAGGAAGAAAGGTTTATTGTGGCACATGGTTTTCATGGTTCAGTCCATGGTCAGCGGGATCTAAGACAGAAACATCATGGAGCAAAGAGCATAGAGGAAGAAAGGCTGCTCAGCCTGTAACAGCCTGGAAACAAAGCACAGAAAAGCACAGGGACATAGGGCTAGGGACCAGATGTAGAATCCAAGGTCACACCTCCATGGCCCACCTGGACCCACCCTGAGGTGTGCCTCATTAATCCCCTGGGTGGCTTCCAAGCCAACCAAATTAATAATCCAGCTTAATGGTCATAGCTGTGTGAACACAGTGGGTCATGGTACTGAGCAGAGATACAGAATCATCTTATATTTTCATGGCCTTTCCTGGCTTGTGTTCATTTCCTTCCTAACTTCTGGGGGAAAGAAAAGGGTACAGAAACTAGTCCATAGTCTGTTGCATTATAGGCTTTTATAGGCTTTTTATTGTTGTTGTATCAGAAATTGAACTCAGGACCTTGAGCTTGTGAGGCAGGTGGCAGAACCACTGAGCTAAATCCCCGGCCCCATGATAGGCCTTTTAATTAGTACACACAGATGTAGGGTGCTGCTCTGGAGGGGATGAGGCCCCATCCAGTTGTGTCATGTGATGAGGCCTCACACCAGCTCACCAGGTGCAACTGAGGCATTGCTTTCAGACTTTTTAGTCAGTGCTGTCACTTGGTAGTCTAGTGTTAGCAATGACGAGGGCGTTTACACCAAGGACACTGGCAGATGTACCCATCGGGACTGTTTTCTTTTAGATCTCTCCTTATCAGCATCCCACTTCTCCACCCCAAATATCTCCACACCACTTTTCACGTTAAAAAGTTGAAGACAGCACGGAACTTGGGGCTTGGAATTGTGCTCTCATCCAGGTAGCTCATACCCTTGAACTCAGAAGGAGAGTGAGAGACTGGAGGAGAAGTCAGAGATAAAACAAGCTCTTCGGACCTCTGGCGTCTGTCCCTTGTGGGACAGCTTTTTCTTTCAATTAACTCTTTCATCTCTCTGTACTTCACCTTTCCATTTACCCTTTCTTTCTCTGGATCTCCCCCTTCTTCCCACAGATAACATCAGCCCTAGCCACTCTCCCCTGCCTCCCTAATCACATCTAACAGGGGCTGACCCGGCCCACAGCTCCCCGTCAGTGAGCGGGGCTTCCCTTGGTTCTGAGGAGAGGAGGCCTTCTTTGCTGTGTGATGTAAAAGGGAGTGAGTAACTGCTCGTCTGTCTTCTCCAGCAGTGGTGCTGTAGATTGACCTAAGAGAAAACATAGCTATCACGATTTTGTATTTGTTCCAGAAGAACTCAGTGTGTGTTCATCTGAGGGGCTGACATTAGCAGAGGTCTCCTGCTGCAGATGCAGTGGTTCTGTCCTGAACCCATCCCTGCCACGGAGACCCATTAGAGCAGCCATCAGAGATGGAGAGTCCTTCAGCAAATAGACACTTCCTCCGAGCTTCAGCTCAGGCCTTGTTGATGACATATGTGCTGCACTCTGGTGAGGACATTTTCAGATAAGCTGTAATATAAGCAAAGGAAACAAAAGACCTCAGAGGTTTTAAAGTTCTGACTGGGCTACCTGAGGCAAGTCTGTGCCTACTGGTCACCCCAGGAAAGGGTGTCCCTTTATATAATACCCCTGTGGCCTGCTATTCATCGCTATGAGTGCCGCTGCTGCTCAGCAGCCTCTGCAGCGCTGGAGAAGTCTGCTGGAAGGAGACGACTGCAGCCCCAAATGACTCACCACTCTACTGCTAATCCAGAGTGCAATTAAAATATAGCTTTTGCCTGTAAAACCCACTTTACTTTATCTGCCATAATTTTTGGGAGGTACCCACTTGCTAAAGTTTAATTCTCAGCATGAAGAGGATTAAATACTTACACAATTCCAGCAGTCAAGAGGGGATTAGTGAAAGCATTCTAACTTTCGCTTGTTGGCATCTAAATACCACCTCCTCCAGTTCATTGTTTGACATTGGCGATTTCAGTTTTTCATTTATAAAATACCAAGAAACTTTTTAAAAATAATTGTTTTCAGCTATGCAGCATGATATGGTAGGTGAGAACAGGAACTTTGGAATGAGATGCCTTAGGTAGAATTTTCACCCTACTAGTTACTAGCTGGGGGACCTTGAGAAAATTACTCAATCTCAGTGTTTTCATCTGAAAAAGCCCATTTTTAGGGTTGATCACTAAATAAGTTACTATTGTAGAGCTTTTAAAATAACTTTATGCTAAGGGATAGATTAGTGTTTGTTAAATAAAATACATGTGTATTTTATAGTGACACTAGTAGGTTTGGTGTAGTATTTGTCGCATATGCTGAGCACTTCTGACGCTCTTGACTATATGCAGTTTTGTCTACAGATGTCGATGTACAGCGCCTCTCAGACGTGACTACATGGCACCCAGTGTGCCATAGGATCCTGAGGAGCAAAGAAAACTGCTCCTTGGGTTGCATCACAGAGCTTCCTTCCTAATGCATTGAAAGCTCTAAAAAAATCAGGTAACCCTCAGGGTTACAGAAGTTGTCCTGTGCCTCTCCAAAATGTTAAATAGGGCAGTAGACTTAAAATAACAGGGAAAGGAACCAAAAGATGGTGTTTACATCTCTGTGGAGTTGGAAACTGTACCAACATACCTTAAATCTTTTTTTTAATTACCTTTTCCTTCCTCCATCTTTAGGAAAGTGTACGAAAAAAGGAATGAAGATGTGTTATGCACATGGACCAACACATGTGTTATGCACATGGACCAAGAATGTAAACAGTAGGTACTGCAAATGTGTACAAAAAAAGAAGGGAATCAAGAGATGGGTGGGGAGGGGAGGGAAAGGGGAGAAAAAAAGCATGAAGATGTGCTATGCACATGGACCAACTCCACACAAGGAAGGAAAACACTGTGAACTGCAAACATACACTAATAAAAATAAACACTATAATTCATTAAAAACATTCCCAGCTGTTCCATTTAGCAACAAAGTGAGTAAACACAGCACTTTATGACATTTAACAGATGCGGGAACTGAGACTTTTAAAGGTCAAGGATTTCCCAGATTCAAGTGAGTCTGATCTCTGACTTTCTGTGATTTCAGGATTCGTAGTCTGCCTCATAAGGCAAGCCAGAAGTGTCCTTGTCTGTTCCTGGGCTGTGACAACTTACCTCAGGGCAGGTGACTTATAAACTAGACTAATGTATTTCTTGTAGTACTAGAGGCTGCGAAGTCCATCCGGAAACCTGGCAGGTTCTATGTCCGGTCAAGGAGCTGCCCACTTCCAAGATGGCGCCTTGGCATTTGTTCCACGCAAGGCAGAAGACAGAAGACAGATGGGCCTGGAATGCTCCCTTCAACCTCCTGTGTGAGCGTACCACTCCCATTCAAGAGCCGGAGCACTCATGACTTCGTCTTCGCCCTCAAAGGCCCCACTGCCTCCTCCGCCTCCTATCAGATGGAGCATTTGGGCCCAACATCTAGACTCTGGAGGGATGCACACAGTGGACCCATAAGAAGAAGGTTAGACGTGCTGAACAGAGGTAATGGACAAATGTCCAGGGAAGGAACCAGAAAACACCGAGAAGCAAACAGGATTTTCAAACCCGTTTCCTTCTTGTATTTAGCTTCCTTACTTGGAGAAAGTAGAATTTTGATGTGAATGGAAATAACATTTATTCGGCTTCTTGGTTCCTCCCCTCTGCCAAGTAATAGAAAGATGTTTTGGGGTGTGTGTGTGTGTGTGTGTATGTGTGTGTGTGTGTGTGTAATTGTGTGTTGCTTTTATGACTTTTGTAACAAGTATTTTCCAGCTGTCATATTACTTTTACAAATTACTCCTTCTTTCACATGTGTGTTCAAGCAGACACCCACACCTGCACCCACCCACAAATATATACATGTGCACACACACCAAGAATTATTTGTTTTTTTCAAACGCCAACTATTTCCAATGGGTAACTGATGCTCCTGCTTTCCCAGTAAGTAAAATTTTGGCAAATATTTCATTTTTCACAAGGAGCTTATTTATTTTAATGGGTTAATATGACTTTGTTAAATAAATTAACTTTAAGTTTGTGATTTTATGTAGTTTCTTTCAAAAGAAGTGATCACTGAAATCCATCAGTGACTGGACAGGGCACCTGTCAGGTCATGTTGTAGTTCCAACCTCTAGGCCTTTCTAGGTGGTAAGGTGCTAAAGGCCTACTGACTTTTCTTCATGTTGCTCATGTGGCGAAGTGTGGTAGCTTAGAGACTGCTCCTTCAGGCAGCCCCTCAGACAGCACTGGTGACCAGTCAGGTACACTGGTGTAAACTTCTTCTTGCGATCAAAGCATTTCCTTTTTCCAGTTAAAAAAATACATTGCCAGGAGTGGTGGCACATATCCGTAATCCCACAGTAGGGAGGCTGAGGCAAGAGGATCGCTGTGAGTTCCAAGTCAGGCTGGATTACATAGTGAGCTCAGGGCCAGTCTTAAGAACATAATAGGACACTGCCTCAAAAAAAGTGTAAAAATTGTATTGTGGACAGTGCGCCTAACATAAAATCTATCATCTTACTTATCTGTCAGTACATAGATCAGTGGTGTTACATACACTCACAATACTGGGGCAACCATCACTCACATCCCTCTGCATGAGTCTTCATCCTGTCCTTAGCTGATGCTGCTTTCCCCAAGCCCAGGCGTCCACCACCCTGCTTGCCATCTCTGGGGTTTTGTCTACAGCAAGTGCCTCTGGGGAGTGGGACCCTGCAGTATCTGTGTTTTCACGTCTGACTTATTTCACTTGGCCATCCTCACGGTCCTTCCTTCTGTGGTGTACATGGAATCTCCTGCCTCTTGAAGGCTAAATAGTATCCCATTGTGTGACACTTCATTTATTCATTGGGTTGCTTCACCGTTTTAGCTATTATGAATAGTGCCACTTGAACACGGGCACACAAAGATCTCTTCAAGACTGCCATTTTCAATTATTTTGTGTACATTCATAGAAGAAATGCTGGGCTTATGGTAATTCTGTTGTTAATTTTTTGAGGAGCTGCCATACTGCTTTCTAGGGGTTGAACCATCTTGGACCAACAGTGCACAATTCCAGAATCTCCACGTCCTCCCCACACTTGCTATCTTCTGTTCTCTTTTTTGACAACTGCTGCCCTAATGAGTGTAAGGTAGCTTTTCCCTAGAAGCCATGGGTGCTGAGCATATTTCTCTGTGCTTCTTGGCCATTTGTAGATCGCCTTTGGAGAAAGGGTCTTCAGGTCCTCCTCCCCTGATGCCTCTATTGTAGGTGCAGATGCTGGTCCTTACCAGCACTGAATACTCTCAGGCCTTCCTGGGAGTCTCAGGAGGGGGAAGGTGGGATCCAGCTGCTGGTCTTCAGGCCCCATCTCTGTTTTGAATCAATCCTCTTTTTATGCCACCTTTCTGCTAGTTCACCAGAAGCTAAAAGTGTCCCGAACCAGTGGTGTGGAGCATGAGTCAGAGGTGGGCTGAGAGCTTCCATCAGACAGCAACACCTTGTGAAAATCGCTCTGATTTCTTCCTGTGATGTGGTTTATTTTTAAAAAGAAAGAGGCTTGAGAGATGATCTCCCATTATTTTTCCTCCCACTCTAACTTCATGTGATTCACCTGGGCTAACAGAGAACAAAAATGTCAGCACTGTAAACTGTTATTAAAATAACGGCATGGACAGCAGCCTGAGCAGAGAAGGTTAGGGGTGGCAGAAGCCACCATGGAGGCACAATCAAGGGAGCTGGCAACTCAGTGCAGGTTCAGGTTCAAAGGAGACACGGCCCGTGACCTCCTGTGACAATGGAATATTGCTAGGATTTTCCATGTTGGCTAGGATGGAAAGCAGAGAAGGAGGCTGGTACAGCTGTGCCTAGATGACCCCCAAAGGCCCGCCAGATCCTAGGTAGGGCTTTCAGAGGTGCCTGGATCTAGAGTGTGTGTTTCTGGGATTGATTCATGGTGCAGTGCTAGGCTCAAGGGCACGGGACTGAGGGTGTGAGTGCTGCCTGCCCTAAGGGAAAGCAGTCTGGATAAGATATAAAGGGCAGAGAAAGGCTTATTACTTGCTGCTTGCTTGGTTTTGCTCTCTTCTGCCTGCCGTTTCTCCTTTGTGATGCCCTCTGCCCTGCCACCTTGCCTTGGACCCAGCTGATTATGGACTGAAATCTCTTTAAACTGTGAGCCAGAATAAACCTTTCCTTTAATTTTGTGTACTGGATATTTTGTCTCAGCAATGAGAAAAGTAATTTAAGACAGAGACTGAGCTATAGATTTGGAAAGAATCCCAGAACTCATCAAAGTAGGAAATTCTGTTTACGTTTGGTCTCTGAGGAAGCCAGGACAACAGTTGCTTGTGATGCTGTGCTATGTGTCCCACTGTCCCCTGAGTGAGACAGCTGGAGTTCAGGACTTTATCCTCCAATGACTAGAAGGCCTGAGAATCACAAGGGCCTGCTGAATTAAGAGTAGAGGAAATAAATGCTGGAAACTAAGTGTATTATAGTACAACTTTAAAAATCTGCCGAGATCCGAGTTTCTGTATTTGCTTCATTGAGGGTGGGGTTAGTGTTTCAGAATTTCTTCCAGTCCATCTCTGCTGTTCACTTGCTGGGAAGAATAATCACACGGATTGGGTGCATACTTTTTATCTTTCAGAAGTCGGCTAAATATCTGAAACTACATGATCCACCACAGTAGAGATACAGTACACTTTATTAGTTAAAAGAGAATGAGTCACAGTTTGCTGGAATCCAACATGGCGACACCCCTGCTTTTTCCTCAGAACTACAGGTAGATGCTGGCCAGGAGAGTTCTCTGAGCGCGGATGGGGGCACAGATGAACCAACACGACTAAGAGGAGAGGCAGCCCTTGGAACATTCCATGATTTAGCCCTTTCCTTTCATCTGAGTGCTTTGTAAGACCAGGAAAAAATCACTCCATATTAGCAGCACAGAACTTGACTTCACGCCTGTGCGGCAATTTTTCATTTTTATGACTAGAAATTGTAAAGGTGCCTGGAAGGCTGAAGGCTAAGGTGGTCTTCAGAGAGCCAGGAGTAGACGGGGATAAACAACATCTTGCTGATGAACAGGACCTGCCTGTTGCCTCCTGTAAAGTTTCTCGGTGAGCTGTTGCATCCTGATTTCATCTTAGCACAGTGAGCGTTAAGGGACCAGGTGCCAGCATGGCGCTCTTGTCGGTCATTTGTGGGATGGCTTCCCCTGTGTGGGAGCTGCACCGGAGGAGCAGGGCCTGGACGGTGCACTCCTCCAGGGCAGCCACGTGCTGCGCTAACCACGGCACGGGATGTGTCAGCTGTCAAATGACTGGCTTCCTCATCACGTTGTTTCACCTGTGACCTCGCTCAGCCTTTTACCTCGGCCATGTCTCTCTCTGCTCTTGAGGACGGGCAAGAGTGATGGTGGGAGGGATAGGTGAGTAGTGGTCAGGCGATGTAGGGCCAGCATCTATCTCAGCCTCTGAAGTCTACTCTCAAAGTGGGAAATAAGTAAAATCTGCCATTATCTCTTGCAAAGCTGCATTGAGAGGCAAATGAAAGGGTGTCTAGGCTGCTAGGCATTGTGTGGGACAAGCGTTAATGTCTGTGATTGTTGCCTATTTTCTTGAGGAGCTCAAGCTCTCCCCTTCATCCTGCCCTTGACCCAGACGGCCTAAGATGAAGGAGCATCCGGTGCTCAGGGAAGAAACAGCCTTAGCCCTGGTGTCCCTCTGCAGGAATTTGCTTCTAGGGCAGCCAGCTGCCTGCCACTGTTCTGCAGGTGCCTGGGTGCCACCTAGGCACCTTGCTGCGGAGGTTATCTGCCGACTGCAGAAGTGTGCACCCCATCTGTGCTGCCCCCCGAGGTCCTGCTGGAGCTGCCAGAGTCCAGCCGTGATAGTCAGCTGTGTCACGAGGAGCGGCATCAACCATGGCAGGCCCCAGGTGATGGGAGTGTGGGTGTGTAGGGCCCTGCTCCGCACACTTACAGGAAAGTCTGCTCATATGGGAGGACTGAGGGAAAGATATGGGGAGCAGGGAGGGAAGGGAGGGGAGGAAGCTCAATCCCTTTACTCGTATTAGGTAAAATATCGCCGAAAAGAAACCTGCAGAGAGGTGGTGACTGTTGGCTATGGGTAGTGACCATAGAAAGAATTTTAAAAGTGTCCCTTCCAAAGTTTCTATGCTGTGTCCATTGATATAGTCAGATTAAAAACAATGTTTACTAATTAATTGAAGAGTGCTAATGATAGGGAAATAAAACTATCCATAACTTTTGTTTTGTGGTCTGATTGCAACTGGAAACCGTACATATGATGTTGCAAGTTTTTAAGGGCGTCTTATTGCTGGAAACTAAGGAGAAACAGGTAAGAGTATATTGGAAGTTAAAGCGCAGAGATAATAATGCTCATCTCTGAGATGAGCTTTTATGGGTTTGTTTTTTAGTTCTAAGGTTTTTGTTCATCTTTTTTTTCTACAAGAGCATTTATTACTTTTACCACCAAATAAAACGTTTCATTTTAAAGAAGAGTGAAGCCTGACACCTTTGTATTTGTGCTTTTTATGGGGTTGTTATTCAAATGGAATACTGCATGGACAAACACTGTCTTAATTATAATATACATTAAGGTAATTTTCCTACAGCTTTCGAATTGAAGCGGTTACGTTAAGCTTCAAGACCTTGAGGCTCTTGGCACCAGTGCAGTCCTCCCCTTCCGGGTTCGGGAGACTTTCTTCGCTGAACAGCCAGCAGAGGCGCTGCAGACCTAGTCGGAGCGGAGGAGCGGCGGGAGCCGGAGCCGGAGCCAGAGCCGGAGCCAGGGCCAGGCTTAGGAGCCCGGTCTCTTTCGAATTGAAGCGGTTACGTTAAGCTTCAAGACCTTGAGGCTCTTGGCACCAGTGCAGTCCTCCCCTTCCGGGTTCGGGAGACTTTCTTCGCTGAACAGCCAGCAGAGGCGCTGCAGACCTAGTCGGAGCGGAGGAGCGGCGGGAGCCGGAGCCGGAGCCAGAGCCGGAGCCAGGGCCAGGCTTAGGAGCCCGGTCTCTCCCGTCTGCACGCTGGCCCGGCTGGGCT
>NW_022900919.1:906267-948541 GCF_012274545.1 Fukomys damarensis
TGCGTGGGAGCCTTGGGGCCCTGCGACTCCCCGGAACTGCGGCGCCTGTTTCCCCTTTGAGTGGCGCTGAGAGTTGTAGGCCACGTCGCGGGCAGGCAGCAGGGCCAACCAGGACCGCGCCTGCCCCTCGTCTGTCCCTCTTGGTGGCCGCCCTTGTCCCCTCAGCCCTCCACACTCCAGGGTTTCCCTCTCCGTGTAATCAGAAAAACAGCCAGGACGAGCTAGCAGGTCCTCCTCAGCGAGTTTCTCCACACTGCGGGGTGTCAGTCAGGCCCCACACCCCGGTTTCCCTGCAATCAGCTTCGGCACCGAGTTTCAGCCCGTGGGCCGGGGCACACGTGCATTTCACCCTTAATGTCGTTGTAGAAGCGCTGTGCTTCTGTTAACAGAAAATTCCAGCTTTAAGCTGTTAATGTCATAATGAGTGTCGATAATTACGTGCTGTAGATAATTTAAAATGCCTATAATTATACAATTAGGTTTTCAAAAATTCCCGAAGTACCAGGGATTTTGGCAATAGTAGCAGTGCTGTGGGAGGCACCGAGGGGTGACAAGGACCCCCGAGGCACTCTAGGTTTTGGAGGCAGAAAGCAACGTCTTTATTTAACGTGCCAGGCCTGATCAGTTGATCAGGCCTGATCAACACCAGGCCAGGTGTCAAAAAGTAACTTCCTATATGCGGTTGCAAGCTGCTAATACAGAAGCAGAGAAAGCCGTTGATTGGTTACATGTCACATCACCATTATCTGATTGGCTGCAGCAAGTTCCTTTCGAGGCGAGAATACATCATTGGGTGGGGTCTACCGGACAGTCTTTGGCTAGTACTTTAGTTCAACAGAGGGGCTGCCAGGGGAGCAGACAAGAGGAGAACTGCTTATCAGTTCAGGCTCAGGTCAGCCTGATGGAGTCAGCTGGGGCCACGCAGTTGTGACTCACCTTATGAGACTGATGGCTCACTCGAAACGCTGTGCTCCTGTTGTGCTTCTGCTGGCCGCCCGCCCACAGCATTAGCTGACAGAGGGGAGAAGGTAGCCTCGTGTTGGTTCTCATTGTACCAAGCCCTGTAAGGCGAGCAAGTCCCTGCCACTTGACACAGGCAGTGGCCCCGGTGAGAAAGTGGTGAGGACTTCGCTTCTCCCAGTGTCGCTCTCAGGCCTGGATCCAGCTAGTTGAGCACCGGGACCCAGGACTTGGCTGCAGGCAAGTGTGTACCTGGGCCCGGCTGTGGGTCCCTTTCTGCTGCCTGCATCTCCTCTGTCCTGCACCCCAGGCTCCGCCTCCTCTGTGCTGCTGCTCCTTGGCCTGGTTTACCGCTGAGGTTCTCTCCCTCTCTCCTGCCTGTGTGCAGCCCCACGGGGATGAGACTCCTCCTTGAAGCCATCTCTGCCGACACTGTCTCACGGGGCAGGCCAGACCCACTGCACCACCAGCCTGCCTCCCACGGACGCCTGCCCACGGTGACTGCTGCTCCCAAGGCTGCTTGCTTCTCTGCGGGGGAGGGCAGCCAGCCCGACAGGAAGGCATGCACAGCTCTTAGAAGACAGCCAGCGGGAACAGAAGACTTCCAGGAGGGTGGGCCATGGCTACGCTGAAACTGATCTCTGCTCCTCTGGGGAGGTGCATGCTACCACAGAGAACAGAAGCTGAAAACTGCTCTGGAGTGCAGCTGAAATCCTTCCTCCCTCCTCCTGAGCCAGAGGGGAGATGCGAGGGCGCCCGAAGCTGCATAAAGCAAGTGCAAGGGCAAAAACCACTTTTCTGAGAGATGTAATATAAATTGTTTAAGTGATAGCTGAAAGGGAATAGCAGGACCCTGGAGTGTCCCAGGAAGGCATCTTTAAAAAGCCAAGCATCTACACGAGGCAGACACAGCACCGTCTCTTTGGAGTGCACAGTCGGAGTGTTTTATAAGCCAGGGCTGGGAGCCATGGCTGCTCCTGTACCCACGGTGGTGGGGCTGGGCCTCCTGGGCCTAGGGAGCCTCGCCCTCCTTTCGTCCATCGCCTGCTGCTTCTGGGCTCCTCCAAGACAAGAACAATTTGAGAAAGGAAAGCGTGGGAACACTGGTAACTCCATCAGTCTCCATAGCCAGGCACCCCAAATTCCGAGGCCCTAAACAGCCAGAGATGTGTTCTCTCCAAGGTTTGGATGCCCAGAGTCTGAGATCAAGGGGTCCAAGGGAAACCCCTCCCATGGAAGTTCTGGGGCATCCGGGTGTCCTTGGTGGGTGGCAGCCTGATGCACACCTCCTTCCGCCTCCACACGACCTGCCCTCTGCTCTTCTTCCAAGGACACCTGAGCTGGAACTTGGGTCTTGTGCAAGTGTAGGGTGGTCTCATCTGGGGGCCCTTAACCTAATTACACCTGCAAAGATGTGTTTATCTGTTAAGGTAGCATCTGCAGGTTTGGTGGGGGGGCATGGCTCATCCTCCTTGAAATCTTCAGTTCCTGCTGGCTGTGTTACAAAAGCCGTGTGCTCCTTTGCGTTGGGCTGACAGTTGTCCCCCTGCAGAGAAGCAAGCAGCCTTGTGTGCGGCAGTCACACTGGAGCACCACCTTTCTGCCCAGCACAGCAGTCGAGGAAGCTATCCTCCAAGACAGTGTTGAAAGCAGAGCCTGCTTCTTAAGACTTGAGGGTTGAGTCAGGCGTGGTGGCTCATGCCTGTAATCCCAGCACTGGGAAGGCTGAGGCAGGATGATCGCTGTGAGTTTGAGATGAGCCTGCGCTACATAGTGAGTTCCAGGTCAATCTCAACTATATAGTGAGACCCTGTTTTAAAAAAACAAAACAGAACAGAACAAAACAAAGCAAAGCCTTTTGGGTTGAAAACTCAGCTGGGTGTGGGGGCACACACCTATAATCCCAGCATTCTAGGAGGCTGAGGCAGGAGGACCAAGTGTTGGAGCCCAGCCTGGGCAACTTAGTGACTTAGGGAGAGCCTGTCTCAAGATAAAATATAAAAAGAGCAGGGAGTGCAGTTCCTCGCAAAAGCTCTGGATTTGATCTCAGTGCTGGGGAAAAGTTGACTGCTGCTGGTCTGAGAGTGGCCAGGACATACTCAGTGGCCACCGCTCTTCTGCTCACCCCTGCCAAGCCTCGCTGACCCTTGGCCAGGTCCCCGGACCCCCAAGCCCCTCTGCTCCCATGGTCTTTGCACTTGTTCAGGAAGAGCCTGGCTCGCCTCTGTCCCCGCTGCCGCTCTCTGCGCAGTCCTCACCTCTAGGGAGCCCTCTCCCATGCTCCTCTGCTGACGTCCCTCAGCTCTCTCCTAACTCTCCGTTTTGACGGACAGACTGGATTGTGCATGTGAAAGAACTGACTGATCCACGTACATGCCAGGTAATGATCACATCGGGTAAAAGCGCACCCATCATCTGAAACCTCGTTTCTTTGTGGCACAGTCGAGTCCTCTCTTCCAGCCATTTGAGACACAGCGCATACTTGTTGCCCACACCCCTCCCGAGTCATAGCACCCAGAGCTTGTTCCTCCAATCTCCCTGTGTCTCCCTGTTGCCCATCTGCTGTCCTCCTCCCCAGGCCCCCCGCTCTGCCAGCACCGCTGTGCTCTGGGCTTCTCCGGATCAACCCCTCCGGGCTCTGCAGGTGAGGCAGAGCTCACAGTGCTTGTCCTCCGTGCCTGGCTCACTTCCCTCTGTGTCCTGACTTCCAGTCCCTGCGCGTTGTCACCAGTGGAGGGTTTTACGGTGTGCTGTGCTCCGGTGTGTGCGCTCTTGGTGGACTTAGGTTGATTCTGCTTCCTGGGTGCTGTGCAGAGTGCAGGTCTCTCTTCCACATGCTGATTCCCACCAGGGAATTAAAAGCACGGTGGCCCGGCTGTGTGCAGGACAGCCCTGCCCTGCGTCTCCCTCCGCTCCGGCCCCTGTCCTCTGAGCCAGGCCAGGTGAGCCGTCTGCTCTGCGGTGTCTGATGTGCAGGCTGAGGCCTCAGTGCCCAGGCTGCTCCTCTCCCCACGGGACTTCACACGCCTACCTCAGGGTCCTGTGCTTCTGACCAACAGGGCCCGTGCAGCTCCCACATGGGGTGGATTAGAAACGCTGCCATTTGCTGGTTTGTATGAAGGACCCAGGGAGAGATTCTGGGGTGAGGCAGGGCAGGGGTGTGGGGCTTCTGGGCCCTCTCCAGGAGCATCTCCCTCCAGAGACCCTGCGGAGGTTCTCGGGACTCAGCCCCTGGGCTTCTAGGGAGCCCTTTCCTTGCTAGCAGAATGAGTGGACACCAGTGGGCCTTCTGTGCCCAAGCCGCCAGCGACAAGGCCAGCTCCGGGACAGAAAACCTGGGGCATTAGGACCGCTGTAGCTTGCCTTGGGGAAGAGAAATTTCAGTTTCATGGTTTTGCATTAGGGCAGGAAGTGTAAGACAGAAACCATGGATGAAAATGTGCTGAAATATATGATGAATGTTCAAATTAGAAAAACCTACTACAGTAGAAGGCATGTTGTCACTAATCCTCCTCTGATACTGCAGCTGCTTCCTGCACACTCCTCCCCCTGCTCCTGCTACTTCCGGGAGCAGTTCTGGAACTTCTCCTCCCCGAGTGTCTGTATCGCATGTGATAAAAACACGGCGAATGCTGCTGTCAGGGCCGTCCAGTGGGAAAGCGGCTCATAAAGACATGGAGGTGTCTTCACCCTCCTTACCCACTGGATCTGGCACTGTGCAATTTCCTACTCTGTCCCAGGGTCACAATAACCACGAAAGGTAGACGTGCTTTTTACTTTTTATTTTTATTTGTAGATGTTTGCAGTTCATAATGATCCCATGCACTGCGAGGAGTTGGCACATGGACATAACACATCACAATTCTTTTCCATCCTTTCCCCTCCCCTTCCTACATCTCTCTCTTGGTTACCTTCCCTTTTGCAAGAGCTTTATCTTTCTGTTTCCTACTGTCATTTATTTTATTTATTTGTAAATAAATAAATTTATAATTTACAATAAATTTATAATAAGTACATTTACTAATGTATTTGTATTTTGGATTTCTCATATAAGAGAAACCACGCAGTATTTAACCTGGTGTGTCTGATACTTCACTTAGCATTATGGTCTCAAAGTGCATTCATTGTCCTACAGGTGACTCGGCTCATTCTTCTTTGCGGCAGAGTACTGCATCACGTGCAGGGATAGGTAAAAGTTCTCAATCAATTCGCAGACATCACAGCAGCTCTGACAGCCCAGCTAAGACACCCATGAGAAAAGGATTTCTACAACTGCCTCGGAAAGTTGTACGAGATAGAGGTAAGCCTATTTTAAAAAGGATTATTTTGAGAGGGGTCAATGTGAATGTGTCTTTTACTGTAGCGTCGTCTCTTAGAAAGGTGTTCCCAGCGTTCTTCAGTCCCGCCTCCGTTCTGTATCTATCCGAACTGCGCCGGCTCACCCAGCTCAGAGGGGCCGTTGCCAGAGTGACAAACGTGAGTGCGGCGGGACGATACCGAGGCGGGCAAACTCCCGCAGCGTGTGGGGCCGAGGTTGGTAGCAGGTGCGCGGAGAATGGAAGTCCCTTGGGAGCGAGAGCAGAGCTACCCTGTGACCCCAGGGGCACACCGTGCCTTTGTGTTCATTGCTTGTGTTCTTGAAATACTGATATTTTAATTACTCACTTGATTAGGTTCTCTCACTCCCGTACTCTCCGTTTTTCTGGTTTCTAGCCCATAGATAAGTTTTCCCTTTTCTAGAACCTTTCGCTAAGTGGAATCACACAGCACGTTTTCCTCACCTAGCTTCCTTAGCTCAGCATGGCTTTGAGATGAATTCGTGTTTTCACAAATTCCATTAACATATCCCATTACATTGTGTGAGTATATGACAGTTTGTTTATGCAGCCACCTATTGATACACACTTAGATTGTTTCCAGTTCTGAGATATTGGGAATTAAACTGCTGGGAACTGGGAACACTCTTGTAAAAATAATTTTTTGTGCACAAATGTTTTCATTTTTTATAAATACATGTGAGTGAAATTGCTCAGTGAGTATGCGATTCACATTATTAGAAACTTCCAAATGGTTTCGTAAGAGAGCTGCTGTTTTATATTCCACTAGCAGGAGGTGAGACTCTGAGCACCACCACAGCCTGGTTATTGGAGTTGTTGGCGTGTTTTCAGCAGCCATTGTGTGGGACATAACACATATCCATGGTGGTTTCAATGTGCATTTCCAAAATGGGGAAAAATTTCGGCATTTTTTTCATATGTTTATTGGTCACTTATACAACTTTATTTGTGAAATATATGCTTAAATATTTGTGCATATTTAAAATATTTTTAACTATTTTTTAGACACAGGTTTTTAAAATTAAATATGTTCTGAGTTGAAACCCACTGCTAGACATGAGTATACGTGAAATATTTAATACCTGCATACCAGTGCCTCACAGTGCATAGCATTTTTTTAAACAAAGTATAGAGGTGTGCTATACCGTACGCTGCATGCTTAAAGTATCTAGGATGATACAGTTTTGGACTTATGTGCCGTGAAAGTATCCCTGCAACTCTTTGTACCCTTTGGAATCTGTACCTCCTAGATATACCATACCCAGGCAACTCTGCTCCTCAGGAATCCAATGATTTATTTTCGATATTGTAGATTAGTTTATATTTCCTAGAGTTTTGCATAAATTGAATCATAAAAACTTCCTTGCCATACTTCACTCAGGATAATTATTTTTATCAGTGTGGTTGCGTGTGTCTATACATACAATATTTTGCTCACTTTATTGATATTAAACTAGCCTTGCATTGCTTTGATAAAATGAGTATATTATTTATATACTCTTGTATTCAGCTTGATAATTTTTATTCTTTTGTATCTATATTCTTAGGAATGGTGGCCTGTAGTTTTCTGTGTTTGTCTGGTTTTGGTATTAGAATAAAACAGGTTCATAGGATGAAAGTTCTTCCTCAGTTCTCTGGAAGCTAGTGTGTAGCCCTGGCATTATTCCGCCATTAGGTGTCTGTGGAATTTGGTGAAGACTGATTCCTAGAGATGTCACCCTGGCAGAGTTTGAAGTGATGAGAACAGTGTGCTCACCTTCCGTCCAATTCTAGAGCCAAAGAGTTCAGTTTCTCAACATAAAGCGTGATACACAGCTAAGCTGTCACCTAGATTTTGTGCTGCCTTAATAGAGAAAGTTTTGTATTACTACTTTGTTGAAGTTTTTACCACGATTTCAGTTTGTCAAAGGCTTTTTCTATATACACATATACACAAAGATATGCTTTCCCCTTTCTCTGTTAATCACATGAAGTATATTACTTTATTTTTCAAATACTGACTTTGCTTCCCATGGATAACGGACGCCCAGATATTCATAGGCATCTCCTTTGATCACAGCACTGCTGGAGTAGGCTTCGTCTTCCCAGTGTATTCCAGATGTAGCTTTACTGTGTACTGTACCACACATCCCTTCTCAGTTCAGTTTTTGTTTTCTGAAACTTTGCTAGAGTGTCTTTCCTCACATGCATCTCTAAACATCTCTCTCATTCAACATCAGTTTTATTTTTTTGTTTTTATTTAAATGCAATCTTTGGAGGAGTTGGCAAATTGAATTTTTCTGCAGTGTCCACAACAATATCCCCTACCCACATACCCTTGTACAAAGTGAACTTCCCAACCCCCAACAAGAAAGGCATCTCATTTTCCTCATCTTGAGTGTGGCCTGGGATTAGCAGAACCAAAAGGTTTTAGCAGAGGAGCCGTGGTGCTGCTTGCAAGGCCGGTGCAAAGTATACGGCTCAGTTTGGCTCTGTTCTGCCGTGGTTGCCCTGGGCCTGCCTGGGTTGTGCCCTGCCACGACCCCATCACTGGCTGTGAGCAGGTGTCAGCTCAGCCCAGCCCTGCTGTCTCCCCAGCCCGGCAGCCACCCTCAGCAAGTGGCCCCTTGTCCCTGCTCAGCAGCTGCCTTCAAGGCTGCACTCAGACACAGAGGCTCAGAAAGAATCCGTCCCTGCTGTACCTGTTAAATTCCACTCAGACGAAAATGGGTGTTGTTAAAACTCTATCATTTTTTGAGGTGGTTTGTAACACAGCTACTGGGGAGAAAGGACTATGTGTGTTTACTTTGCAGTTTTGGCACAGGAGATGACAGATAGCCTCTAATTGTGAGTTCCACTGGTGAAATTAAAGTGCTGTTTGGAAGTGGGCCATAGCAGACTTTTGTGAAACAGTGACTAGTTGGGGGAGTAAGTCACTGGCTTTAGTGATGATTCTTTTAAAACTTTATTAAAAAATAAAATCTCACCACAAGAGTATAACAATAGTTAATGCACTGTATATCATTACCTTCAAAGTAGTTACTCAAAGCATAAGACCTGAACCAATAAGATTCTCTCACACACGAAACCCCAAAAAGTCAGTAGTTATCTAAAAATTTAGACTTCTAGGTCATGTGAGGCAGATTCTTGTTTTTCTTCTGTACTTTGTCCTTCTGCAATGCTGTCTGTCCTGCGAGGCTGACCTGCACAGAGAGCATCTTCAGGTTTCTTCAAAGCCCCATTTCCATTGGGTTTGGTCTGTGGGGAGCACTGGCAGGAGAGGGAGGGAGGGAGCAGGCCACAGTTGGTCTTTAGTCCCTCAGCTCTTTCTCTGTATTGCTGCTAAGCTGGCCATGATGCTCAGTGGACTTGATAAACCCTCTTGGCTGGTTTTTTCTATATGTCTCACTGTCCACGCAAGCAACCACTGCTAGGAAAAAAGGAGGAGAAGAAACAAAATACACAGGACTGGTTTATCGCAGCACACACCTGGAGAGACGGCCTTGGCACTAGAGACCAGAGCAGCTGCTCTTGTCCAGCCAGGGCTGGGGACGGGGAGTGCAGTGAGGTGCCCGTGGCTCCCTGCTGGAACCCGGCTTGGGAACATGCAGGGCAGCGGCTGCCCAGGGCTGGTTTGGGGGCATGGGGTAGTGGCTGCTCTCCGCAGCGGGGCCTTGATGAGTCCCAGGTCAGCTGTGCTGGGTGGAGTGGCCTCTGGTGGCCTAGGGTGGGGTGATCAGATCCTTCAATCTCTTCCTCGCTTTCCTCCCTCACTGTTGGGACTGTAGCGGGGACTGCGTCTCCCGGTACCCCCGACAGTTGTCACTTCCTGTTGAACGACGGCCTTTAGAAACTTCTGGAATTAGGTTGTTTTACACAGCATCTGTTTCTTGCAGTGAACTTTACAGGTAGGTTTCACGTGATCTCTAGTGCATCTAACAGTTTATGACTCTACAAAGGAGCTTTTACTAGGCCTGCTTTTTATCACTGCAGGAGCTGCTTGTGAGGGCATTGCAGGATTCCCGACGAGATTTAGAGAATGCACTTTTCCACGCCAGTGCTGGCACAGCTCGTAGCCTCCCAGACCCGTCCATCTCATGCACTCACTTGGTTGTCCAAAAGCACCTAGCATCACCCTTTCCTGTGTGGCTTCAGCAGAAGTTCCGCTTCTTGAAAAAGAAAATACATAATGGACAAGGACAAACTTGATTGTATTTATGTCTGTCATCCTCAAAGAAAATGCACTGGTGGTGTGGCTAAAAGGAATGGCAGGATCCATTGTGCTTTCTCTGAAGTGCACTCACTACAGTTCTACTAGTGCTTATTTGATCTTTCATGTCCATTGATATTTGTTTTATATTGGTGAGTACGCTGGTATTTGTATGTATATATTTATACTTTTTATCTCTTCCTTTTTGATTATTTCCTTTACAAAAATGTAGTGACCTTCTTTTCCTCTCAATCAGGCTTAGCTTAAAATCTACCTTGTATGCAAATAGTGTAGCTACCCCTGTTTTTTCTGTGTTCCTATGACATAGAATATTGTTTTCCATCCTTTGACTTTCAGTCTATACATTTCTTTTTGAGTTAAATGTGTTTCTTGTACACAACATATTGTTGGACCTTGTTTCTTGATCCATTCTGCCAGTCTGTTTCTTTTGTTTGGTGAATTGAGACCATTTACATTGATACTTATAACTCACATATATTGGCTTATCCTTGTCATATTACTTTTCTGTTGTTGCCCCCCCCATTTAATTGCTTGTGTTACCTTGTGGATTCATTCTGTTGAAGTTCATGGAGTTGTAGTCCTTGTTATTTCTTTCTAGAATGTCCTTCAGAATGTTTTAGAGTGGTTTTTCAGTGGTCATAAATTTCTTCAGATGTTCCTTGTCATGGAAGTATCTTATTACTCCATCATTTAAAGATATTTTAAAAACTATTGAAAGATAGTTTTGTGGGGTACACCAATCTGTGCTGGAGGTTGTTTTCTTTTAGGGCTTGAAATATTTCACTCCAAGGTCTCCTGGCCTTGAGGGTTTGTGTTGAGAAGTCTGCTGTGATTGTGCTGAGATTTCCTTTATAGGTGATTTGTTTCTTTTCTCTAACAGCTTTCAATATTATGTTCTTGTGTTGAGTTTCTGGAATCTTGACTCTTACATACCTTGGTGTAGATTTGTTTTTGTTTGATGATGGCTAATTGGAGTTCTATATGCCTCACTTATCTGTACATTAAATTTTTTTGTTCATGCTTGAGAAGTTTTCTGCCATTACTTCTGTAGAAGAACAGGATTTTTAAATGTCATCTGCACTATCTCCTGCTTTTTCATTGACCCCAATCAATCTTATGTTATTCTTCTTTGCATTATCTAGCGGCTGTTGGATTGATTTTTCACTTACAGTGTTCTAAGGAGTTATAAGAGTTTCAGTTTTGAATAATGAATGAGAATGGAGACTGCTTCTGGATCCCTGTGATCTGTAGTACAACATCTGAACACGCCTTGGGAGCCACTTTTAGGAAGACCTGTGTAGCTAAAATGAGAATACAAAGAAACTTCCATAAATTGCAAACATGTAAACACTTGCTTCATATAATATTTCGCCTAGAGAGTATTTAATTTATTATTGTGGCCAATGATGTTTGCATCACATTCTTAATAACTGAGCAGTTTTTAAACTTAGCTCTGGCTTCCAAGCTCCTCTTGACCAAAAAGATACCTTAGAATTTTGTCTTGTGTGGTTACCAAGGCAGAGGCCTTCTGTGTTGTTGGTGACAATACAAACTAGTACTGCCACTGTGAAAATTGGTGTGGACATTTCTCAAAAAGAATAAAAAAAGAAATCCTATTTGACATAGCTATGCCTCTTCAGAGTATCTTTCTGAAAGAGTTAAAGTCATTGTATTACAGTAATGTGTGCATGATCATGTTTATGGTACCACAACACATACTAAATCTTGGAAGCAGCCCATATGTTCTTCAAGATATGACTGGATAAGGAAGATGTGATATTTATACACAGTGGGTACTACTATGCCCTAAAGAAGGGCATATTTGTGTCATTTGTATGGAAAAAAAGATGCATATTGAGTTCATAAGGCTAAGGGAAATAAATCACACACAGGTTATGTATCACATGGCTTCTCTTATATGAGAAATAGAAATGTAAATGATTCAAAGAGAAAAATAAAAGTAGATATGTGAAGCAAGGAGGTATTTTGTGGGAATGGGAAGGGGATCCTGGAATGTTTGGAGAAAAGGGGAAGGGAAAGAAAAAAATGCCACACCAGGCTGATGAACACAAGCCCACTTACATCCCAAAGCTAAAAGCTTCCCTCACACAAGTCTGTTTCCTTCTCAGAAGAGAAACAATGACATCTCTTTTTTATACAGCATTCTGAAGATATTCTATGCATAGGCCAGGAAATAAATTTATTCTCAGTCTCTCTCTTTCTCCCTTCTTCCCTCTCTTTTCTCCTTATAATATATCTTAGTATTTCATAGCAGTGCAATAAAGCTTACTGATTGTACTGTTTGCATTTTGTGTCTCTATTGAAAGGCAACTAAATAACCTCCTGCATCCTTCACTTAACCATGAAGTACAGATATGGACACTGTACCCCAAGTCCTAGACGTGGAATTGGAGGGTCATGTGGACATGCACCTGGAATTTTGGTGGACATAGAATTGCCCTCATCTAAATCTCCGGCAGCATTTTCTGAGAGTAGCTGTTTCTATTCAGCTTACCGACTGCACTGTGCCATCCATTTAAAAAATAAGTTCCTTACTTTGGATAATTTTATATCCATACACAGTTTTAAGAAATAATGTAGAGATTGCATAAACTCACTAACTGTTGCCAACAGTAACAGCTTACAAACCCATAGCACATTATACAATGACCTGGATAATGGTATCAATGGACTTAAAGCACAAAGACTTCCTTCTCAGCCCTCACAGATCTCTGATACTGTACTTCCCTAACCACACCTATTTCCTTCGACCCCAACCCTTTCTGCAAAGCCTGAAAACTATGAACCCATCTCTGTAATCTTGTCACTTCAAGAGCAACACATAAAATCATGCTGCACGGAGTTTTTATTTTGACTGTTTTGCTAAGCACAGCTCTCTGGGACTCTGTGTGCGTCGCCTGTCTGCTCTGAATCTCTACGGTCTCTCTGTGTCTGCTCTTTCTCTGAGTAGTCCTGCATGAGGGCGATGAACACACACAGAGGTGTCCCTGGAAGAGCGCCATGTTCATTCCTGGATTGAGGCTGCTCTTGGTTTTGTATGAGAAATAATGCTGCTATGAGCGTTCATGTGTAGAATTTGTGTGACCATAACTTGTATTTTTCTGGATAAATGTCAAGGAATGCAGTTTCTGGGCACATGTAGTCTCACATTCAGAGTTTTTGCAGATCCTCTTTCAAAGGCCATGCTGTCTTCCTTCTGTAAGCAACGCAGGAGTCATCCCGTCTTCCCATGTTCCGTCAGGGCTCAGCGTTGTGGCCGCTGTGATCTTATGGCTGTGAAGGTGGTAGCGCCTTCAACTCCTCGTCTCGTTTTGCATTCCCCCAAGGCACCGTGGTGTGGAACATGTGTTCCTTTCCCACGTGTCCATACCACCTGCTGTGACTGTTAACTGTGCGTGTCAACTCGCTGGACTAAGCAGCCCCCGGCAGGTCGGTAAAGTACACTCTGGTGTGTCTGGGCAGGTCGTGCAGGTGCGGCCAAGGGGTAATCTGTGGTCGCTGGTCCAGGGACCTGCTCTCTGGCGCTGCTCTCCTCCTCTGCTGGGCCACTGTGAACCGAGCGGCTTTGCTTCTCCACAGCTGTGCGCCATGGTGCTGACCATGGATGAAACCCATGTGCTTTCCCGAACTTGAACAGCCCCTAAGCAGATCCCAGGGTCTCTGTTATATTTTCTTGGGCTTTTCTATTTGCGCGAGTTAGAAAAGAATCACAGGCATCATCTAATTATCATTTCAGTGAAGTTGTCAGGGATCCCTGAGGTAGATTAATGAGCAGCCCTGTGGTAGATTAATGTCTCCCAAGTGTCAGCTGTCTGCAACCAGTCAGCGTCATGCACTGATCCTCCCCTTCCAGGGTTCTACAGAGTGCATTAGTCGGCTTTTTGTCATCATACTGAAATACTCCAGGCAGATTACTTACGAAGTGGAGGTGTTACTGCAGTGTTGGGAGCTCAGAGGCACAGCGCTCCTGGTGACTCAGTCCTGGTGAGCATCCTCCCGGCTGCATGGTGGAGGATGCCACAGACAGACTGGATGGGATTGGGCTTGGGTTTTTATAATGATTCTTGAGAACTAACCAGGCTTTCACAAAAATACCTTAGTCCCCTTCCAGAGCCTGCTCCCCGTGACCTAGGGCTCCCAGTAGCCCTGCCTCAGGTCCAGTGAACTTGCAGCGTCCACGCTATGCTCTGGGGGAAGAAGCAGCACCCATGTGGCAACAGTGGGGCCTTCTGCTCTGCCCTGAGCAAGGCTGCAAACTGCGCAACTCCTCCTCGTGCACTGTGCTCTGCGCATCAGCCCTTTTATTTGTACAGCTCTCCACGAGATCATCCACTGGCTTCCTGCTGCCAGCTCCATGACAACTAAAATAAGGACCATACTTGCTTGCTGATTCCCAAGCTGCTTAGGGAAAGTGCCAATCAGTCTCCTGAAAGGCCTTGGTTTATAATTAGTCCAGGCTTTTGCACTACCGTGGATGGCTCTACTCATGAGCAACTCCCATACAGCCGTCACCATCCCCTCCTGGGCCCTCCTCAGCCTCCCCCCATCCCCTACAGGACCCTCCTCAGCCTCCTCCCATCGCCTCCTGGGCCCTCTTCAGCCTCCCACCATCCCCTCCTGGGCCCTCCTCAGCCTCCCCCCATCCCCTCCTGGGCTCTCCTCAGCCTCCCACCATCCCTACAGGACCCTCCTCAGCCTCCCCTCATCCCCTACAGGACCCTCCTCAGCCTCCCCTCATCCCCTACAGGACCCTCCTCAGCCTCCCCTCATCCCCTACAGGACCCTCCTCAGCCTCCCCTCATCCCCTACAGGACCCTCCTCAGCCTCCCCTCATCCCCTACAGGACCCTCCTCAGCCTCCCCTCATCCCCTACAGGACCCTCCTCAGCCTCCCCTCATCCCCTACAGGACCCTCCTCAGCCTCCCCTCATCCCCTACAGGACCCTCCTCAGCCTCCCCTCATCCCCTACAGGACCCTCCTCAGCCTCCCCTCATCCCCTACAGGACCCTCCTCAGCCTCCCCTCATCCCCTACAGGACCCTCCTCAGCCTCCCCTCATCCCCTACAGGACCCTCCTCAGCCTCCCCTCATCCCCTACAGGACCCTCCTCAGCCTCCCCTCATCCCCTACAGGACCCTCCTCAGCCTCCCCTCATCCCCTACAGGACCCTCCTCAGCCTCCCCTCATCCCCTACAGGACCCTCCTCAGCCTCCCCTCATCCCCTACAGGACCCTCCTCAGCCTCCCCTCATCCCCTACAGGACCCTCCTCAGCCTCCCCTCATCCCCTACAGGACCCTCCTCAGCCTCCCCTCATCCCCTACAGGACCCTCCTCAGCCTCCCCTCATCCCCTACAGGACCCTCCTCAGCCTCCCCTCATCCCCTACAGGACCCTCCTCAGCCTCCCCTCATCCCCTACAGGACCCTCCTCAGCCTCCCCTCATCCCCTACAGGACCCTCCTCAGCCTCCCCTCATCCCCTACAGGACCCTCCTCAGCCTCCCCTCATCCCCTACAGGACCCTCCTCAGCCTCCCCTCATCCCCTACAGGACCCTCCTCAGCCTCCCCTCATCCCCTACAGGACCCTCCTCAGCCTCCCCTCATCCCCTACAGGACCCTCCTCAGCCTCCCCTCATCCCCTACAGGACCCTCCTCAGCCTCCCCTCATCCCCTACAGGACCCTCCTCAGCCTCCCCTCATCCCCTACAGGACCCTCCTCAGCCTCCCCTCATCCCCTACAGGACCCTCCTCAGCCTCCCCTCATCCCCTACAGGACCCTCCTCAGCCTCCCCTCATCCCCTACAGGACCCTCCTCAGCCTCCCCTCATCCCCTACAGGACCCTCCTCAGCCTCCCCTCATCCCCTACAGGACCCTCCTCAGCCTCCCCTCATCCCCTACAGGACCCTCCTCAGCCTCCCCTCATCCCCTACAGGACCCTCCTCAGCCTCCCCTCATCCCCTACAGGACCCTCCTCAGCCTCCCCTCATCCCCTACAGGACCCTCCTCAGCCTCCCCTCATCCCCTACAGGACCCTCCTCAGCCTCCCCTCATCCCCTACAGGACCCTCCTCAGCCTCCCCTCATCCCCTACAGGACCCTCCTCAGCCTCCCCTCATCCCCTACAGGACCCTCCTCAGCCTCCCCTCATCCCCTACAGGACCCTCCTCAGCCTCCCCTCATCCCCTACAGGACCCTCCTCAGCCTCCCCTCATCCCCTACAGGACCCTCCTCAGCCTCCCCTCATCCCCTACAGGACCCTCCTCAGCCTCCCCTCATCCCCTACAGGACCCTCCTCAGCCTCCCCTCATCCCCTACAGGACCCTCCTCAGCCTCCCCTCATCCCCTACAGGACCCTCCTCAGCCTCCCCTCATCCCCTACAGGACCCTCCTCAGCCTCCCACCATCCCCTCCTGGGCCCTCCTCAGCCTCCCCCCATCCCCTACAGGACCCTCCTCAGCCTCCACCATCCCTACAGGACCCTCCTCAGCCTCCCACCATCCCCTCCTGGGCCCTCCTCAGCCTCCCCCCATCCCCTACAGGACCCTCCTCAGCCTCCCCTCCCACCATCCCTACAGGACCGTCCTCAGCCTCCCACCATCCCTACAGGACCGTCCTCAGCCTCCCACCATCCCTACAGGACCGTCCTCAGCCTCCCACCATCCCTACAGGACCGTCCTCAGCCTCCCACCATCCCTACAGGACCGTCCTCAGCCTCCCACCATCCCTACAGGACCGTCCTCAGCCTCCCACCATCCCTACAGGACCGTCCTCAGCCTCCCACCATCCCTACAGGACCGTCCTCAGCCTCCCACCATCCCTACAGGACCGTCCTCAGCCTCCCACCATCCCTACAGGACCGTCCTCAGCCTCCCACCATCCCTACAGGACCGTCCTCAGCCTCCCACCATCCCTACAGGACCGTCCTCAGCCTCCCACCATCCCTACAGGACCGTCCTCAGCCTCCCACCATCCCTACAGGACCGTCCTCAGCCTCCCACCATCCCTACAGGACCGTCCTCAGCCTCCCACCATCCCTACAGGACCGTCCTCAGCCTCCCACCATCCCTACAGGACCGTCCTCAGCCTCCCACCATCCCTACAGGACCGTCCTCAGCCTCCCACCATCCCTACAGGACCGTCCTCAGCCTCCCACCATCCCTACAGGACCGTCCTCAGCCTCCCACCATCCCTACAGGACCGTCCTCAGCCTCCCACCATCCCTACAGGACCGTCCTCAGCCTCCCACCATCCCTACAGGACCGTCCTCAGCCTCCCACCATCCCTACAGGACCGTCCTCAGCCTCCCACCATCCCTACAGGACCGTCCTCAGCCTCCCACCATCCCTACAGGACCGTCCTCAGCCTCCCACCATCCCTACAGGACCGTCCTCAGCCTCCCACCATCCCTACAGGACCGTCCTCAGCCTCCCACCATCCCTACAGGACCGTCCTCAGCCTCCCACCATCCCTACAGGACCGTCCTCAGCCTCCCACCATCCCCTCCTGGGCCCTCCTCAGCCTCCCCCCATCCCCTACAGGACCCTCCTCAGCCTCCCACCATCCCCTACAGGACCCTCCTCAGCCTCCCCTCCCACCATCCCTACTACACCATGTGAGCTCACTGCATCCCCTACTAAACCAATTTCATCATCCTGCCATCTCCTACTACACCTTCCTTAGAATCTCCCATCCCACAGCAGCCCCTCCTCAGCACACACCTTCCCCAAGTGGACCATCTTTACCGTCCTGACATCCCCTAGTGGACCCTCTTTTGCATGTCTTAGTCCTATTTTATATTCCTTTCTGCTGTCGAATCATCTTGTTACAAGCATTTGGAAACTTTGTCTTTAAAGAAAACTGCTGCCTTCTTCCAATCCTAACTCAACAGTTTTTTAAGCAAATTCACTTCACTTGCTATTTTCTTCTCTCCCTGAGGAGTTATGAGTCAGACAGAGATGAACTTAGACTGAAAAGGTTGCTGGGACAAGTGCGTTTCGTCTCTTAGAGTAAGGAGCTGCAGAGAAGGGGAAGAAAAGTGACAGTGGGGAAGGAAAACCCTAAAGCTTCGAGACAGCAAGTGCCTGGTGGCTGGTCTCTGTAGCCCAGCGTATCACTTATTTAGATATGCTGGGAGCTTTCAGATGGTTCATCTTCCAATCAAATACAACTAAGAGAACTTTCAAAGCCACGTTAAAATGCTGTTTTGAGCAGCAGGATGTTGGTGCATCTGTAGCACCGGCCGGTGAGAAGCCCTGCCAGCTCTGGATACGTCCACAGCAGAGTTGGAAGGGAGGCAGAGAACCGACCGCACTGCCTGGCTCCACATGCCAGGCCTTTAGTGTGTCCTGGTAATCACTTCACCCTCATAACGTAGAGCTTTCCTTACACAATTTAGCTGCGAGCCCCAGAGGGTGTCAGTAATTGGTGCAAAGTCACAAAACTAGTCAGTGCCGGAACCAGGTCTGAATTGTGATTTCCCAATTTTATGAGCCTGTATTGTTTTCTTTCGATCCTACTTCATCACCTTAATGCTGAGGTTAATGCACTATGGCTCACAGCCCAGATCCAGACTGCTGCCTGCTGTAAACATACAAACGCACTCAGTCACCTACTGTCTGATTGCTTTTGTGTTAAGAAGGCAGAATGTGTAGGTGAAAGAAACTGTCTAATTTGCTAGTCTCTGTATTACTGACAGCAGCACAAACCAGGGCTTTTCAAAATTTGACTTAAAACATACAGCGATACATGCCTATAATCCCAGCATTCTTTGAGGCTACAGCAAAAGGGTCACAAGTACAGGCTGGCCTGGGCAATTTAATGACTTAATGAGACCCTGTCTCAAAATAAAACTTGGCTGGGCATGTAGCTTAGTGCAGAGGCCCTGAGTTCAATCTCTAGGACCACCAAAAACAGTAAAAAAGAGATCGTTATAATTCAGATTCTGGTTCAAGAGACCTGAAGTGCAGCCTGAAGTTCTCCGTCCCTGTTGCTGCTCCCTGGCTCTGGCTTTGAGCAGAAAGGACACGGCCGGGAACAGAGCATCCTGAACCTAATGTCCATACTTCTCTGAAGTTTCCTGGGCTGGGAGAAGAGAAATGCTTCTTCGGATCCCTCCAAGCTAACCTGGGTACCAACTAACTCAGTTCCGCCTTCTCCACAGAATTGCAGTCAGCAGGGAAGAAGGCCAGGGCCAGTGCCTGTGGTTCCCGCTGCTCAGCCGGAGAGCTGAGATGAGCAGCTTCAGGACGCCTAGTTGACAGGAGGCAGATCCTCTGCACACCGCGGTTCTCAGCCCTGGCTGCACATCAGGGTTCCCCGGGAGTGTGTGGAAGACAAGTGGTACCCAGCTTAGAAACTCCTGGTGACAGGCGTGACCTTGGCCTGCTATAGAGGAATTTCAAAACATCCTAACCGCAGGGCTCACCCAGATAGACCACTGAGTGTGGGCGCTTGGCATGCACATCCTGGAGCGCTTCCCAGGTGGTTCCATTGCAGAGCTGGAGCTGGGAATCGCTGATCCAGGGTGAAGACTAGACATTCGACGGTTATGTTTGACTGAGCATACAAGGTCGCATAAACATCAACACAGGTATAGTGGAGGACCCAGTACCTCATTGTCACTAACAGATAACCCACCAAGACCAAAGGATCAATAAAAGACACTAGAGCTGGGACTGAAAAATGTCCTGTGCCCCCGGACAAGGGGGCAGGCGTGAGGCAGAGTGCAGTGCCGCCAGAGGGAGGGTTGCTCTTGCTCACTGCTATGGCTTGGATCTGAAATGCCCCTCATGTGATCAGAGTGACAGGATCGTGGGCACTGTCCTCAGCATGGGCACTGGATCCGCCCAGGAGTTCATGGCTGAATGCAGGTTAGAGGCAGGCACTGGGTGCTTATGGTCCCTGGCGTGTGAGCTAAAGGATGCAGACTTTTCCCCATTTCCTGCCTCTCTGCTTCCTGGCTGCCATGAGTTGAGCAGACTTCCTCCACCACACCGTCCCCTGTGCTGTTCTGCCTAGGAGCCAGCCGAGCAGTCCGGAAACCAGAAGCCAAAAGAAACCATCCTCGCGTGTCAGGCATTTTGTCCCAGTGATGGGACAGTAGCCAACACACTTGATCCAATCCTGATGCTTTCAAGATAGCACCTCTCACAGGCTGCTTCTGGGTTTGGAGAAGGGGTCCTGCATGGACGCTGTATGCAGAACTGCAAGAGCAGCCTAGCTGGGATCCCCGAAGGGAGGCAGATGGAGAACAAGAAGAGGAATGGGAGGTTTCCTGTGGCTTCTCCACTTCTGTGGACCCTGGGACGCAAAGTGGAGCATCACGATCGTTACAGGAAGGGCCCGTTTCACTCTGGCTTCTGGGGAGGCTGGTTGTCTTAGCGTCTTTACTTCCGTCTGAGGACTCCTTGTCCCCTCCTGTCTCCTTTCGTCTCGGAGACTTGGTCACAGTGTGGATCGTCCCAGCAGCAGGTTTGCGAGGGTGGCAGCAGCCTCAGTCACCTAATGCAGGCTGCCATCCGCCATCCATGCTCCCAGTGCTGGCCCTGGACTGCCCCATCCTCAGCCTTCCTGACCGGCCTCTACCAAGTGACTCGCTTTGCCTTTTGCTTTAGCTCCACACTTATTCTTTAGAAACCAACAAGTTATTTCTGTAGCACTTTCTGAGGGAAAGACTCAAATGGCAGGAGTGGGTAATGTTTTCAGGTCACACAGCTAGTGAGCAAAGCAGTCAGCACTGGACCCACCTGCTCACTGCTGGTCTGCGATCTTCCCACTGCACCTCCTCTTAGCACACTGGTTGCCTCCTCCACCTGCTCTGTGAAGGTCTGGTGAGCGCCTGCAGTGTGGCCAGCATCTGCTCTTCCAATTCACGAATGAAGGTGCCAAAACTCGGAGATCACTCGGGGACAACCGCTCAGGGGAGACGGAAACCTGTTAGGAAGGGTCTGAGGGCAGTGTGTTTTCCCTCCTCCCTTGGGGCTGTTTCTGTGGGGTGCACAGAAATGAAAGGGATTTGTGGAATTTCATTGAAAATGTGATTTGCACACCAGTGTAGTGTGTGAAAATCTGGCATGAAAGCCCATGAGAGAAACCCGTTAAGAATGTGCTGTTTCTGTAGTTTCCACTCTTCTGCTGTCCAGTGCTGAGCTCGGTGGACTGTACTTCACCCCCAGAGATGGAAGTGTGGAGGAAGCAGTCAGCCTTGTGCTTCCAACCGCCCTGCTTTGGCCCCAGGCACTCTGGGCTGGGTGCTTGACTTGGGCCTGTGACTTCTGCCTGTAGTGCAGGGCGATGCCTTTCCAGGCCCTGCTACTCAGGCTCAACCTTGTCTTCCCGGGGCAGAGGCTGCTGTTCCCCAGGTGACTACCCTGACTCCCTATCCTGTCCCCCATCTCTCAGGCCACCACAAGCCAGACCCCCGACTCTACTTCTGTCATCCGCTTCGCCCCACACTGCACACCCTGTGAACCCCAAGACCAAAGCCCAAGGGCAGGATGGGCTCGCTTGAGGCAGGGCATCCAGGGGACAGTGTCAGAGCCAAAGCTCGGGGCCATCGACCCCAGGTTGTCTCCAGAGTGGCAGCTGTGGCCGAACTCTGAACCAAGAAGACACAGGGTGAGTCCCAGCCTTGCTGTGACAAACGTGGGAGGCCAGTGGCTGAGAGTGAGGCCTGAGCAGCCTCTCTGTGAGTATGGGAAGAAAGCAAGCGTGCTAGCAGGCCGCAGGGAAAAGCAGAAACACCTGAGACTGAGTTAGTTCCCCAAGAAGTACTGTGGAGGTGGGGACAGGTGAGCCTGTGGAACTCCATCTGCTCGAGCCTGGGGCTGAGTGAATAAACCCAAAGCCAGTGGCTTGGGGCTCTGTGTTGAAGGGAGACCCCCAGATGTCAGCCTGTTTCTGCATCTCTTTATTTTTCATCTTCATTGGCCCTTGGTCAGGTCTGAGCTTGTAGGCTGGTTCCTGCAGACTAATGGATCCCACGTCCTCTTTCGGCACTTGATCTTGGGAATTACAGTTCCTAACACACCAGGATGTAAGGGTTGAAACAGGTGATGTGTGAAGGGTCCACAAATACAAAGCTGCCCAAGAGTGCCTTGCAGAGGTCAGCCTGCAGGCCAGTCTGTTATGGTCAGCAGAGCCAGCCAAAGCCTGGACCCAGCGTCGACTCTTGTCCTGGGAATCAGAGAACGGAGGGCTTGGCTGCACTGATGCAAACAGGGAAAGACATTCTAAGAGATTATAAGGAAGTTTGAAAATTAGTGCTCATCTTGCTTATTTAAAACAAGTACTAGAACCCCAATTACTGCATCAGATAGGAAAGGGACCAGTTTAAATTCTTTTTCAGTACCCAAGGACAGCTGGTGCCAGAAGCAAGGCTAGAACCTTGAGCTACATCTTCCAAGCCAGTGTCCCTTGTTGTTATTGTCACTGTTTATTTTTTTGTTTTTTGAGCTACAGAGTTTGAGACACCACATTCACCAGAATGTAGGGTGGGAGAAAAGCATTTATATTTTAAGAGAACTATTTCACTGCATAGATAACCAAATTGAGGGTATAATAAGGTCTAATACAATTATTTTTATTATTTATAATTTAAATCTCAGAATAAAGTTGTACGTCTTTCACCTTTGTGAATTTATTCATTTCCTTATTCAATATGGCTTTTTAAAAAATAAAGCCTTGGAGAAACAGGCATATTTTACAGTTGGTAGAAGGGAAAACTCCCTCCAACACTGCCAGTTTTGTTGCTATGGTGATAAATGGTTTAAGAAAGCCTTATTTATTTGAAAATATATTTAGAAATAATTGAGCCCCTCCAGGGCAAATTGTCCTGATTCTCTCCGAGTGGTAGCAGGGCCCCTTGCAGGATTCCTGGGACGGGCGGCTCAGGCTGTCCCGCTGCCGCCTGGCCTAGATCAGCAAGGCCCAGAGCAGCGCCGGTTCCGAGGCGGCCGACCCGGCGATGAGGGATTGGAGTTCGGTGCTGGTGCTGGTGCTCGTTTGACCAGATGTGATTAGGACAAAGGTAAAGCCTGGGGCTTGGTGGGACGGCCTTGGGACCGGGCCCTCGGGCTTCCGGGGAGTCTCGCGTGTGACACGGTTGCCACCTCCAGCCCGGCACCGAGTGACAGGGCCATCGCCCTGCACAGCCGCACCTCGGGCTTCGGGAGACTGCCGGACTGCCTTCCAGGCGTCGGGTGTGCAGCGGGCTCCCATCTCAGCCTCCTGCGAGCAGACGCTGGGGCCTCACTGCCTAGGCAAGAGGGGTTTGCACCGGGCCCTGGCTGGCAGCTGCGCGGGGAGCGGGGGTTGGAGGCGCACAGGGCCTGGCTCTCAGCGGAGGACTGCAGCGCAGGGCCCCTTGCTGCCCTTCCCTCCATACCCGCCTCCCCTCCGGGCCAGAGCAGTGAGCCTGGGCTCACGGGTACCGGTGTGTGCTGACTTTTACCCCGTTCTACCGCTCATCCTTGGCTGGGGAAAAATGACTTGTGCCTCATTCTCCCCGCTGATGAAGTGGGGAGCCCCGAGGGTTAAAGGGTACTGAGGCTGTATGGAGGCGCGGTGTCCAGCACCCTGTCGCCACGCATCAAGTGACAAATGAGAGGAACTCCGTGGGGAGGAAGCGCCTGCTTTCCGCTCCCACTTTTGCTCTCTGTGGAGCACTGTGCCCTCACGTTTCCTTGTCTGCTTGAGTTTATTATAAACATCACATACTTCATAGGCGCAAAATTAGACGAGATATTTCCTTATCCCTGCGTTTCTGTCCACATTTCAATGGACGACACCATGATGTATTTCTCTGGTTATGCAAGCGGAAATCATTCTTGATCTCCCTCCTCCCCTTTGCCCACTTGATGAGCAGATCCCCTTGACTCAGCCTCCTTCATCTCTAGCTCACTAAGAGTGCATCCCTAGCCCTTCTGCCTGACGTCCACCGCGTAGCATAATGGCTTTGCTGCTGCTGCTTCTACCGCGTCTTCATTCAATCCATTCCTCAAATAACAGTGAGAATTTTAAAGTAGAAATGGGTCTGAGTCTTTTAGCTCTTTATTGAATTGAAAATAAAATTTGCACCAGGTGTGGTGCACTCTGGAGGCTAAGGCAGGAGAATCACTGTGAGTTCAAGGCCAGTCCAGGTTACATAGTGATTCTGAGGCCAGCCTGAGCTACGTAGCAAGACCCTCTCTCAAAAAAGCTAAAGAAATAAAGAAGAAAAGACAAGACAAAGAAAATTTGCATCCCTTGCACTGACTTGAGACCCCACATCTTCTAGCCCCTGTCCTCCTTCACCCCTCCATCTGCGGCTTCCCTGCCTCTGGGTGCTGCCCAGACCCGAGTCAGCAGTCCCCACCAGCAGCCATTCTTAGGAGTCAGTCAAAACCCCAGCTCTGCAGTCCTTTCACCAGTGCTGCCTCCCTTCTCAGCCCTTTGAGATGCTTCTCAGAATGCTTGCACCTGAGCGTTCACAGCCAGGCTGGCTCTGTCCCTCCTGTTCCCCCTCCATGGGCTGTGCACAGCCCAGACTGCATGTGGGTGCAGGCAGGGCCTCTGCCGCTCGGCATCCGTGTGCCTGCATGTGGCCCTGTGTGGCCAGCTGCCCTCCGCCCTGGCTGGCCTCCTGGTCCTTTCCTCCCTGCAACGCTGTGGAGGTGCCTTCCAGGACAGAAGGTTTCACACTCCACGTGGTGGGGGTGCTACGGTCTGGGTTGAAATGGTCCACCCAAAACTTAAGGCTGCACCCTTGGTGCCACAGCGTTAGAGGAGAGGCTTTGGGGATGAGTTTGGATCCTGCATACATCAATCCATTGGTGGTTTGCAATTTGGTAGAATTATTGCTGGTAGAAACTTTGGGAAGTGAAGGCTTGTTCAGGAAATAGGTTCTTTGATGGGTGCACCCTGCTCCCGCGTGCCTATGGGACCATCAGGCGAGCAGCAATGTCCTCATCCATGCCCTTCCTAGAAGACGTTCTACCTCAGCACCGGCCAGGAAATAATGGAACTGACCATTGACTGAAACATGCAGAATGGGAGCCAAAGTAGGTCTGTCTTCTCTGAGCTGTTTTCTCAAGTCTTCTATCACAGGGGTGAAAAGCTGACTAACACAGGTATCTACTGATGGTTCACCAGCATCCACTTTTCCTGTACTTCCATGTTCAGGGAGGGTTCCTGTGCACTGAACGCAGGTGTGACTCTGACCAGGCTTCTGACTAAGTGTGGCTGGGTGTGACACGCATCACTTCTGGGCAGAGGATTTGAAGGCTGCCCGAGAAGCACTCGGCTCTCATCCTCCCGGAGGTGCCCAGGGAGGAAATTCTGAAATGGAGGCCCCTGGAGCTGGGTTCGTAGGCTGAGAACCACTCCAGCCTGCTCCAGCCAGGACACATGAGAAGGAAGTCGAACCTGTCTTCTTTTACCTCCCTGAAACTCGAGGGATTTGTTATTGCAGTGCAGAGTGGCCTGTTCAGACACATGGGATCTGGGAGTGCTGCCCGCTTTGGGGCTGGGCAGGAGCAAGGTGGGAGTCAGGAGCCCTTTCCCTCCCCTGGGTCCACTCTGGCCAGCTCAGCTCATCGCCACCTCGCGTCCAGCCTGACTTCTTCTCCTCCCAGGATGAGCTTTCGCTGGAGCCTATAGGGCGGGCTCTGGATTCACATATGCCCGAGAGTAACACATTTATTCTTCTTTTTCTGGCCATGAAGTAAATCACAGAAGCAAGGACAAAGCTGAAATGATCACTGGCAATGACAATCCAGCGTTTTTGAACATTCCCAGATTTGTATGGAAACGTGGCCAGCCTGTTATTATTTGGCTCAGAGTGGCGATAGCTACGTGATGAGGAGAGGAAATGAGGCAGCACAGTGCCAGCTCTGAACGCTACCCGTGTTTTGAAGAAGACATCAATTAGCTTCTCCTGGCTAGAATTCTGCAGGAGAATTTTCCAAGCGTGGAGCAGTGTGTGATCACATCTGGCCCTCTCTTTAGTTGCACACGGGCTTTCTATAAATGTTTCCCTCCAGCTTCGATGGCTGCCTCTCCTGATCCCGTCTCCCTGGCTTTATCTACACCAACTCACTCCTGGATCTCTAAAAACAACAGAAAGCAGCAGTCAGACATTCAATTTTTTATTACTTTACCTAATTTAAAGAAAGCCATTTCATTGCATCTGAGTCATCCGGGAAGCAGACTTCAGACTTATCTCTAGATTTAAGGTACAGCCTAGTCCTCCACCTAGGTTTAAACATCTGGGGGCCACCGCTTCCTCGTGTGGGCGAGTGTTTCCACACGGACACTGCCGCGCACTTTCTGTGTGCCGGGCCCCAGCTGCATTCGGACTTCCGGGCCTCCTACCTGCCGTGGAGGGGAAGCCTCCGCTGTCCAGGTCTGCAGTGAGAACGCTAGGCACGGAGCCGTGGGCGAGCTTGTCACCGTCACACGCTAACTGACTGCCACAGGGCCAGAGCCCAGAGTCTGCCACAGCGTTTATGAGCTCATCTAGGTGCGCGCGCTTATTCTGATGACTTACTCTACCATTCAGCACAGGATGAAGCAGACGCCAGGAGACAGCCGGAGAGCAAACAGAAGTTCTAATGTTGTCTGCCCACGGCCCACAACGAGACGCTTTGCAGCTCCTGAGGTGCGCGGAGCCTGGAGACCCCGCTGCACTTGTTGGGGAAGCTGCATGGCGCCTCCAGGCTGCGGGGAGGAGTGAGATCGGCCCTTCGGACCTGAGGAGGGGCTCGGTTTACGTGAGGCCAGCCGTGCCGTGCTGTGACCTGGGACTGCGACACTGCGGGGACGGGAGGTGCTTTGTAACGCGAGGTGAAGGAATTGAGAACGCAGGCCGAGGTCTCTCAGAGGGAAGACAGGGTTGAGCCCGCACCGAGCTGTCAGCACCTTTACAAAGGAGGAGGGAAACCACGGAGGGCAGCCCTGGAGGGCCGGCCGACCACACAGGGCGCCAGCCAGCGCCTGCCCTGCCGGGGTCCTGTGCGGAGTGAGGTGGGGGTGGAGAGCACCTTCGTGGGCAGAAGGGACTGGGATACTGAGTAGGGGGACGCTGCGTCCACAGAGGAGTCACAGAGAACCTAACATGTGACTTGATTTTGGGGGGAACAAAAAACAGTGCCAGCCAGGTACACTTGGGGAAGAAAGAGATTATAGTGAAAAATGCAGTATGGTGGGGCCACACTGGAGGCTGAGGCAGGAGGACTGCAAGTTCACACCCACCTCGGGCAACTAGACTTAGCGAGACACCGACGTGGGTGTTCTGGGGTTCTGCAGAGAAAAGGGGGCCCACTTAGCAAGTCTGGCTGGGTTTGTCTGGGAAATTTCCTTCCTCCGGGATTCAAATACCAGCCTATTTTTGGCTGCAAAATATCTTGTTTTTATGCAGTTTTATAATATTGTCCTCATCCGTCTCGTTTTAACTTCGATTGTAACTTATTTTCATCCCAGCTACTGTTGAAGTGGAAGGGAAGAGGTACGTGGTATCCACGGTAACTGCTGTGCTCACAGGCTGTGCCCAGGAGGCTCTCCTGGGGACACAAAATGACTGTGTGGCAGCTGTTTGATACCTGCTGTGGGACCGGGGGAGTTTCCGTAAATCTGAGAAAGGAGGGGCGATCATACTGCTGTGACAGGCTCACTGTTAGAGCCGAATACCGTAAGACATGCACAGCACCCACTGGATCGCGCCCTGCCCAAACCAGAATGGCGGCTATTCTTAGGAGCACCATCAGTGCTAGTGAGCGTGAAGGGGAAAAGACTAAGAGGGGAGGCTGTAGGGCCTTCTCTGAGTCTGCAGCGACCAGACTGCGAGCAGGTGAGGCAGAGGAGCCTGCGCTGGGCAGGCTGAAGGCACCGCCTCCCAGGACAGTCCACCCACGGGTTCCATCCATGACAAAAGTGCATTCCTCAGCAGCACAGGCTGCCCTGGCTGTGAAACCAGCCCTAAGTCCCCTGCAGCGCTCTGCCTTGGGGATCCTCATGTCACTGATTTTAAGCCTCAGAAAAATCGCAAGAGGGGTCGTCAGTTTGCAGGTCAGCAAACTAAGGCCTGTAGTGCCTGACATCATACCAGTGAGGCGGGGCGAAGTCCTACGGATCGGTCAAGTTCAAGTCCAGGCTTCGTGTTCTTTCAGTACCAGGGAGTGGACCCAGAGGCGTTCCGCCGTTGAGCTACATCCTTGTCTTTTCAGTTTTTATTTTGAGACAGGGTCTCTCTAAGCTGCCCAGGGTGGACTTGAACTTGCGATCCTCCCGTCTCAGCCTTCTTCAGCGCTGCAGTTCCAGGCTGGCACCGCGTACCTGCTCCAGGCTCTTTCTGCTGTACAACTGCACACATTCTGCAGTAGTTCTCCCGGTGTGGCCCCAGGCCAGCAGTGCCACATCCCTGGGAACTTTTGAGAAAAGCAAATTCTGGAGAGTGCTGAATCAGAAACTTGGACACAGGCCCAGCAATCTGCATTTTAAACAAGAAATGAGATATGGGAGTGTGAAATCATAGGTCAGTGGCAGCACGGAAGAACATCCGGGGTTTTAATTAGGGACAGGGCTTGGGCAGGAGGAGGAGGACGACCTGGAAGAAGGGTCTCTCTGAAAGGCACAGGCGTGAATGCAGGAAGAGGCAGAAAAGAACCGTGTTGGGTGAGGCTGAGCTAGGTAGATGGGGCCGGCACGAGAGGAGGGCGAGGGGGCGAGTGAGGGTGTCTCACACTCGAGCCAGTGGGCCTGGCCAGGGGTTAAGTCTGCGCTGCAGTATGCAGGGCACCAGCACAACACGCGGAGTCCAGCAGCCAGGTGGAGGCCTAGGTGCCCGGCCAGTGTCCCCGGGCACAGAGTCCCTGCAAGGCGGGGCCTGGTCTCAAGGCCCTGTCTGTCTGGAAGCAGAATTGGTCCTCCTCGTCCAGGAGCAGGCAGCTGGCCACGAGGAGGAAATCGCCACCCGGCCTGCACCGGCCTTCCTGATGTCAGGCTTCGGGCACTGCTGTCCTTCGCATCCAGGACCTCCTATTAAACCCTGCTCAAGTGCTCGTGAGAAGTCCACCTAGGGCTTTGTGAACTGCTCTGCCATGGTCCTGGGATTGATAGGCCACGCCCACTTTCCTAGCTAGCCTTGGCCCTGCCCTACCTTCCTGCCTCAGTATGTGCATTGGCCATTGTTTCTTTAAGAATAAGGTATGCCTGTGTTCATGTGTGTGTGTGTCTGTGTGTGACGGGTGGTAAAGGGATTGAAGGCAGGGCCTTCACACAGAGCTACAGCCCAGCCCTTTTTAATTTTTACTTTGAGAGGTGGTCTGGCTAATTTACTAGGTTGCCCAGGCTGGGCTTGAACTTGCGCTCCTCCTGCCTCAGCCTCCCACAGTGCTGGGATTATAAGTGTACACCATAGAACATATGAAGAGTCACTGTTTCTTCCCTGGCTCTTGAAGCTTCCCTTTGTGCTTTGCTCTCTGCTTGTGACTTTGCATGTCAGCCAGCTGCGCCAGTCTCTAATGTAGGTCCCATGGTGCTCAGCCTCTGAACCTAGCTCCACCCTCCCCATCCTGGCTTCCCATGTCTTCTCGCTCACCTCTGCCTGGCTCTGAGTCCTGCTCCTGACCTGGGCTCCAGGATGCTCTCCCTGTTCCAGTTGGGGTCCCTCCCGCTGGCTGCTCTCATCAGTGCCCAAGAAGCAGCTTAGGTTGCTCTCAAGCCTGGCTCTAGCTCTCCTGGGAGAGCTGCTGCCCGCACTTCCTGCAGGGCAGAAGATAACTGAACTCTTGTCCCAGCTCTGGCGTTTAAACCTGCCGTGAGACACAACCAGCTGTCAGCAGGGCCTGCAGATTTTGACAGTAATACCACGTAGGTCTGGATGTCAGATTTGCTAACAGTAAGCAACCATCTGCTCTGGTTTCTGGCTTTAGTCTCATGTAGATTCCTCTTTGCGTGCTGGGTCTCTGGTGTTAGGCCCTGACCCGCTATCATCTTCTCAAGGTGTAATTTGTCTTACTTTCTGGATTCTCCCCAGGAAGAACTTGATCTTGTCCTTCTCTGCTTTTGGCTTCAGCACATCTATCTCAGTGCCTCAGATCCTGGCGAGATTGCTCTGATTCACAATCCAAACTAGGACAGGGCTCCGGAAAGACACAGGTGCCCGGGAGGCTGGCCTGAACGTGCGGACCCTCATGTCCTCTCAGGAGAGAGGGGCCTGTGGTGTGGTCTGGAACCTGAGGCGCCCTTGCCAGCCTCCATTCGACCTAATGATGCTGAGAAAGAGCAAGGCGTCAATATGTTTGGGGTCCCCTTTCCTTTCCTGTATAAGGTGACCTTGACTGTAAGTGGAAAACAATGTGAGAAAGGAGCTATTTCAGAGTAGCGTTAGATTAAGAAATTAGAGGCAGTCTAGGGTAATTTCCTTTATACTGGCAACCCGTGCCAAGTAAATCACAATCTTCTGATAAATACTGGGATGTGAAAGTAAGGGTTGAGCCCTGTTTACTGGGGATAACCAAGACACGAGGGTGCAGTAACTGTCTCGGGAATCACGGCCTGCCTTCGGAGGTGCTGCACCAGCTGAGTGCCTACTGTGCTCCGAGACTGCTTATGGAACTCAGGGCTCCTTGGGAAGGGGCCGGAGGTGTGAGGGAGACTGGGAGGCTCAGTGAACTCTGTGGCCTGGGTCATGGGGACCTGATACTGTACAGCAAGGCCCTTTCCATCAAAGTTACCCTCAGACCGGAGCAGTGCCGCAGGCCGGGTCGCAGCCTCCTCGCGAGTTCATAAAACCACTCTGCTAGAGGACCGAAGGGCCTTGGGCTCAGAAATGCTGGGTCAGGCTACACAACGACGACGACAACTCCCGTTCACGGTAAAGCAGCAGTCCCGTGAGCTGTGTTTGTGGCAGTCCCGCTCAGCCTCCCACCGTCCCCTCTGTCCCGGCCCTCACTTCCAGCCGGTCTGTCCTCCCGAGGGGTGAGGACTTGCTCTGCCTGAGCCTCTGCCGTGTTTCCTTGACTCTGGGCTCCTCTGATCACTGGTGAGTGTGAGCACTTGGCACTCGCACAGCGGCACAGTTGGTGACGGCCCTAACCGGGGAAGCGATGCTCGTGGCTGGCACTAGCTGCCCTTGGACTGTGCATGGCTTAAACTGTGAGCTTAAAGCCGTTTATGTTTAAAATGGTCTTTTAAAAACCCAAAGAACAATATTTTATGATATTTGAAAATTGCACAAAATTAAAATCTCAGCACCCATGTGTGGCCCTTCATCTGAGCGCTGGCTCTGGCAGCTTCGGGCCACAGAGCGCAGAGAGGATCCATTGGGCTGTGCTCTGAGGACTCACCGAGCAAATGGCACAGCCAGTGCCAGGCTCAGAGCTGCCGGTCCAGGTCCCTCAGAGGCAGCACAAGCGCTCACCCCAGCGTGCCCATCAGCCAGCACACACTTCCCAGCCTTCCTGGTGGCCTTGAGGTTCACGGAGGGAATGGAATGAAGATTTAGGGTCCACACCTGCTGAGGGCTTCTCTGTTAGCTGAGTTCCCCGCTCCTTACAGCCTGCACCTGCCTGGACCTAGTCATGCAGAGTGCAGCCTATGTGTGGGTCGTTGACTATTATCATCTCATTTAATGTTAAATAACCCCAAGATTTATATACTTCCATCCCATAGAAGATGAAAATAATCTATGATAGTTTAAATACCTGCCCTGAGGTCATAATAACAATGAGCATTCTTTCAGCTGCTAGGACAGGAAGCCAATGTTGGCTTGCTCTAGAGCAGAGGGCTCCAGCGGTGAGGGAGAATAGGTTCATCAGCCTGTGAAATCCCTGGAGCTATTTTACTGAGAAACGCTGCCAGAATGAGAGCCTGAGGGACAGGATCTCAGGGTCCTGCGCACTACCAGGCTCTGTGTGATGGGTACGTTTAACGGTGTCAACTTCATTGACTTGGAAGCCACCGAGCAGATTAGTAGCACACACTTCGGAGTGTGTCTGCGTGGATCAGGGAGCTGTGGCCGTGGAGTCCACATTTGGACTTCACTCTTTCCTTTCTGGTGGTTCTCTCCCCTTCTCTGCTTCCCAGCCACCACGAGCCCAGTGTTGTTGCCCTACTACGCCTTTCCACCATGATGTTCTTGCTTTGCAACCATAGACCATAGTCTGAATCCTCTTAAATACCAGCCAAATTGTCTCTCCTCGATTCAGTTGTGGGTGTTAGGTATTGTGTCCGGCAGCAGGAAAGCCAGCTGACACAGGGTGTGGCCTTGTGCCTGGGACCCCGTGCACACCTGGTTGTCCCTGTGGTTTCTTTTGCCAGAATATGTCGGGGAACTTGGCACTTGGCAAGGGAGATGGGAAATGCAGACAGCAGACAAAGCCGTGGGCTTAGTGAACACTGCTTCTGCACTTGGTGACACTGTCACTGCATGGAGAATCTCTGTTCTTCCTCAGGAGGTGCTGCTAGCCAGGGATTCAGCTCAGTGGTTCCGCCTTCTGCCTTGCAAGCACAGGGACATGAGTTTAATTCCGGGTACCAAAGAAAAGCTGCTGCTGTCCCACCTGCCACCTCTCCCCCCAGGTGTCCTTCCATGTCCCCACGGGCATGGTGTGGATCAGGCATTGTCAGCGGTCAATGATATAACCCTGTAGGCCCATCCTGGACGCGATGAACTGAAAGGTATTGGTGTTTACCAGGCTTCGCAAAATCATGCCATGAAACATTTTGATTAGAATTCTAAGTTCCTTGTGTTTAATAGCTCGCAATTCCTGGATTCTTTCCCTGTGCAAAGGGAAGGTTGGAAACGCTGAGGTTGAACGTGAGGCCCTCAGTGTCTTGAGCCCTCCACAGCCCCAAGCAGCTTCCCAGGGGCAGCTCTCGCTGTGCCCACCAGCAGCACCTTGGTGCTCTCACAGAAGTGGGGTCTGAGTCACCCTGCATGTTCAGCTCTCAGTTTCCTTTCTCTGCAAATGCACTTATCCCAAGGGAGAAAAAATATCCATGGAAAGAGGGACTTTGAGATCTGTGTTGACTCATTCCCTGGCCCAGAAGTTCCTTTGATTAAAATTATTCATGTCGCACTTAACTTGAATGGAGACTAAAAAATGTCCTCTACAGAAACCATTTCCAATTAGGTAACCCTTCTTTGAATATGTGGAACCAAATCTCAGTTCTCACCTAATTACTTCCCAGGGCCAGACCTGTGCTAATTTTCTTGGTGGGCTGCACCTTAAGAGATGGCTTGGGCAGTGGAATTTCTACACAGGCTTTCTCCTGTGAGGACAGGCACATACCCCCACACATATGTATGTATATGTGCATGTATGTGTATTATATGGCCAGTTTTGAAGAACTGGATGAAAAATTACTGAAGCATTGAGTTTACTTTAAAAGGTAGAAGATGATGCTGCCTTGGACTATTTTGTTGTGTGCTATGTTTTAAGCAAAAACCTGCAACCAATCAGGTTACTCACAAGGGCTAATCCAGCTGAGGGAAACTGGGCATTGAGCTTCTCAGTGTATATTTCAGCATGAAATTAGATGCCTAGGGTTCTCCAGAGTGAATGTACCATTTGGGAAAGAGTAGACACTGTCACACAGCCTAAGTTTCTTTCTTCATCATTTTAAAGACAATCTGAATTTTTGACTCTGATGACTCATTGTTTGTGCCATGAAAGAACACTGTGGAAAAGCAAGTAAACATCACTCATGTCCTCTTGGTGCCCTGGAAATAATCAGTGCTTTCTTTCAGTGCAGTTTTGGAAATACCATTTTGTGCCTTAGCTTGTGTCATGAGCTGGCACAGCAAATCTACATGTCCTCGGTCAGCATGAGGGTCAGGGTCGTGACCATTTAACCTTGAGAAACAGCTAAGGTCTCCAAATGCAGGTTCCTCATCTGTGAAAACCAGGATGAATGGTGGCGACCTCGTGGAGTTGCAGGTGAGGAATCAATGAGATTCAGTACCAAGGACACCAGGCAGTTAGCACAGGGACAATGAATACTGGTTAACATTATCACACAGTGTCACAAACCCAAAGAAGGGGACTATCCTGAAGGAGAATCATAGGCACCCAGTAATATTAAATAATACCCCTGTGAATTTATAAATACAGGATCTTATCATGAAGAGTTTTACATGAATTACAGACAAGAAACTTGCTGGCCTAGTGTTCTCAAGGGACTTAACATGTTCCCTGGCATGTAGAATAATTATTGGAAAATTCTAGCCCCTCATTTTCACATATTCCCATGCATAATGCCATCTGAAAGCATACGGACGCACATCCTCACACTCATGTGCATACACACACACACACACACACACACACACACACACTCACGGGCCCAGACCCTGTCTGAGCTCATGAGCCCATCTTGTGGCCCACTTGCCTGGACCTCGGCAGGCTTAGGTTAGGAAGGGATGTTCCAAGAAACTTGTGCTCACTTTCCTGTGTGTCCCTTCTCTTCCTTATCTACTGATCTCTGTCGGGATGGTGAGCAATCCTCAGAAGAGGAAGAATTGCCAAAAGGCCAATCTGTGCATCTTCCCACAATCCCAGAGTCCGTCTGCCCTGACTGAAGGAAATATGATCTTCCATTCACTCTTTGCCAGTTTGTCCTTCGGGCCATCATCAACACAGGAAAATGGTGTTTCCAGGTGACCTCTTTGGAAACCAGTTGTCCCTTTTAGTTCCTTTTGCAATTGTCCCATCAGCATGCTTCGTCCAGCAGAAGTCCCAGGTGCTCAGGAACGCGGTGCTCACTATCACCTCCCTGTGTCTAATCGTGAAAACATCACTTACTGAGTAGTCACCGAATGGATGTTTCATGGGCTTCTTGTGAGCCCAGATATCACCTTGGGAGATACCAAATTCTTCTCTTCTTCAGGTCCCTTTGCCCATGGAGAGTTAAATAGAATTTTCTCAGACTACCACAGGAGCACAGAGGGAAACAAGGAGCCCCCGCCTCATTCAGGGAAGGAATGCTGGGGACATCAGTACTTTCTTCCAGCCTGAATGTACAGGAATTTTCCCCATTTGCCTTTCTTTTCTTGTACAACATTTTGGATTCCTTGTCCCTGCCTACTGTCATTCGCTCCTTAGATTATTTTAGACCTTAGGTGGATTTTAGCTCATTTTACTAAAAGTTTGTAACAAAGGAGAAGGACTGCTGAAATGCCTAAATCATACCCAAATTACTTAAAACCATGTGTCAGATATTCCCGCACCTAAGAGAGGGCTGATCCTTCCTTTCCCCAAGTCCTGACCTCCCTGTGGTGTTCTGGGCCCCTCTCTCCCTTCCTCTTCACCTTCCTCTCTCTAGCTGGTCCAGCTTCAGCTGCACATCCTGCTGAATGTCTTGAGCCAACTTTGCACTGCCTGTGCCATCTTTACCAACCCCAAAAAGCCAGGTTCTCTGTGAGAGTACTCCTTTCCTTTCTTCAAAGACATGCAATGTTTCTGTCAGATTGTTGTCATTAGCTAGAATCACTTGTTGGCTTTAATATTTGCTCAACACAGCTGCTGTGTTGACCTTCACTACTTCAGGAAAGGGGGGATAGCTCTCAACTCTTCTTCATGCTACTTTGAGGCTAGCGATGCCTCACTCTTACCTGGGCAGTGAGGAAGCCTATCTGCCCTGGTTTTCCTTATATTCAAACTGAAAGTGATCTCCCAAGGTGATGGTTGCTATGTGTGTGGCCCTGGTTTCCCTTCTTGGACATTTACCAAAAATCAAAGTCTATTAGTGCTTTTTCTAGACAGACTCCATCCTTCCTCTTGTGAGCTCCCTGATACCTCTGGTACCACACCCACCATCTACATTAGCTGCTGTTGTCTGCCCCTCCTGGCTCATCCACACACCTTCCATTTATTAACACATGCCAAGTTCGACTTTTATCCTTAACACTCATTTCATAGCCATTGTTGATAAACTGTAGAAACGCTGGCTGGGGATTTAGCTCAGTGGTTCCACTGCCTGCCTTGCAAGCACAAGGTCCTGAGTTTGATCCCCGGTATCCCCACCCCCAAAGAAAGAAACACAATTATAATGCACAATGAAGAATAGGATTGTGTAATTAATCATTTAATAAACATTTATTGCAAAACCAAAATGTGAGAGTGTGCTGCCCATTAGGGTAAGCACTATGTGAGATTCATACTGAAATTAGACATAAATCCAGACCGGTGATTTAGAGTTCACTAACAGACAAAACATGTGGGGAGCGAAATCTGCAGCACCGGTTAGATGATGCCGAACCAGGTGGAACAGGTGAAGTGCTGCACAGACACACACAAGCACGGTGAAACTCCTCTGGGATGGCCCTCACACTGGCTGCGTAGTTAGAGCTCCATCTTTGGGTGAGTTGTTATTTGCTATGCTATCTTTGTTTATCAAACAAGGTAATTTTGAAAAAGCAAAGCTCTCCTTGATGTTTCTGAATCTCTCCATTCTTCTGACTGACAAAGAAACATCTCCAGAGATTGCATTAGCATGGAGATGGAAAGAACACTGAACTCCACTTTAAAAAAATCCCTGGGTGCAGATCCTGTATGTGCTACTGATGGGCTCGTGACTTGCACGGTTACACACTAATTATCTCGCTCAGCTCCCCTGAGCGCCATCTGTATGGAGAGGGTAACAGCAGCATTGCTGGGATCAAACAAATCAAATTAGGGTGTCTCAAGAAGTTCATCTGGAATTAGGTGCATTTTCAACAGAACTGAATGAAAAGTCTGAATACATAAATAAGAAAACACATTTTCAGCCACAAATAACAAAACCATGTAAAAACATTGGTGAGAAGGCTGAAGTTCTGTGTATTTGGAATGGTTTCCTTCAGATTTCTTTCTACCATCATCAGGGATGCTTTGGGTTATACACATAATTCACCTTTTTCTCGTTGGAACTGCATACAACATTTATTTTTCTAAAAACATTCGGGTTACACAGTGATTTGCTCATTTTTTTAATCGAATTTATTGGTACATTCTAGGTATACAATACAGTTCCATTCATTACTGGGATCTTGTACCTTTACATGACAGGTCTTGGTTCTCATTTTTTCCCCTTGTCCCCACCCTCCCTTCACCTCCTCCTCCCCGCCCTACCTACCAACACTTTAATTCCATTTTTACATTTTATCACATTTTTCCCTTTCCCTTATTCCCCTTCCCCTACCTTTTCCATTGACCCTACACCTTTAGCCCTTTTCTTCCTGTTTCACATTGCTAATTATCCCGTTAGGATCTTGAGTATTATTTTAGTTTTTCACACCAGAGAAACTATTCAGTATTTATACATGCATGACTTATTTATTTCACTTAGGAGTATATCCTCAAAATGTATCCATTTTCCTATGAATGAATCGACTTTTTCATTCTTTATGGCTGAGTAGTATTCCATTTTATAGAAAAAATCACGTCTTCTTTATCCAGTTTCCAACTGATGGGCAAATGGGCTGTTTCCAAGTTTTAGCTATTACAAACTGTGCTGCTATAAACGTGGGTGCGCATATGTCACTGTGATATGATTCTTTTAATTCTTTTGGAAAGATACCCAGCAGAGGGAACGCGGGGTCAAGTGGAACCTTTAGTCCCAGCTCTTTGAGGTATCTCCATATTAATTTCCATAGTGGTTGCACCAGTCCACACTCCCACCAACAATGGAGAAGGGTTCCTTTCTCCCTGCAATGCCACCAGCATTTGTTATTGATTGATTTCTTGATAGCAGCCATTCTTTGGGGGGTGAGGTGGAATCTCAGTGTTGTTTCCATCTGCATCTCTCAAATGACCAGTGATGTGGAGCATTTTTTCATATATTTACTTGCTGCTTTTACTTCTTTGTCTGAGAAATGTCTGTTCATTTCAGATGCCCATTTTTGAATCGGGTCTTTATATTTGGGGGAGCTGATTGTTTTGAGTTCTTTATATATTCTAGATAATAGTCCTTTGTCTGAGGAGCAGCTGGTAAAATTTTTTTCCCACATTGTAGGTTGTCTCTTAGTTTTGTTGGTTTCTTTTGCAGAGCAGAAGCTTTTTAATAAGATGAGATCCCACTTGTTGATTCTTTCTGCTAGTTCCCATGCTACTGAGGATTTGTTCATAAAGTGTTTTTTTATGCCAATGTCTTTGATAGTTCTGCCTAATTTATCTTCCAGCAAATTTAGTCTCTTTTTAAATATATAGATCTTTAATCCACTTGGATTTCAGTTTAGTGCATGGTGAAAGATAAGGGTCTGGTTTTAATCTTTGGCAAGTTGAAATCCTGTTTTTCCAACACCATTTCTTAAAGAGTCTATCTTTACTATAGTGAGGATGGTTGGCTCCATTGTCAAAGATGACGTAGCTAAGTACATCTGGAAGGTGCCTTTGTAATATAGTTTCAAATTGGGAATTATTATACCTGCTGCTATGTGTCTGTTGCCTAGGATGGCTTTTGCTATTCTGGGTCTCTTATGGTTCCAAATGAATTTTTGGATTCTTCTTTCTAGTTCTGTGAAGTATAGTGTTGGAATTTTAATTGGCATTGCATTGAATCTGTATAACAGTTTTGGTAGTATGGCCATTTTCACTTCCTACCGAGGAGCAGGGGATATCTTTGCATTTTCTTATATCCTCTTCAATTTCTTTTTTCATAGTGCTGTAGTTTTCAGTGTAGAGATCTTTTGCTAGGTTGATTCCTAGATACTTCATTTTTTTTTATGCTATTGTGAAAGGAATTGTTTCCCTAATTTCGCTCTCAGTGAGTCTGTTATTTGTGTACAAGAAGGCTATTGATTTTTGGGTGTTGACCTTGTATCCTGCTACTCTGCTAAAAGTGACAATTAAATCTAGAAGTCTTTTGGTGGAGTTTTTTGGGTCTTCAATGTAGAGTATCATATCATCAGCAAACAATGACAGTTTAACTTCTTCCTTTCCTATCTTTATTGCTTTAATTTCTTTTTCTTGTCTAATTGCTATAGCTAATGTTTCCAGAACTATATTGAAGAGGAGTGGTGATAGTGGGCATCCTTGTCTTGTTCCTGATTTTAATGAGAAGGTTTTCAGTTTTTGGCCATTTAATATAGTTTTGGCTGTGGCTGGGGATTTGGCTCAGTGGTTCTGCCACCTGCTTCGCCAGTGCAAGGACCTGAGTTCGATCCCCAGTACCGAAAAAAAAAATGAAAAAAATAATGATATTGGCTGTTGGTTTTTCATAGATAGCCTTTATTAAGTTGAGATACTGACCATCTATTCCAATGTTTTGTAGGGTTTTTATCATGAATGGGTGTTGAATTTTGTCAAATGCTTTTTCTGCATGAATCAAGAGGCTCATGTGGTTTTTGTCCTTGACTTTGTTGATTTACTTATGTTGAACCACCCTTGCATCCCTGGAATAAATCTGACTTGGTCAGTATGTATGATCTTCGTGATGATCCTCTGTATTCTGTTTGCTAATATTTTATTAAGAATTTTTGCATCTATATTCATTAAGGAGGTTGGCCTGTAGTTCTCTTTTTTAGTTGCCTCTTTCCCTAGTTTGGGAATCAAAGTGATACTTGCCTCCAGGAATGAATTTGAAAGTATTGCTTCCCTTTAAATTTCATTGAAAAGTTGGAAGAGTAATGGCAGTAGTTCTTCTCTAAATGTCTTGTAAAATTCAGCAGTGAATCCATCAGCACCTGGGCTTTTCTTTGTTGGTAAGTTTTTAATTACTTTTTCAATTTCACTAATTGTAATTGGGGTGTTTAAAGTGTTTTTATCTTCCTTGTTGAACTTTGGCAATTCATAAGTATCTAGAAATCTGTCCATTTCTTCTGTGTTTTCCATTTTATTACAGTACAGATTCTCAAAATAGGTATTCATGATCCTCTGGATTTCTATTGGATCTGTTGTGACTCTGCCTTTTTCATTCCTGATTGCATGGATCTGAATTTTTTCTTTCCTTTTTTTGATAAGGTTTGCAAAGGGTTTATCAATTTTATTTATTCTTTCAAAAAACTAACTCTTCAATTCATTTGTTTTTTGTATCGTTTTCTTAGTTTCCATTACATTGATCTCTGCTCTAATCTTTATGATTTCCTCTCTTGTTCGAGCTTTGGGTTTTTCTTCCTCTTGTTTTTCTAGGAGTCTAAGATTCATCGTTAGGTTATTTGAGCTTTCTCTGTTTTCCTAATGTGGGCATTCAGTGCTATGAATTTTCCATGTAGAACTGCTTTCATTGTGTCCCATAGATTCCTGTATGTTATATTGGCATTTTCGTTTATTTGTAAAAACTGTCTGATTTCTTCTTTAATTTCCTCTGTGATCCATTGATTGTTCAGGAGAGTGTTGTTAAATTTCCATGTGTTTGTGAAGTTCCTATGGTTTCTTACGCTATTGATCTCCAACTTTATTGCACTATGATCTGATAATATACAGGGAATAACTTCGATTCTTTAGCATTTATTCAAACCTGTTCTGTGAACTAGTATGTGATTTATCTTGGAGCATGGCCCATGTGCAGCTGAAAAGAATGTATATTCTGATTTTGTGGGGTGGAACACTCTATAGAAGTCTAATAAATGCATGCACTCAAAAGCTTAGTTCAGTTCTATTTCATTGTTGATTTTTTGCCTACATGATCTGTGTATTTTTGATAGTGGGGTATTTAGATCCCTTGCTACAATTGTATTAGTGCTTATTTGGTTTTTCATGTTACTTAATATTTGTTTTATATAGTTGGGGGCATTTATATTTGGTGCATATATGTTTATGATCGTCATCTCTTCCTCTTTAATTGTTCCCTTTACAGGAATGTAGTGTTGTCTCTCTTGATCAGTTTTGGTTTGAAATTTACTTTGTCTATGAATAAGATTGCTACCCCTCATTTTTCTGGGCTCCGGTCACATGGAGAATTGTTTTCCACCCTTTTACTTTCAGTCTATGGGCTCCTTTTTGCATTAGGTGTGTTTTTTGTATACAACATATTGTTGGAGTTTGCTTCTTAATCCAATCTGCGTCTATTTCTCTTGATTGGTGAATTGAGGCCATTGACATTGATGGTTATAACTGATATGCACTAACTTCTTATTGTCATGTTATTGTCTTTTTGTTGACTCTTTTCAATTTTTTGCCCTCTCCTTTTAGTTACTGACCTTGACTATTTGATCTTCATTGTCTTTTTCTAGGATATTCTTTAGAATTAGTTGTAGTGCTGGTTTGGTATTCATGAAGTTTCTCAGGTGTTCTTTGTCATGGAAGTATCTTATTTCCCCATGACTTTAGTGATTTGCTCATTTTAAAGCTTTGCATGGAAACTAATTTGCTGCAGAAAGTAGAGCTGATTTTATGAAAGGCACAGAACACAGCAGCTAATGCCAGCAGTGAACATCAGCAAATAATATAAACAGTTATAATAATATTAAATTTTGCTTCCACAAAATGGACATTTTCCTCTTAAAGCTCATACTCTGGTTACACAAAACACTGTTGCCTTCCTTAGTAACTAAGCATCTGCATAACTGTTTTACATTAATCAGTTGGATACTGTATCATTCACCGGGACATAGCTGTAGTAACTATCATAGTGGTACCCAGTATACTTAGAAACAGATTTAAGTAATTGTTGATGCTCACCCCTGACACTCTTGAACAATTTACACCCTTCTCCATTATCTTTTATTTCTGGAAATAGAACCAAGTATTTGTCAGCAATCTGATTTCAACCACAAGCCAGAAAGTTTTTTTTTTCTTCTACTTTTAATGTACTAAAAGAATGAAGAGTTTTATAACTTTTCCCTCTGGCCTATTCAAAAATTTAATAAAGGAACTTTCACTTTATTGTTAATTTTATTTTTGACCATTTTCTTTTATGTTACATTCATAACTGAAGACAGAGAATCATGGACTACCATTATCTTTAAATTAACATGTAATATATCCCCAGGCAACTGTATTATCGATTGTCTTTATTCCTCATATCCTTCCTGACTCTTCTTTCAAGCCCAAGATGAAACATACCCTTGCTGTGATTTCTTCCTTTCTACTCCTTCCCTGGGCCAGGCATTCATGAAACTCGGGATCTTGGGGGGACTCCAGAGCCCCGGCCACACTCCCGTCAGATACTAACACAGATGGTGTCAGCATCTTGGCTCTTTCCCACCTCACAGCTGGGACTGGTGGTGCCAGTTCTGGTAGTGGACCACAGTAGACAAGTGGAAGGGATGGATTGTCTTTCCAGGCACCAAGTACTAAAAGCTAGAAAAATTACTTTTACAAATTTAAGTGCACAAGAAACTGACTAAAAGTAGGCAACCATCTGAAAAGATTTACTCAGGAATGACTGAAATGTTGGTGAAGAATGGTTTGTGACCTTAACTGTGGTCATTCCTACTCCTCCACTCACAGACCGCTAAAGTGCACAACAGAGAGGGCAAGCTCAGTTTGGACTGGGTTGCAGAGCAGCCTAAGAGTTTACAGGAAGGTTTTAGAAAGAAGAGTCACGAGGTCTATCTGAAGAACAGATGAAACCCGTGAGAGTTCTTTCAGTGCCTGCAGACTGATAAGCCATGGAAGCCTGCATGAGCCCGGGAGCTGGGCAAACCCCAAGATGTGGGACACGCTCCTGTGAGTGTGTTCTTCTCAACTAGGGCACTAAGTGACCGGCCTGGCAATGTCGAGTGTGGAAAGTTGCTGGTCATCTACAGCCCTTGTGTACCAATAATGGGAATTTAGGGCTGGGGATTTAGCTCAGCGGTTCAGTGGCCTGCCTTGCAAGTGCAAGGTCCTGAGCTCAATCCCCGGCACC
>NW_022900919.1:948743-1000455 GCF_012274545.1 Fukomys damarensis
AAAAAAAAAAAAAAAAAAGAATTTAAAACAGTGCAATCACTTAGGAAAATATGTTTCTTAAGAAGTTAAAACTAATCTCATCACATGGCCCCCAACAATTCCACAGCCTAAGGGATGTGGGATCAGTAGCTGCTAAACAACTTAATGGAAACATGCACAGCAGCACATTCATAAGTAACCCAAAACTAAAGACACGTGTGCATCCAGTGCTGAATTTAAGCAAAGCCTAAGCTATGCATGCAATGAGCTATTGCTCAGCAGTAAAGGAAGAACGAACTGAGATGCTGACGATGCAGGTAAGTCTAAGAAATGTCACACTGAGTGGAAGAAGCCACACATGTGAGTTTGCATGCTGCGTGATTCCATTTTCATGATAATCTAGAATGGTAAAACCAGAGGAGTGGCAAGCACGCCATGGACCCCAGTGGCTGCTGGTGGCCTTGATTGCTAGGTAGCGGGTGCCAGGGAACATTTTCAGAGTGAGAAAAATGTTATCAAGTTGGCACTGCTGCTAGTCACATGACTGTATGCATTAACCCAAGGTCTTCAAGCAAGCTGTGCACTCAGAATGGATGAACTTTACTGCATGAAAATTATACTGTTATAAAGTTATAAAAATGGATTAAAATTCTTTTTTATTACCTAGTAATTCCTATAAGTGAAAGATGGGAAGTAGCTAAAGATTTGCAATCTTTAGTTTTAAGTCCCACTTTATAATTTTCAAATTATATTTATTTTTATTAACTCAGTTAATTTGTTTCTGCCTATGCATCTCAAGTTCTGTTTCAATCTCTGGGAGAAGCACAAAAACATTTGTACATCACTGGGTTGATGTCTGAGTCTCAGACATCCTATTTTATTAATAATACATATTGTAGACCTCCCTGATTGCGTGCCACCAGCTCCAGCAAGGAAGGTAGCTGTGCAGGCACCCTTGAAACACCCCCACGACCTGAATCCCCCCCTCCCGTTCTCAAACCTCCTGATTGGGCCAGTCCTTGGACCCACTCTGCAGAAGCATAGGTAGGTCATAAAGGGTATTTTTCTATGCTCCCAACTTTGAACATCTTTAAAGAAAGGGCAGGGGAAACCTGTAATAGAACTGAGTGGAGTTCAACCCTGTGGGTTGGGAATCTCAATTTAGGCCTTGTGGACTGAGTCAGTCTGAGTCGCGGCGACCTGCCATTGGCTAGCTGAGATCAGGGATTCAGTTCTGCACATGGCTGTACACGTGGTATAATATGACAACAGAGACCTAGTCTGAAAGAGACCCTTCAAATTATCTTTTTTTTCTTTTCCTCATTTCACCCTGCAATTTCTTTTTTCTGTCTTCTTTCTCCAACTCAGTCTCTTGCTCCACTATATTATTCCTCATCTCCCTTTTTATTCCTGCTCCTGCCCTAACTCAGACTTCCTCTTTTATCATTTTTTTCTTTTTTTTCTTTATGTTCTTTTCTCCTGTCATTTTACCTCACTCATGGCTCTGTAGCTTCAAGGGAAGGAGAAGCCCCTGTTACCATTAAGGGGATATATTCTTGTCCTTATTCCTGCACTCTGTCTATCCCCTTTGAAGTTAATAGTTTCGTAAAGATTGTATGGTCATTCTATGTCCTCTGGCTTCACTTGATACCTTCTCCAATTCTTTCACTTATCTACTCCTCTCGTCCTAACTCAGTCTAACCCCCCGCCATCCTAAATGGTAAAGATGCTATATTGAAAAGCATATTCACTGCAAACATATTTTGGGCTGCTTCTTGATATTAATTTAATTCACATGGTTTAAAGGTGCTAGATTAATGACTACCACAAGTGGTCAATTTGCAAGCTGTGCTTGATCCTGTTGGGCTGCTGAATGTATCAGTTGGGATAAAGGATTGTGATTGATTTAAATAATTGTTTTCTCAGGTATCATGAAAATGAGGATGTCTATGAGTCATTAGAGACTCAAAAGCTAAAATGCAATTATATCAGGAATATTTAAGTAATAACCCAGAAATTAAACCAAGGACAACCCAACAACAAAAATAAAAATGAGAAAACACTTAAGCAAGACACAAAGACAGACTTCCAGTTCACCAATGGCAAACAGTAGGGCAAATGAGGATGAAACGTCTGATAGTGAACGAGCAGGACACCCTGGACCCATAGCACAGGAGGTAACAAAACAGATCAATCAGGCTCTAGAAAAATTCAAATCAGAAATAATTTCCCAGTTAACCATAGAGATGGTGAGCAAAATGAAAGTCATGATTCGAGACTCTAGAACAGAAACTGACAAAAAAAATAGATGATCTCAAGAGCATGATAGAAGCCATGAAGACTCAGCATAAGAAAGAAATGGAAACAATGAATGCTCAACAAAGGAAAGAAATGGAATCCATAAAACAGATTCAAACAGATATCCAGGAGATTAAAAATGCTATTGAAAGTGTATGCAACACAATAAAAGATTGCAAAGATAGGATTGCAGTCAGTGACCATGAAAAAAGTGGTTTCTCAAAAACAGTAAGGGATCATGTGGAATTGATCCATCAACTTCTAGATGATGCAAAGAAAAATAACATAAGACTGATAGGAATCCATGAAATAGCAGGAGAAAACACAAATTACTTAAAAAAGCTCTTCACAGAATTAATGACAGAAAACTTCCCAAACAGAAGGGAAGAATTAGACATACAGATAAGTGAAGCATATAGAACTCCAACTAGCCATGATCAAAAAATATCTACACCTAGACATGTAATAACCAAGATCCCAGAAATCCAACAGAAGAACAAAATTTTACAAACAGTAGGAAAAAAGAAACAAATCACATGCAAAGGAAAGCCCATTAGAATCACAGCAGACTTTTCAACACAAACCCTTAGGTCAAGGAGAGCCTGGAGTGAGGTATTTCAAGTCCTAAAAGAAAACAACCTCCAACCTAGATTAATGTATCCTGGAAAACTCTCTTTCAAAATGGATGGGAAAATAATATACTTCCATGACAAAGAACACCTGAGAAACTTCATGAACAACAAACCAGCACTACAAGGAATTCTAAACAATGTCCTAGAAAAGGACAATGAAGGTCACAATACCATGAGGCCCAACAGACCAAATCAAATAGGCAAGGCAAGAAACTAAAAGGAGAGGGGATAAAAAGTAAAAAGAGTCAACAAAAGGACAATAACGTGGCAATAATAAGTCAGAACATATTAGTTATAACCATCAATGTTAATGGCCTCAATTCACCAATCAAGAGAAGTAGACTGGCAGAATGGATTAAGAAGCAAAATCTAACAATATGTTGTATACAAGAAACACACCTACTGCAAAAAGAAGCCCATAGACTGAAAGTGAAAAGGATGGTGAACAATTCTCCATGCATCAGGAGCCCAGAAAAAAGCAGGGGTTGCAATCTCACAGACAATGTAAATTTCAAACCAAAACTCATTAAGAGAGACAAAGAAGGCCACTACATCCTTGTAAAGGGAACAATTCAAGAGGAAGAGATGACAATCATAAACATATGTTTATGATTATAAACATATATAAATATGTTTATTTATAAACACTTATAAGTGTCCCCAACTATATAAAACAAATATTAAGTAACATGAAAAACCAAATAAGCACTAATACAACTGTAGTGGGGGATTTAAATACCCGACTATCACAAACTGACAGATCATCTAGGCAGAAAATCAACAATGAAATAATAGAACTTAACCAATCTTTGAAACACATGGACTTAATAGATGTCTATAGAATATTCCACCCCACAAAGTCAGAATATACATTCTTTTCAGTTGCTCATGGGTCATTCTCTAAGATAGACCACATAATGGCTCAAAGAACAGGTCTGAATAAATGCAAAAGAATTGAAGTTATCCCCTGTATATTATCAGATAATAGTGCAACCAAGCTGGAGATCAATAGCACAAGAAACTGTAGGAACTTCACAAGCACACGGAAACTGAACAATACTCTCCTGAACAATCAATGGATCACAGAGGAAATTAAAGAAGAAATTAGACAATTTTTACAAATAAATGAAAATGCCAATACAACATACAGGAATCTATGGGACACAATGAAAGCAGTTCTATGGGGAAAATTTATAGCACTGAATGCTCACACTAGGAAAACAGAGCAAGCTCAAATAAAAAACCTAATGATGAATCTTAGACTCCTAGAAAAACAAGAGGAAGAAAAACCCAAAGCTCAAACAAGAAAGGAAATCATAAAGATTAGAGCAGAAATCAATGCAATGGAAACCAAGAAACGTTACAAAAAATAAATGAAACAAAGATTTGGTTTTTTGAAAGAATAAATAAAATCGACAAACCCTTAGCTAATCTTATCAAAAAAAGGAAAGAAAAGGCTCAGATCCATGCAATCAGGAATGAAAAAGGTGAAGTCACAACAGATCCAATAGAAATCCAGAGGATCATGAATACCTACTTTGAGAACCTGTACTCCAATAAAATGGAAAATACAGAAGAAATGGACAGATTTCTAGATACTTATGAATTGCCAAAGTTCAACAAGGAAGATAAAAACACTTTAAATACCCCAATTACAATCAGTGAAATTGAAAATATAATTAAAAACTTACCAACAAAGAAAAGCCCAGGTGCTGATGGATTCACTGCTGAATTTTACAAGATATTTAGAGAAGAACTACTGCCATCACTCTTCCAACTTTTCAGTGAAATTGAAAGGGAAGCAGTACTTCCAAATTCATTCCTGGAGGCAAGTATCACTTTGATTCCCAAACCAGAGAAAGATGCAACTAAAAAAGAGAACTACAGGCCAATCTCCTTAATGAATATAGATGCAAAAATCCTTAATAAGATACTAGAAAACAGAATACAGAGGATTATCAAGATCATACATCCCGACCAAGTCGGATTTATTCCAGGAATGCAAGGGTGGTTCAACATACGTAAGTCAATAAATGTAATACACTGTATTAACAAAGTCAAGAATGAAAACCATATGATCCTCTCAATAGATACAGAAAAAGCATTTGACAAATTTCAACACCCATTCATGATAAAAACCCTACAAAAAATTGGAATAGATGGTCTATATCTCAACTTAATAAAGGCTATCTATGAAAAACCAACAGCCAACATCATGTTAAATGGCCAAAAACTGAAAACCTTCACATTAAAATCAGGAACAAGACAAGGATGCCCACTATCACCACTCCTCTTCGATATAGTTCTGGAAACATTAGCCATAGCAATTAGATAAGAAAAAGAAATTAAAGCAATAAAGATAGGAAAGGAAGAAGTTAAACTGTCATTATTTGCTGATGATATGATACTCTACAATGAAGACCCAAAAAGCTCCACCAAAAGACTTCTAGACTTAATTGAAAGATTCAGAAGAGTAGCAGGATACAAGGTGAACACCCAAAAATCAATAGCCTTCTTGTACCCAAATAACAGACTCCCTGAGAAATAAGGGAAAAAATTCTTTTTACAATAGCATCCAAAAAAATGAAGTATCTAGGACTCAGTCTAACAAAAGAAGCAAAAGATCTCTACACTGAAAACTATAGCACTCTGAAAAAAGAAATTGAAGAGGATATAAAAAAATCAAAAGATATCCCCGGCTCCTCAGTAGGAAGAATGCACATAGTGAAAATGGCCATACTGTCAATTAATATCCTTGTCTGAAAGATAAAGAGCATAAAATTTCTCAGCCAACATATTTGTCCACAGGTCAGAATCCCAGGCCTTTCAGAGCCAAAACCTGACCATCATTTCTCTGCTGTGCAAAGTTATCACTGCGAAATGTGAAACTTTGCTCCCGAGGCACTGCAGAACTTTCACAGTCACGAAGCCCATGGACTGCACACTCCAGCACTGTGTCAGACAAAGTAGGAAGGACAAGATGCTGGATGCTTTGCTGTGTTACCTCCAGAGATACATGGCACAGTCCATCCAGTACTACAAGATTTTGTGTATTCTTTCAATTGTTTTCATTTTCCAAGAAAGAAGAAAAGGTTGTAACATTTTAAGTGTTTAATCCTATAATGCTCAGCAAACATCTTTTCAGAAAAATAGAAATAATGGAAAACCAGAAAAATCTACAACTTTCTCATCATTTGGATAGAGAAATAATTTGGTTACATAAGTAGTAAAAAATCCATAAGCTTTTAAGAAAGTCTTTATTGAATATATCAGAATCTCTGCAATACAGCAAAAGCACTTCTAAGAGGGAAATCAAAGGTTTCCAATAAATAACCTAATGATACACCTCAAGTTTGTAGAACACAAGAACAAACCAAAATCAAACCCAATAGAAGGAGACAAGGAATAATACATAAGATGATAAGCCTTTAGATAAATAGCCAGAGAGAAGACCCAAATCAGTGCAATTAGAGATGGCAAGGGGTGTTACAGCAGACACTTCTGAAATCCAAGGATCACTAGAGATTATTCTGAAAACCTATATTAAAGTATCTAGAAAAAATAGATAAATTTCTAAACACATGTGATGTACCACAATTGAACCAAAAGGGTATAAAAACTGTAAACCGATAAATAACAAGCAATGAGATTGAAGTACCATAGTAAAAAAGTCTCCTCATAAAAAAACAACCAGGACCAGACAGAGTCATGATTGAATTTTACCAGACCTTTAAAGAAAAACTAAAACCAATGACCTTCCAGTTATTTCATGAAGTAGAAAAGGAAGGAGCATTTCCAAAATCACTTTGAGTCTAATGTCACCCCAATACCAGAAAATGACACGGTCACAACCAAAGAAGAAAACCGTAGACCAATATACTTGATGAATACAGATGCAAAGATACTTAATAAAATTCAACAACACATTGAAAGGATTATACACCATGATCAAACTGATCTTATTCCAAGTATTTAAGGGTGATTCAATGTATACAAATCAATAATTTAATATACAACATAAGAATCAAGGTTAACAAGGGATTTAGGAAAAAGAAAGAAATAAAATGGATACAACTAGGAAAGGAAAAATTGAAATTGTCCCTATTTGCAGATGATTTCATCCTATCCTGAGAAGACCGTAAAGACTCCAATGGATGACTTGGATCTGAGAAACAAACTCAACAAAGTAGAAAGAAGCAAAGTGAACATTAAGAAATCAATAGCTTTTTTATATACCACTATTGAACTAATAAATCAGAAAACAATTCCATTAACAATAGCCTCTAAAAAAACCAAAATGTCTAGGAATCAACCTAATCAAGGAGGTGAAATAAAAATTGTGGAACACTGAAGGAAGAAATTGAAGAAGCCACTTCAAGATGCAAAGACCTGCCATGTCCGTAGATCAGTGGGACTGATAATGTTAAAATGGCCATGTGACCAACAGCAACCTAGACATTCAATGCAATCCCATCAAAATTCCAATGGCACTCTTCACAGAACTAGAAAAAAAAAAAACAGTTCTACAATTCATATGAAAGCACAAACAACCCAGAACAGCCAAATAAATCCAAAGCAATAAGAGCAAGTCTGGAGGTATCAGAGTAGCTCGTACCAAAATATACTGTAAAGCTATAGTAAAAAAAGTGGCTGTGCATTGGCATCACAATAGACCTGTAGGCCAATGGAATACAATAGAGGACACAGAAAAAAAATGTGCAACTGCAGCCATCTAACTCTTGATAAAGGAGTCAAAACCACTAGTAGGAGAATAAAACACCTTCTTTAACAAATGGTGCTAGGAAAACAGTATTTCCATAGGTAGAAGTTGGAAACTATATCTCTGTATCTCATCCCTAAAAACAAAATCAATTCAGAATGGATAAAAGACCTGAAACTTCACAATTGATAGAACAAAATGAAGGGGAACTATTTCAAGTTGTAGGCACAGGTAAAGACTTCCCAAATAGCACTCCATTAGCACAGGAAGTCATAGCAAGAGCAACAAATGGGACTACTGTAACTTCAGAAGCCTCTGTACAGCAAAGGAAACAACCAACAGAGTGAAGAGACAGCCTACAGATGGCAGAAAATCTTTGCCAGCTACTCTTCAGACAAAGGATTAATATCTAGACTACATAAAGGACTCAAAGAACTCAACACTGAACAAAGAGCCCAATAAATAAATGGGCAAATAAATTTAACAGGTATTACTCAAAAGAAAAATCATAAGTGGCCAATAAGTACATGAAAAAGTGTTCAACATCTTTAGCTATTAAGGAAATGCTAATTAAAACCACACTGAGTTTCCATCTCTAGTCAGAATGGCTACCACCAAGAATATAAAACAAATTAACTAACTAGCTAACTAACTAGCTAACTAACAGTATGTAAATGCTGGCAAGGATATGGGGAATAAGTGAGAACACAAATTAGTGTAGTAATTATAGAAATCAGTATGGAGTTTCCTCAAAAAAGTAAAAATACAACTACTGTATGACCCAGCTATACCGCTCCTCAAAATATACTTTAAAGGAATTAAAGTCAGCATATATAGGGGTGGCTGCATGCCCAGGACGTTTGTAACACACTTCCTGATAGCCAAGATGTGAAACCAGCCCGGACCCGCAGACATATGAATGATAAAACACACACACACACACACACACACACACACACACACACACACATTATTCAGCCATAAAAATAAAAAAATTGTGTCATTGGCAGGAAAATGGAACTGGAAATTATTACAAGTGTCATAAGCCAAACTTGAAAGACAAGTATCAAATGTTTTCCCTCATATGTGGAATCAAAAAGTGTTTTAAAAAGGGTGACGTGAAAGAAAAGGGAGGCTGCTATCAGACAAGAGGAGGGATAGGGGAAGGAGCATAAGGCATAGGACTGGGGCCATGAACGGCACAAATAGAAATGTGAATAAAACACCAAATCAAAACCCAACCTATTATACAGTCAATATGCAGTAATGACGTACACTTGAAAATCTCAAGCTAACACCCAGTAATCACATTTCAAAATGTACCTGAGAATTGGCCTGGAATCCAGAGGCAGGAGAGGAATTCTCCAGTCCACTCATTTCCAGCTGCTTGTACATTTCCAGCAGACCTGTGTGAGGACAGCCAGGTGAGAGGCATATCTAGCTACAGGCAGGCAAATTCTCACCAAAGGCAGGTGATCTCACATTTGTACTCTAACCCTCCTCTAAAGCCCCAAGATCGCATGACAAACATGATTACAGTTTGAGAATACAAAAATTAATCTCTTGTGTTCCAGGTAAATAGAATGAGAATTTCAAGAAAATCCAGTCATAGGGGCCATGATATATTTAAGTTAGAAACATTTCAAAAAGAAACTGCAGAAATACACAAAGTACAAAATTTATTGACAGAATCAAAATAAACAGGCATATGCCCTTGAGTACAGAAAATGTATTGGTTATTCTGGTAAATTGATAGGTTTAATGCCAGGTCATTCAGAGCCTCAACAAAAATTCTAAAACTGATCAAATCATTCCAGATTTTGAGAGTAGTTAAATAAGTGTATGACTTCAGCATTTCTTAGCTTTCATTTCTATATATCTTGCCCTAAGATGTATTACCTTAATTCAAACTTTCAGCCTGATTCTTTAGCTATTTCTTCTGTATCCTACTTAATTTCCCGGCCCGAGAGTTCTGTGCCAGACTAAGCATGAATGAGAGAGAAACGCGCAGGCCAGGGCTCTGCTCATAGCAAAGGTCAAACAGACGTCAGTGGGGCTGTCCAGGACACAGCTCTCCCTCTGAAGCTTTGCAAGTTCACCTCCCCTGTCCTCAGCTTTCCTCCCCTGTAAATCAGAGGTGACACACATGGCTGGGTCAGTGTGACAGTTAGATAGAGCTATAGATCTTTGGAACAAACATTGGACTCTCCCGTGCAATTCCTACCCAGTAAGATTTTGTTCGTCTGTTTTACACAGGGTCTTGCTACGTAGCCCCGGCTGGCCCTGAACTCTCAGTGACCCTCCTGTTTCAGCCTCCCAAGTGCTGTGGTTACAGTGTGTGCCACAATGCCTGGCTCTTCGATGAATTTTATTCTCCCTCTTTTCCTTTCCTCCACCCAGGCTTTGGCCCTCCCTCCCTTTGTTTTACAGAGCTGTCAGTGCGAGTCCTGGCAGCCATGGTGACAAGGGCCACACAGTACAAATGGGACCCAGTGGCAAGCACTGCACTAGGAGCCAGAGCCTCTGGTCCTGCCTTCTGCCTTCCCACAAGCCACTTCTGCCTCTGCAGTATTCAGTCTCCACAGCAAAGGTAACACAAGCAACTTTTTTACAAAGTCAACAGATTCCCTACCAGATACTTTCTGAAGCCGCCTTCTGACTGTATTAGAGAATAATTTTGAGGCAGGGCGAAGCCCATCCCCTCTCTGATCTGTCTACACCCGTGTGCGGTTGGCCTTTTCTCACAATCTGGAACCTGTCAAGCCAGGCCTGGGTCCTGCCCATTGCTTAGCTAAGATGCAGTCTGCAGGGCTTTCCTCTGTGGTCCTAGATGTTGAAATTGGACGTCGGGGTGATGGTTTAAACAGTGCACTGTTGCTGTGACCTTGGTTCCAGGGTGGTGTTTCCAGACTCGAAAGTAGGCTCTTGCAACCTTCTGCTCAAAATCTTTACAAGTCTCCTCTGAGCCTCCAAATAGAACCCCAGTCTTTACTGAAGTCTCCAGATGCTCACCCAGTCCTGTCCTTACATCCTCTCTGACCTGTATTCAAATCTGTCAGGCTCACCCCTGTACAAAGGTGTCCCGGAACGCCATCTCTTCCTCAGAGCGACCAGCCTGCCCCCCGCCACCCTGCCGGCCTGCGGGGCTCACCCCCTCCCCTCACGCACCACAGCGGTCCTTCTTTCAGTTCTGTGCACACCCCGTCTCCCTGTAAGGGTGCTCAGGGAGACGGGGTGTGGTCCCTGCTCCATCCATCCAGCAGGACAGCACCCCCGTCAGGAAAAGCTATGGAGTGAGAGGAAGGACAGAACATGCAGGCAAATACACAATTTTGCTTTGTCCTTAGAAAAATACAAATTTACACTGTTTCATTCACCTATTAGCTTTATGGTCACAAATATTTTAAAAGGTCGATTCTCTAAGACGTAAAACGGGAGCAAACGCCATCGCCCTCACACTCTCTGGGTGCTGCTCGGATGAGATGACATCGTGAGAGCTCCCAGTAGGAGAATCGCAGTGACAGAGAAGATCTTTTCTTTCCTTTCCCCTCTCCCTCCTCTTCCACTGTCCTTCCCCAGCTTCTCTTCCTTGGAATCACACCGAGGCCAAGTTAACTAAGAAAGGTGCGTCTCGCGACCATTTTCACGGATGGATTTTCCCCTTCTCGGCCGTACCAGACTGAAGCTTTGGGCACGACGCATTGCTTGTGCTGTAGGAGCCACGCGCAGCTCCGCGCCCTTAGGTGGTAGCCCTTGTCCCTGAGCTTGACAGTGCGCTTGCCCTCTGCAGTGCACAGCAGTGCTGCACAGCTTTGATCTGGTTACCGTTTCAGGCCCGGATAATCGCACCAGCACATGAAAAGGCTCCTTCTGATTCTTTGCTGTCTTACAAGAAAGAGAGGGCAGAAAATAAGCACAGAGGGGAGAAGGCTTTCACCTAAAAGCCACTACCTGATGGTTCAATTAATTGCTAATAGTATGACCCCAAGTGGATCGTCTCTCATACCTTCTTTGATTTTAAAAATCCCTACTTCTCTGGGCAGTAATAGCACCACACCTGACAATGCCTCCCCAGAAGAGGCTAAGAGGCGTAAGTGCTATTAAAAGACAGAATATGGCTGAGACCATTTCAGTTGCACAGGAGGAACAATTATGTGAGGGGAAATTGTTAGAGAACCAGGTTGCCATTGCAGAGTAGACACTGCTATTTTCTCCAATACCACCAGGAATTTCATTTGTCTGCTTTAAAAACAGAATGTGACTATTCTGCTGGCACTCTTGTGTCCTACTTTTATTTCTGTTGCTTTCTTCTAGCATCTTCAGTGGGGACTTTATTTATTCACTTATTTGTCTTTTCATTTTTATTGATAACATGTTTAGTGCAATAAATTTTCATTTGATCACAGCTTTCAATTCCTACCCAGGATTCTAGTATTTAGTATTTTTATTGTCATTTGAAAAATTCTATGATTTCAGTTGTATTTTCCTTTTCATGGAGGCATTGTTAATAAGAAATGCTTGGAATGTCCAGCTGGAAGAGACTTTTGTTTCTTGTTTGTTGTGTTTATTCCACAAATTCAAGTTTTAATGTATTGGGTCTACTTGTAACATTTGTACTTTGTGGAAGTTACTGATGTTTTCTTTATTTGCTAATATTTGATCCATTTTTGTGGATGTGCTGTTTTGTGGATGTATGTGAGCAGAATATATGTTCCCTATTATTATAAATATAGGTTTGACAGGTGAGTTATCATCAACAATATGGTGAAAGTCTAAGTTTTTAGATGAATTACACAAAAAGGTTCACTGCTGTAAACTCCCTTTGACAATACTTCACCTTATTTCAGTACATTTATCTCCTTCTTGCCATTTTCTGAAGCAGTTCTGGAAGTCCTCTTTCATGAGTGTCTTTAGTTGCAATTTCATGGCCTCCTCAGTGTCCTGAATCAATTCAGTGTTGACCTTTCCTGGTCATGGTGATTTTGGGAAGAGCTGGAAGTCACCCAGGATGGGACCAGGTGACTAATGTCGATGAAGATGCACCATGTTTTACCTGATAGAATTTGCTGTGGATGAAATGATGGGATCAGTGCATCTGAGCGTTAATGTGCATGTAATCTGCTGTAAAAAGTGGCAAAAACAAGGGCTGGGATGTAGCCCAGTGGTGCTGCTGCCTGCCTCAAAAGCGCAAGGTCCCAAGTTCGATCCCTGGTACCCGAAAAAACAAAAAACCAAAAACTGTGGCAATAGCAATGAGGTAAGTGTGTTCCAATGGAGGGTAAGTACTACAAGGGCGATTAATGACAGGATGTCTTTTAGTGTGATATATTTTTAAAATTCAAAAATACTATATTTTTATTATACTGTTTAAATCAGCTTATTTTCTGTCTACTTGATGTTTTTATAACAACAGGTATATTAAGTCTCCTATCATTACTACGTTCCTAACTGTGTCCTCTTATACTAGCTGTAGTTTTGTTTGATAAAGATGATTGCAGTTTTATTTGTACGTAAATATACATAGGAGCTAACCCTTCATTGTGCAACGCAGCCTTTAGCATTAAAAATGTGTCTTTTATCATGTCTGGTGCTGTGGGGCCCTGAATTCTCTCTTAGGTGCACATTTGTTTGATAATATGTATATTTATTCCTTGATCTTTAGCTTTTCTATGTCATTTTCTTTAAGTGTGTCTCCCCCAAATAGCAAAAGTTTAGGTTGTATTTCCTGAACCAAATTCAACATCTTATTCTTCTAATAAGAAACTTGTCTGTTAGGATCAATATATTTCATCTAAATTTTATCATATTTTATGATTGTATGCATTTTGTTTTATACTTTAAACTTCTTTATGAGTTATATGTCCCTTACATATGTAGATAAAGTTGATATAGATATAGAACAAATACTTGGATACTTTATTATACACATATTTTTTAAGTAAAAATATACATTTATGTGCATCCATAAACATAGTTTTTTCCTTTAATGACATTTAGGAACATTTGTGTTTTTATTTTCATTATTACTTTTGCATTTTTATTTTCTAAAATAACATTAATCAGTGTTTTAAAATTTTATCATTAACTACTTAGTGTGTAGTAATTATTTTATCTGTTAATGTCACATATTAGCATTTCTCTTTCCTTCTCTTCTTCCCAGTGTTTGCATTAATTTTACTTTGTTAAAATATATAACACTTGTGTCATTCTTTATACTCAACTTCATTATCTACCATTTACATATCTTAAAAGGCTCACCTAGGTGATTTGCTGAGTTGCTGTAGCAGAAGCCCTAGGAATGGCTGATGGTGTCACAGCCCATGGGTCTGGGGTCCAGCAGTCCCAGGACTCACCTTGGCCTCTTTCTCTCTCTGATGTAGAATGAGGGAGAGGGGTCAGAGGTAATTTTATGGTAGGTGTTACAAAAGGAAGTAATGAACAGCCTCTCCGGAGGAGTGGGGATGCCCAGACCTGGGGCACTGCTGAATCTGGGGCTGCAGGCTTGTTTTTTGGACCCTGACTCCACCTCCCTGAGGGTCAGCTTTGACTGGATATTGGGTGTGTTGCCCGGGCTGTCTGTAGGGTACCGGGGGACTTGGGCAGGCCTGGTGTCCTGCACTAGGAAAGGCAGCACTGCCAGCACAGAGCCACAGACTGTCAGCTCAGAGTGACCGCGCAGAAGCAGGAGAGGGCCCCCTTTCCACCTCCTAACCGGGCCCAGTTCCCTGATTTAATTCTATTTACAGGTCCTTCGTGTTCCTGCAATGGGTTTAGCGTTTCCCACTTTCTCTGCGTGAAAACAGTGAGTCTGCTAAAATTTGAAAGATCCTTGGTCTGCATTTTCTTTCACTAAGTTTCCTAAAAATGCTGAACAATTATTTTCCTGCGTTATTGGCTGACTTTTAAAGAAATGAGTCTAATTCCACTAGGTTTGTAAATTGTTATGTTTGTCTAGAAACGTTGAAGAGTTTATTTTTAATCTTTGAAATCTAATAATTTTACTAGGATATGTCCATGGGTTAATCATTCTGCTTTAATCTTCTGAAGTTTCAGGAAGACATTTTCTATGTATGCTTTTAATTATCTTCTTACTTATGAGCACTTTTTGTGAATTTAGCTGTAACTGTTATCTGTCTTCACTACTTTTCTCCTTTATGTATTCTAAAGATACAAACATTATTTCTTTTCTGAAGTCCTCCATCTCTATTACTTTCTCTTGGAGTTTATTTCAACTTCTTCCTTTATGTAATTTTTATTTTCTTGTTTGACTTTCCTACTTTTCCTGCTTTCTCTTAGTAAACTTTCATTTGAGTCTACTATCCCTTTGGTACTTGCAAGTAAGTTGTTCAGTTCTGAGAGAATTTTATCTTTTACTTCATTTCTTTTAAACTCAAATTGGTAGTTTTTATTAACTTTTTATTTACTGCTCTCAGGCTTAAACTTTCTGTGATTTCTAATTTTTAAAAATATTTCAGCATACTTAATTCTGTTTGACTGTAAACTTAAAGCTATATTCTGCTTCATGAATATTATTATTTGGGGAGTATGTTCCTTACCTGATGTACATGAAATTTTTCTTTCTGATTTTCTGCAGCAGTTCTCTATGTGCTGTCCTTTAGCTTTGAAAATTTTTATTATTCATAGTGTTTTATAACATTCCTCTTTAATGGCATCTGATTCCCTGTGTAGCAAATTCCAGATAGAGTTCATGCATTCCATGTTTTGTTGGCTTTGCTTGTTCGTTTTGTTGGAAGAGGAGTTCTGAGCCCTCTGATTATGTGTCCTTAATTGTTTCACTACTGAATTGCCAAAGGTTTTTGCTGCCTTTTTGCCCCAAAATGTATGCATTTAAAGCCTGTCCTTTATGATTTGCCCTTTCTTGCACAACCTTTTTGTTTGTGTGTTTTTCACCTTTGAGAAGTATCTACCCCTTTAAATCTAAGATTTGGCCTATATCCACGTAAAGCCGTGTAAGTCGTGTGGACTCTGACATCTCTCCTCTGCAGTCTGTGCCTGGTTATATGTACAGTATTTTCACATTTAGTGCACTTTCAGTCTTCCCAGGGACTAAGTCCAGTGCCCTTCCAGGCCTCCTTCTCTCCTACCCACTGCCCGTACACTCAGGGTCTGCCCTTGTCTGCCATCTTTCCTTCCACTGTGACAAGGGAGGAAGGGTGGAGGCTGCAGGGATTACCTGGCTGTTTACCATTCTCCGCCATAAAATAATGTTGTTGAAATTATGGTTGTATATAGAAATATCTGAGTTATGAAATCCTTTTGTACCATCTGGGGAGGAAATTCAGTGCATTTGTTACTGCATAGTCCCATCGTCTTCAGACAACCAAACATCTTAGAAGCACATTGTGAAGACTTCAGTGTAATTAATATAATCCAATCCATAAATTATTTTATTTATGATTCAGGTTCGTTTTTTTGTTGGAGAAACCTCTGCTCATGCTAAAATCACAGACACTTTGTGATGCTTATTTTTATGAAATTACTCTTTAATACTTTATGCTTAGGAAAATAATCTTGTATGCTTTCTATTTATTCAGTAAATTTTGTTTCACCACTCACATTCAGAGAGACAATCCATCTGAAATTGATTTCTATCTATGGCACAGACTAGGGAATTTATATTGTTTTTCCTCTTTTTCTCCTTCTCTTCCTCTTCTTCCTTCTCCTCCGCCCACTAACCTTAACTTTCTTTTTTATATGAATATCCAAATAACTCAAGTCCATTTTTGGGGAGGACAATCCATTTTCTCACTCCACTGAATTAACTTTATTAAAAATTAAAGGGTTATCAATGTTTGGATCTTTTTAGAAATTCCCTTTTCTGTTCCATTGATAAATTTGTCTTTATATGGGCTACAAGTCATATTCTAAGAGTAGCAGAGCTTTTAGCTGTTGGAGGAGGAGATGGCAGGAGATATAAACCCAAAATGGTGCTATGTAGTGGGTCTCTCCTTCATTTTTTTTAAAAAAAACTTTCTATTTGGCAATAATGTGTAAATTATAGGGAAGTTGCAATAATAAGAATATTAAAATAGTATAAAACTATCATAACTTTTCATTTGTAAATGCTTCAGGGAATATATATTAAAACTAGAGATAGTCTTAATAAATAGAATACAGTAATAATGTTTGGAAAATTCAGCTTTGATACAGAGATTCAACCTACTGTTTTATTCTAACTATGCCAAGGGACCTGACGCTGTCTTACACACCTTTTCCACGGATACAGAATGCATATTCCTTTGCACTTCCTGGCGGTCCCCCACGTCACTGCTGCTTTTCCTCTGGCCTCGGACGTCCTGGGCTCTGACTGAGCACTGTGCACCCACCACTCAGTGAGCACACACAGCGCAGCTGCGATGGTGTCTGCAGGCACAGGAGCTGTTTCCGAGATTGTCCCGTGTGAATGTGGGTAATGCGAGGTCTGCTTGTATCTGTGACAGTTCACACTGCGGTGTTCATAAGTCAGGGCTTACTGTACCCTTAGTCTATACTTTCTTTCCTTGCATTTCTTTTAAAATTCAGCTCTGATATCATCTTGCCTTGTACGATGAATCTGAGAAATTTGTTGCCAGCTTTTTGCTTTGGTGTTGATAATAGTTGTATCTTTGGCCTAGAAAACTAGAGAAATTTTTCTTTCAAGTCTAATAAGTACATGAATATCTTTATTAAAGTTGATCATTCTGTGTCAATTTTCTCAAGAAACCACAGTTTCTTTTCAACAGATAGGGTTATTTCTTTTGATTCTGGAGCTTTTTATTAGGTTATCATTTTGAATATTAGCTTTTTGTTTGGCTTATACTTACATCCAACCTCTCGTCTGTTTTCCATTTTAACCATTTTGCGAAACTATGCTTCTTTTTTAAATTTATTTAATCATTTTGTCTATTTTCTTGTTTTTTTCTGTAGTGCTTTTAATTTAAATTTTATTGAAATACTCTCTTGAGCACTTTTTAAATTAGCCTTCCTTTCTGATTTGAATTTGTATTTTCTTCTATTTTTCCTGAAATTAATGAACTCTCCTTTTACTTCTTGTTAGTTTTTCACTTCTATTTTTAGTTCCTTTTCTGATTCATGATATATTTTTCATGTATCATGTACACAAATATTTGTTTGAGAAAATGTAATCGTTTGAAGTGTTATTTATGTTTGTTTTTGTTCAGACCCTCTTCATCTGCAGAAACTCTCTCTTTACTGATTACTTCTGCAGAGGATTTGTGGGTGCTTCGTGAGCTGCTCTGTTCCTAGCCATGAACATTTGCGATCACCCCGCAGCGTGCCCCGTGTGGAAGGGGCACAGCTAGCAGAACTGCAGTCCGTGCGCCTCATTTCTCCTTCGTTTCACCAGATTCTGTCCCCTTTCCAAGAGGCCATGCTGTCTCCGAGACCCCTCACCTTCCCCGCACCTCTAGCCCTTCCACGGCGACGAGGCCAATGTGACAGCGGTGCAGCGGTGCCCTAGCGCGGGCAGAAGAGGCCTTAGGCCAGGCTCCTCCGGCCTCACAGAAGCTGGCAGAAGTCAACGAGAGCCTTCGTGAGCTCTAGCACGATCCCGCTCCCCTCGAGAACCATCGCCCAGCACACTTGAAGGCTGCATCGTATTCGCCTGGGATCTGAAAGTGTTGTTCCTGACTAGCTCTCATTCCAGGAAATCTCTTTGACATCTTTATGTCTAGGCGGGAGTGAAGATCGGCGGTGAAGGAAGCTAACCCAGAAGCGGGAGTCTGCGGAGCCGCCCTGCTGAGTCCGCCTCCCCGCTGCGGAGTGAAGCCAGGAAAGGGAGGCTGCTGGGCTGAGAGCTCCAAGACAGCACCCCAGGGAGGGCTGGGGGCAGCGGGGACACCAGCCTTGGGAGTGTGAGCGCTGCGCCTCCGACCCGCTGCGCGTGCGGCCGGAAGGACCCAGTCAGAGCTGCTCCAGGAGAGGACTAGAAGGCCAGGCTGAGCTGCTCGCTGTCAGAGCCTCGCGAGCACTTTGAAATTCGGTTCGCACGCTGGCGAGACACAACGGGCCTGAGCTGACGACCCCAGCGTGGGCTACTGGGTCGTGCCTGCTTCTGTCACGTTTCTCTTGTGACACAATTTGTCCTCTCCTGCCCTTCTGGGAAGCCGGCTCCCTCCTATGCCTGGGTCCCCGAGCAAGAGCCACGCTCATCCCGGCTGCTCACCGCGCCCCGGTGCTGCTGGCTGGGCTCTGCCCTGTCCCTCAGCTCCTCCTGGCTCACGAGTTCAGGAATAGACCGAGTGATGCAGTGAGGTCCTGTTTTTAACAAACAAAAACTCTAAAAGGGCTGAGATGTAGCTCAGCTCTCCACAATTCAATCCCCAGGACCACAGAAATTAATTAAATAATTTTTAAAAATTTAAAATGTCATGTTGAAATAATCTAGGAAATCTATTTTTAAACATGAAAATGAGGGTTAAGCCTTTCCTATTATTCCTACTGATACACTTTAGTAGTCCCTTCTACTGGAACAAAAGATAAGAATTGAGTGCTCAGAACTATCAGTATAAATTAGAGCTTCCCAAAATAAGTCGGTTGCAGAATGGCATCCCACTGAAAGCCCATCCACCAACAACCAAAAAAGAAAAGAAAAAGAAAAAGAAAAACGTCAAAGTCCCACGCAGTCCTGAGAATCCACACTGGGAGAGGTGATCAGGCAGACTCCAGTTCCTATTTCCCCAACCTCAGGGGGCACCATCAGCTCCTGGGCTCTGGGTCTGCCTAGGGCATAGCTGTGCTACTAGCGTCATGCTCACCCACCAGGACAAGTCCCTCGTTCATCCTCACCCAGATCCTAGCTAAGCATCAGGTCCCCAGTGGGATGATGCCTCTTCCTCACTTGAAACCAGAGTAATAGAAATACCCAAAAGAAATATTTTACTGGGCCAGTGATTTCGCTCAGTGGTTCTGCCACCTGCCTCACAAGCGCAAGGTCCTGAGTTCGACTGCCAGTACAAAACAAACAACAAGTATTTTACTTTACAGACCTTGGGTACTTATGAATGAATGCATCATCTAAAATCAGCAGGACCCCTTAGGCTTCTAAGTCTCTGACTTTGCTAATTTAGAGTTTGCTGATGACTGCTGCAAGAGAAATGGAAGAAAACACGAGTTTCTTTAGCCGATGCAGTCTGGATTACGAGTCATGAAAGGGTCGAGGTAGGTCATCTCCTGACATTCAGGGGCTGACTCAGAGGTGGCCATGCCAAGACCCACCTGAAACAGCTGGGGAAAGTGAATGTTTCATGTTTCAGTGAAGACCGACTGGTGCCAAGCTGGGAGCTACAGATCACTTACTGGTGTCCTGCCTTTCCTCTCTTCAGCGCTAACTGAACGGCACTGTTGGAGTGTGGAAGAGAAGTTCTTGTGACTTACAGGGTGCCTGTGTGGGCTGGAGAAGGACGAGGACAGAGCGGACCTTCCTGGGCTGTGTGTGGGACACCTGGCTAGCTGCCCCTCACCCCAGGATGAGGAAAACAAACAGATACATTGTCATGGTGATCAAATTTGGAAGGCTCTGAAGTGGAGCCCAGAAAGTTAATACATGGGCAATAAGGAACGAAACTGTCCCTGAGAGCAAGACTATTCCAGAAATAATAACCCGGGGCCTCAAATGGAAAGGACCAGGCCTCAGCAAATTGTTCCTCTGGCTTCATCCTACTCCTGTCCCAGGAGGCCCTTCAACACGAAGGCTGCCGTGGGCTGTGAAGAGTGGTCTTCAGTCTTGCTCCTTACCTCTTCCTTTGGGGCCCTGTCCCTGCATGTCAGGGAAGGCTCCTGACTCCTTTCCAAAGCAAGCTGTCTACACTGACCTGACTTCTGAAGATATGGATCCTGGCTGGTTCCTTCAGAACCTGCCACAGTGCACTGCCTGGGGATATTTTAAGCCCTTGTGCAGAGATGAAGAGCAATCATGGACTGGAACCTCTGAAACCATGAGCTGAAACAAATCTTTCTCCTCTTATGTTGTTAGTCTTAGGGATTTTGCCACAATGGCAAGAAGCTGACTAACGCATCTGGGATAGAGGAGGGAGTCAGCTGAGTTCTTCCTGTCATGTGGATGTATTACCCTGGATGTTCCTAAAAGGTCTGTCATAATTTTCACTCAAAGATTCTACAAAATTACTAGAAAGCGGATCGCCCCTCCAGGGTGGTAATGCTGACCCAGGGGCAGGAGGGGAGAGAAAATAGAGGGAGGCACCAGGCTGAGGACAGCCCTCCTTACCTGTGCTTGATCAGCACAGCAAAAGGTCTGCTCTTGGCTGTGCTGCTGTCTCGTTGCCCATCATGAAAATGAGCATCATGTGACATTTCAAACTCTCAGTACAATTAAAGTGTTCTGAGGCAAATGGAAGAAAGTTCTAATGGAAGTAAATGTCTTTTCTTTTCCCTGCTCAGATTGCCTGTCACAGTCCTTGTACCAGACACTTTTATCAGTCTGGGTTGGAGGCCACTGTGTGCTGTGACCTTTGGTCCCGGAGCTGAGCAATCTCAATAAATGGAACAACGTTAATTCAGACGGGATTGTAGGGAAGTTGATCTGGAGGCTGTGCTGGCTCCTTATCAGTTTGATTGATTCTCTAGTCTGTTCTGGTTTATGGCTTACTGGTGGGCTGTTTACTTTTTTTGCCCAAGCTGTTATTGAGGCTTGATTTTGGAAAGCACTAGAAACTGTCTCACTTTAAGGTGGAAAGAGAATACAGTGACTGAGTCTCAGATGCATCTTAGGGCAGGGCCGTGCAATGGCTGTGCCCACAGAACCCACGCAGCCCCTGTGGGCTGGGCCATGACCAGAGGGAGGCGCAGCGTCCTCCCTGCGGCTGATGCGAGGTGCCCTCCAGAGCGTGCCCGGCTGAGCGGACCTCCCTGCGCCGCTTGGCCCTGGCCCTTCAGTTTAACCTGGACGCCACATTGGCCTTGCCCTCCAGGCACACACACTTTTTACCCCGGAGTACGGGCGAGCTGTTGTCCCTGATACATACTCTCACGTGGAAGTCAGACTGGCTGTGTCGGGCAGTAAGGGCTCTAGGGAGGTGCTAAAGGAGCAGGTGGTGTCAGTGAGGATGACTACGGTGGCCACCTACCGCCCAGGAGCAGGCCGCAGGCAGAGCCCCTCCCCGGCCCCTGGACCATGACCCTCACATGCATGCACCAGGCAAGCAACAAACCTAGGTTTTCGCTGTTTTGTATTTATCATCCCCACAGTTCTTCCTATTTTGATCAATAAGTGTTATAAAAGTACTAAAATATGGGACTAGCATTTATGGAAAGCTTAATAAAAAATTAAATGAGTTAGAGATATAAAACACATGTACCAAAACTTGATGCATGAAAAAGCATTGATACTGTGAGGGGAAATGATAAGGGAACAATCACATCAGCTGGAAAGTGGCAGATAAGTATTTTAAATGTAGGGAGGGAGGAGACCAAGGTAACAGTAGGACTCATAATAATAAAAGTAAAATCAGTATCTTCTTCAGTGAGGTTAGGGTAAACTTTGACATAAGATTTCATTTTTTTAATCTATAATCTGGATTATATCCTAGTAGAACAGCATTCTTCTGTGTATATACAACTATATTTATTGCACATGGAAAAACGTGTTAGTATAGGTTGAATATAAAAATTTAGTACACAAAAAAGCCTGTAAAATCTTTATCATTCCAGATGTAAAACACTGATTTAAAAAATAAAAAATACCTACAAGACTAGGGACTTAGCTCAGTGCTGCTGTGCCTGCCTTGCAAGTGCAAGGTCCTGAGTTTGATCCCTGGTCCCAAAAAACCCATCAAAAAAACCTACAAAGAAGTTTTCAACCTGAAGAATTTGAGTGAACTTCCTGGTTCTGTGAAAAATGTCTATATGTACATGTACAAGATTCTAAGGAAATAATCTAAATCTTTTATCAGAGAACAGCCATTGCCTAAGAAGATAAAGAATGACACCTCCAGCTGGATACAAGGTCAACATTCAAAAATCAACAGCCTTCTTGTACACAAATAACAGATTCACTGAGAGAGAAATTAGGGAAACAATTCCTTTCACAACAGCATCCAAAAAAAAATGATTTATCTAGGAATCAATCTAACAAAAGAAGCAAAAAACCTCTACATTGAAAACTATAGCACTCTGAAAATAGAGATCAAAGAGGATATAAGAAAACAAAGATATCCCCTGCTCCTCGTTAGGAAGAATCAACATAGTGAAATGGCCATACTACCAAAACTACTATACAGATTCAATGCAATGCCAATTAAAATTCCAACACTATATTTCACAGAACTAGAAAAAAGAATCCAAAAATTCATTTGGAACCATAAGAGACCTGGAATAGCAAAAGCCATCCTAGGCAACAGACACATGGCAGCAGGTATAACAATTCCCAATTTGAAACTATACTACAAAGCCACTGTGATAAAAACAGCATGGTACTGGCAAAGAAACAGGCCTGAGGATCAGTGGAACAGACTGGAAGTTACAAAAACAACTCCAGATATACTCAGCTACCTCATCTTTGACAAAGGAGCTGACCATCCTCAGTGGAGGAAAGATAGCCTCTTTAATAAATGGTGTTGGAAAAACTGGATCTCAACCTGCAAAAGATTAAAACTAGACCCTTATCTTTCACATGCACTAAACTAAAATCCAAGTGGATTAAAGATCTAAATATTAAAACAGAAACACTAACCTTGCTGGAAGATAAGTCAGGCAGAACCCTTGAAGACATTGGCATAGGAAAAGACTTTATGAACAAATCCTCAGTAGCATGGGAACTAGCAGAAAGAATCAACAAGTGGGATCTCATCTTATTAAAAAGCTTCTGCTCTGCAGAAGAAACCATCAGCAGAACTAAGAGACAACCTACAATGTGGGAAAAAAATTTTATCAGCTGCTTCTCAGACAAAGGACTATTATCTAGAATATATAAAGAACTCAAAACAATCAGCCCCCCCAAATATAAAGACATAATTCAAAAATGGGCATCTGAAATGAACAGACATTTCTCAGACAAAGAAGTAAAAGCAGCAAGAAAATATATGAAAAAATGTTCCATATCACTGGTCATTCGAGAGATGCAGATGAAAACAACACTGAGATCCCATCTCACCTCAGAAAGAATGGCTGCTATCAAGAAATCAACCAATAACAAATGTTGGTGGAGTTCTGGGGAGAAAGGAACCCTTCTCCATTGTTGGTGGGAATACAGACTGGTGCAACCACTATGGAAATCAATGTAGAGATACCTCAAAGAGCTGACCCAGTCATCCCTCTGCTGGGTATCTTTCCAAAAGAATTAAAAGAATCATACCACAGTGATATATATGTACCCATGTTTATAGCGGCACAGTTTACAATAGCTAAAGCTTGGAAACAGCCCATTTGCCCATCAGTTGGAAACTGGATAAAGAGGATGTGGTTTTTCTATAAAATGGAATACTACTCAGCCATAAAGAATAAGAAATTAGATTCATTCATAGCAAAATGGATATATATTTAGGATATATTCCTAAATGAAATTAATAAGTCACACATGTGTAATACCAAATAGTTTCTCTGGTGTGAAAAACTATAATAGTACATAAGATCCTAATGAGATGATTGACCATGTGAAATAGGAAGAAAAGGGCTAAAGGGGTAGGGAAAGTGGGAAGAGTAGGGGAGAGGTAATAAGGGAAAGGAAAAAATATGACAAAATGGAAATAAAGTGTTTGTAAATGGGGAGGAAAGGAGTGGGTGAAGGGAGGACACAGACAAGGGGAAAAAATGAGAACCAAGACCTGTCACGTAAAGGTACAAGGTCCCAGTGATAAATGTGATCATACTGTATACCTAAAATGTACTAATAAACTCAATAAAAGAAAAAAAAAAGAATCACACCTCCAAAGCATAACTCCATTTGTTCAAAAATCCTCATTTTATCAACATCAGGGTATATTTGTCACGTGGTAGAAACTTTCTACATTTTCTCATGGGAATATTTAGTTATTAATATGCTTTACCCACTCTTGAACATGAGTGCCAGCTCTGGTATATATTTAAAAATTAAGTAAATTCTTTTTTTTTTTTTAAGAAAAGAACGGATTTTCTCTGCTTTGCATTTTGAGTAGTCGATGATTTCTTTCACAGAATAAATATTAATTCAGCAGCCAGACAGCATAAGTCTTTCTTCTCAGGTTACATCTTAATTATTATAAAATTTACAATTCAGTAATTTTTTGCTGATGAAAAGAGCAGTGAATGAATGGCAGTAAAACTTCATCGTATTTTGAAAGCAAACTGTCTGGAAACAAATCCGGCAAAAGTAGCGTCTGTGACCTCAGTGTTTCCGGAGACACACATTCAGACACCTGGCACACAGAGGGGCAGCGCCAGCCGGGAAGCCAGACTCGCCCACTGCCCGATTCGCTCCAGGGCCGGGCCTGGGGCCACAGAGTGTGGTGTGCAGGCCCTCTGGTAACTGCTGGTCACTGCGGATGCACCCTTTCTTCTCCCTCTAGTACTGTTTCTTTGTCATAAATTGCAGATGCCACCCTGTTCTGTCTGTTATTTTCCTTCTAGTTCTAACACAAAACGAATTCCTGAGTCAAATCCTACGTGAAATTCCGGAGACACAGAAAGAGGACTCTGTCGGGCAAATCCTCCGGGAAGCATCCCCTCCTCTCAGTCAAACCCTCTTCACCCTGCTTCCTGCTATACTTGTAACAGCAGCGTTGAGGAAGCTGTGGGGTGCTTGCCGCTTAATATTGAGGGGTAAACAACTAAAAGATTCACATCGATTACATTCTTCTCTAGTTAGAAACGTGCTCCTAATCTCTTTGATATTAACTTATCTTCTATTACCGCAAAAGTTCGCAGCTCATGTGAAACAGTAGGGGCCCTTTATCAAGAGAATTAAAACAAACAAACACACACACACACACACACACACACACACACACACACACACACACACACGGAAACAGAACAAAACAAACCCTTACTGCAGCTTCACAACTGAATCTGCTTCTTGTTGGGCCTTAGACCTATGTCTGGCGCTGTCCTGGGGCTGGGGTCGCGTCCGGAGGAATGTTGTATCAATGGGTACACCAATATTTGGTGCATATATATTTATAACTGTCTCTTCTCCGTAAAGTTTTCTTTTAACAGGTATGTAGTGACTTTCTTTGTTGCTTTCAATCAGTCTTGGCTTGAAGCTCACATTGTTTGCAAATACAATAGCTACCCCTGTTTTTTTTCTGGGTTCCTATCACATGGAACATTGTTTTCCATCCTTTGACTTTCTGTCTATGAATTTTTTTAGTTAAAGGCTAATGCAGCATATCGTTGGACCTTGTTTCTGGACCCATTCTGCCAGTCTGTTTCTTTTGATTGGTGAATTGAGGTCATTTCCATTGACGGTTACAGCTGATATGTTCCCTGACTTTCCTCTCTGTTTATTGCTTGTCCTGCCTGGTGGCTTCCTTCTATTGGTGTTCCTGGAATTGTCATTTCCCTTTCTAGAATGCCCCTAAGAACACATTATAGACCTAGTTTGTTGGTTGTGAATTTCTTCTGTTGTCTTTGTCATGGAAGCATTTTATTTTTCTCTTGACTTTGAAAGATAGCTTTGTGGGGTACATCAGGCTGGGTTGGAGGTTGTTTTCTTTTAGGGCTTCACTCCAGGGTATTCTTGTCTTAAGGGTTGTGTTGAGAAGTCTGCTGTGATTCTGATGGGCTTTCTTTTTTAGGTGATTTGTTTCATTTCTCTAATAGCTTTTAATATTTTGTTCTTGTGCTAAATTTCTGGAATCTTAATTATTATATGTTTTGGTGTGGATTTATTTTGCTCATAGCTATTTGGAGTTCAATATGCCTCACTTATTTGTATGTCAAATTCTTTTTTCAAGTTTGGGAAGTTTTCTGCCATTATTTCTTTGAACAGAATTTACATGGCATTTGTGCTACCTCTGCTATTCTCATGACTCCAATTAATCTCATATTATCTTTCTTTGCATCATCTTGAAATTCTTGCGTTGATTTTTCATGGTCTCTTGCTATCTGTAAGAAATCTTTCTTTTTATGGTTGATAACCACAGTCCTATCTTCTAGACCTGAAATTCTATCCTCATCTTGGTTCAGATGATTGCAAATAATTCCTGTGGAGTTTTCAAACTCCTGGGCACCTGTTTGAAACACTTCATGGACTCTGTTTCTTCGCTATGTTTTGTATTCATAGTTTTTCATCATTTTCCTAAGCTCCTCCTTTTTATCTGTGTTTAGCTTCATTGAGCATGTCCTTAATTTTAATTGTAATTTATTTTTTCACCTGAGAGATTACTGTCTTCATTGCCTCATCTGTTTGTTTTTCACGTATGCTGCTGTCATTTCTGAATGTTCTGGTGGGTGGCTTCTGAGTTCCTCTCTCTCATTGTCCCCTGGACTTATCCTTGGTGGGCTTGGAGTCTGCAGTCACATTTTGTTTCTGCATTTGTTATTTTCTGGTCTTTTATTTTATTTCACTTTCTGAGCTGTTGCTTCTGGGTTTATTATGGCACATAGCTACATCAGTAGCATCAACGCTTCTTGAGTAAGTGTCAGCTCCTCGGAGAAGTCTTCCGGTGTAGCTGGTTCTTGGTCTTCGTGTCCACCCCTAGATCCTCCCTGCCCAACTTTAAGGAGGTAAAGCTGCTGTCTACTGCACTGAGCACCCAGTCCTGAATTATGGCAATGGCTGTGACCCCAGGTGATCACAGTGTTGTCATATAAGGGAGAACAGCTGATTACAATGGTTGTGACACCTTGGCTAAAGTTAGCAATAACAACACAGTCAGCAATAACAATAACATCAAGCATATCCTGGTAACTGTTACTTGGGTACCTTTAACCATATAAGCAAACTCTATTTTTTTTTTATAACAAAATCCAACATAAGCCAGGTACTTATATGCAATGAATTTCCCCTTAATAGAGTGATTTTATCCTGGTGGGGGTGCAACTTAAGAGGGATAGGGGACAAAAGAGAGATGAGTGAAAAGAACTATAGTAGAAGAAAGCCCGGAGAGCACAGGATGAACACCTAGGATTTGGGAGACTAAAGGGCATGAGAGAAAGAGTGGAGAAGGCAAAAGAATATTGAGGTGAACCAGAAAGACAAGAGACACTGTTCACTCTCATGAAAATATCACAAAATCAAGAGATAATTGGGGAAAGAGAGAGGACGAATAGAACAGGATAAAAATTAAGGTAAAAAGTATCAACAACCACACACAAACACAAACACACACTCACACAAAGAAAACAAAATAACAACAAAACAACAACTAAAAAGCAGACTCTTGAAATTACATATAGAACACAGAGACTACATCCTACATACAATGAAAACAAAATATGACTATTTTATTATTAATCCTGAAAGGTTAACATACATATCTACATTTAACTTCAACTATGTGTGTTTATATAGTAAAAATTTACCAGAGATTAAAAGAACACATTTTTCATAACAAATGACCAATACCGTTTAAATATGTAAAAGTTACCAAAAGAAAGAAAGTCTCAGAGTATAGGAGACAAAGGAGAAATTAAATGTGGAATTCTGGGTTCAATATTGCAGCAGAAAATGAGCAATAGTAGAATAATTCAAAAAATTTGAATAAAATCTTCAGATTATGAATAGCATTATATTAATGTTTATTCTCTGATCTTTGTAATTATTCTGTGGTTATGAGAGATGTGCCCCATTTAAGGAAGCTGGGTGATAGATATATGGAAAGAACTTGTACTGTTTTGGCAATGGTATTGTAACTTATTATATTAGCAGTAAAATTTAAAGATATTTGAAAATCTTTGTTGTTTGTTTGTTTTCTATGGAGTCTTGCTATGTAACCCAGGCTGACTTCAAATTTGGACCTTCCTGCTTCGGCCTCTCAAGTGCTAAGATTTTAGAAGTGTGCCACCACACCAGACTTCAAAATATTTATTTAAAAAGAGAAATAAGACAGTAATATTAAAAAGAATTTACCAATAAGAGAACCCAGAAGGCCATATTCTGGACACTGAAATTAAAATTGCAGTGTCATTTACAATAGTATTGTACCTAAAGAAGAGGCAGCAGTCTGCTTAATTTCAAGATCTATCAAGACTGTGTGATACAGGATAGACACAGAGATCGATGGAACAAACAAAGAACTAAAAAGCAGGAATGTTTCCAACTGATGCTTGACAAATATTCAAAAGCAGTTTAATGGAGGAAAGACAGCTTTTTAAACAGAGAGCAGTGGACCAACTGGGTACCCAGAGTGAAAACAAAATTAAACACCAGCCTAAACCTCACGTCTCACACACAACTTAATTCAAACTGGACCATAAATTCAAAGATAAAATGTAAGATCATAAGCATTTCATTACAAGACAGGATACAATTTTCAGGATTTAAAGCTGGGCAGAATTCTTAGACTTGACATCCAAAGTACTAGTCATGAGGAGAAATTGATAAACTGGACCTCAGCAATGTTATGACCCTTTTGTTCTGTGAGAGATGCTGTTAAGAAAATTTAAAGGCAAGCTACAGAGTGGGAGCTAATACTTAAACCATTTGTATGATAAAAGGCCAGTAGTTAGAAGTCTTAGAATTTGATCGTTGACAAACAGGAAAGGAACAGGATCTATGAAGAGACATTTCGCAGGAGAAAGCATACGGATGGTAGATGAGCACAGCAACACTGCTCAGCACCACAATCTAGGAAGGAAATTCAAATTAAAACCATGGGGAAATATCACTAAACATCCATCCGAAGAGCTAAAACGAAAAATACTGGAGCCCAGCATGCTGGCAAGGATGCGGGAAACAGGCTGATGTACACACTGCTAAGGAGAATGGAAGATGGGACAGCTATACTCTCAAAAGTGGTCTGACTGCTTCGTTATCAGCTAAACTGCAACTGCTGTACAACCAAGCAATTGCATCCCTTGGGATTTACCCCAGAGAAATGAAAAGTCATATCCACAAAAAAAAATCAGACCATGCATGCTCATAGCAGTTGTATTTTCAGCTGCCCTGACCCGGAAGTATCCCAGATGTCCTCTAGCAGGTGAATGATTAACAATTTGTGGTATCCAGATGCTATGGAATACTACTCAGCCATGATAAGGAACAACTTGTCAACAGGCACAATAATATGGATGAATTCTTAGAGAAGAATGCTGAGTAAAACAAGCCATTCTCTAGAGTTACACATCCATTCATTATCACTCATGAATGACAAAGCTCTAAGAATGGAGGACACATGAGCAGTTAGCAGGGCTTGCATGGGGAGCAGAGGTTGGAGGGAGGTGGGTGTGACCATCAAAGCCAACCAGGGACCCTTGGGATGAGAGAGATGTGCTGTGTCTTGGCTTCATCAAAGGCTGGGTACAGTTTTGTGCACTCGTTCTGCCGTATGTCACCTACAGGGAACAGTAAGGGGTGTGTCAGAGCTCTGTGATGTTTCTTACAATGGCATGTGGTCTACAACTTGGAAGAATATGACTCTGCTTGCTTATCTTCAACCCATCAGTTGAGCTCCTAAGAGAAATGAACATGTATGAGAATGTCCAAAACCTCTTTATTCAAAAAAGCACCAAAGTGCAAGCACCCCAATGTCTAGCAATAGAAGAGGAGATAAACTGTTATATAGTCAATCTCTGAAGTACTAGGCAGCAATAAAGATAGCAGTCCACACCATCAGGGACCAACCTCTGGGGTGGCGATGGGTGAAGAGAGCCAGCGGGGTTGTGCAGGGCTCTAAGGAAACTGAGGGTGCTCACCTCAGGAAGAGCTGTCCCCAGGCTGGGCTCATTGCCAGCATCCTCATCAGGGGGTGGTAAACACGGAACAAGAGTGTAAAAGCTCATAAAACTGTAGTCTTCATGTCTGTGCCCTCTGAACATGTTCTTTTATAATAAAACCAATGAAGTGTTTAAAACTAGAGAAAAACAGACCAATAACCTTGTGCTACCCATATAAGAAAGCCTCCATTGCTGATGGCTTCTTTGTAACCTGTGGTTTAAAACTTTTCATTTCATTTTAGAAACACCACAACCCCCCAAATCAGCTGGATACTGGGAATTAGATTAGAAATCTAGCCATTAATCTCCCCTCCAGCTGCAGATCCAGGAGGGGCAGGAAGGAAGCTCCTAAATCAACAGATGCTGCAGTTAAGAGGAATTACCCTCAGGACAAGAGGAAAACCGAGAACCAAGACCTGCCATGTAAAGGTACAAGATCCCAATGATGAATGTAACTGCACTGTACACCTAAAATGTACCAATAAACTCGGTGAGGAAAAAAAATTACCCTCTCCTTGGGGGCATCACAGGGGGCAAATAGAAAAAATGTACATAAACTCGGTGAGGAAAAAAAATTACCCTCTCCTTGGGGGCATCACAGGGGGCAAATAGTGTAGCCCAGGGAGAGAATAAAAACAATGAACAGAAACAGCAGAAATCATTCAAGACCTGTGAGAAAATCTGTGAATGGAAATAAAAAATTAGCTTCCTGAATAACAATCAAAAAACTTTCACTTCTGTAAAAGCACAGAAAGCTTCTGCAAAACTAAAGTATAAAATAATTATTTAAAAAGTGAGTTGGATCCTTAAGGACTTAATGCCAGAAAAGTAATATGTAGCAGTGAGCCATAAATACTTCATAATGGCCAATAAAGCCTACAAAAAGTGCTGAAGTCAAATAATCACGGATATAGAGAGCAGCGGGGGGCTGGTCTTAAAGAACACAGAGAAAGGACCACGTGAGGCTATAAGACATCAAGTGGAAGACATAACAAAAACAGCAGCCAACAACATATATAAATTCAAAGTATAATTACAGATGAAATTACGGAAGAAATAGGACATTGTAGAGGCAAAAACAAAAATCCACACAATTAGAAATAATGCATCCAGAAAAATTAATAAGTCAAATAATCCAGTTTTGTTTTATGCAGGGAGAAAGTATTAAATTTGTATCAAATCAAATTGAGAAACATAGATACACACCTGAATATATGCTCACAGAGTATGTGAGTAAGAGGGGTTTGTTTTAAACAGCTCTTCTGAGCTGGCTGGTAGAAATAGAAATGAGAGGCATCAAGAAAGAAAGTGATCTCTCTTTTCAGAGTGTTCTAGTTCTCAATGTAGAGGTTTTTGCTTCCTTTATTAGATTGATTCCTAGGTATTTCATTTTTTGAATGCTATTGTGAAAGGAATTGTTTCCCTAATTTCACTTTCAATGAGTCTGTTATTTGTTTACAAGAAGGCTATTGATTTTAAGTGCTTACGTTGTATCCAGCTACTCTACCGAATCTGTCAATTAAGTCTAGAAGTCTTTTGGCGGAGTGTTTTGGGCCTTCTAGGTAGAGTATCATATCATAAGCAAATAGTGACAGTTTAACTTCTTCCTTTACTATTTTTATTCCTTTTATTTCTTTCTCTTATCTAATTGCTGCGGCTAATGTTTCCAGAACTATACAGAACATGAGTGGTGACACTGGACATCCTTGTCTTGTTCCTGATTTTAGTGTGAAGGTTTTCAGTTCTTGATGATTTAGTATTATGTTGGCTGTTGGCTTTTCATAGATAGCCTCTATCAAGCTGAGATGAAGACTATCTATTCCAACTTCCTGCAGGGTTTTTTAATCACGAATGGGTGTTGAAATTTGTTGAATGCTTTTTCTGCATCTACTGAGATGATCATATGGTTTTTGTCCTTGACTCTATTAATATAGTATATCACATTTACTGATTTACAAATATTGAACCATCCTTGCATCCCTGGGATAAATCCGAATGGGTCAGGGTGTATGATCTTCTTGGTGACCCTCTGTATTCTGCTTGCCAGTATCTTATTGAGGATTTTTGCATCTGTGTTCATTAGGGAGATTGGCCTGTAGTTCTCTTTTTTTTTATTGGGTCTTTACCTGGTTTTGGAATAAAAGTAACACTTGCTTCCAGGAATGAATTTGGAAGTATTGCTTCCCTTTCAATTTCATTGAAAGTTTTAAAGAATATTGGCAATGGTTCTTCTCTAAATGTCTTGTAGAATTCAGTAGCGAATCCTTCAGGACCTGGGCTTTTCTTTGTTGGTAAATCTTTAATTACATTTTCATTTTCATTTATTATAATTGGGATGTTTGTTGTTTTTATATCTTCTTTGCTCAACTTTGGTAATTCATATGTATCTAGAATTCTGTCCATTTCTTGTGTGTTTTCCATTTTATTTGAGTACAGGTTCTCAAAGTAGGTATTGATGATCCTCTGTATTTGTGATGGATCTGTTGTGACTTCACCTTTTTCATTCCTAACTGCATTGATCTGACCCTTTTCTTTCTTTTTTTTGATAAGGTTGGCTAAGGTCTCATCAATTCTATTTATTCTTTTGAAAAACCAACTCTTCGATTCATTGACTTTTTTTTTGTATCATTCTCTTAGTCTCCATTGCATTGAATTCTGCTCTGATCTTTATAATTTCCTCCTTGTACAAGCTTTGGGTTTGTCTTGCTCTTCTTTTTCTAGAAGCTTAAGATTAAGCATTAGGTTGTTTATTTGAGCTCACTCTATTTTCCTAGAGTGGGCATTCACTGCTATAAATTTCCCTCATAGAACTGCTTTCATTGTGCCCCATAGATTCCTGTATGTTATATGGGCATTATCATTTATTTGTAAAAACTGTCTAACTTCTTCTTTAATTTCCTCTGTGACCCATTGGTTGTTCAGGAGAGTGTTATTCAATTTCCATGTGTTTTCGAAGAGAATATAAGAAAATAGAAAGACATCCCTTGCTCCCTTGCTCCTGTGTTGGAAGAACCAATATAGTAAAAACAGCCATACTTCCAAAACTGCTATAAAGATTCAATGCAATTCCTATTGAAATCCCAACAGTATATTTCACAGAACTAGAGAAAATAATACAAAAATTCATTTGGAACCAGAAGAAACCTAGAATAGCAAAAGCAATTCTAGACAACAGAGAAATGGCAGGGGATATCACAATCCCCAACTTGAAACTATGCTACAAAGCCACTGTGACAAAAAACAAACAAACAAACAAAAACAGTGTGGTACTGGCAAAGAAACAGACTTGAAGATCAGTGGAATAGATTAGAAGATGTAGAAACAACTCCAGACACACTCAACCACCTCATCTTTGACGAAGGAGCCAACCATCCTTACTGGAACAAAGATAGTCTCTTTAATAAATGGTGTTGGAAAAACTGGACTTCAATCTGCCAAAGATTAATACTAGACCCCTGTTTTTCACCATGTGCTAAACTAAAATCCAAGTGGATTAAAAAATCTAAATATTAAAACAGAAACACTAAACTTGTTGGAAGATAAATTAGATATAGGCATAGGAAAAGACTTTATGAACAAATCCTCAGTAGCACACGAACTAACACAAAGAATCAACAACTGGGATCTCATCTTTTTAAAAATCTTCTGAACTGCAAGAGAAACCACCAGCAGAGCTAAGAGACAACCTACAATGTGGGGAAAAAAATTTTCCCAGCTACTCCTCAGACAAAGGAGTACTACCTAGAATATATAAAGAACTCAAAAAAATCAGAGCCCCCCAAATATAAAGACCCAACTCAAAAATGGGCATCTGAAATGAACAGACATTTCTCAGACAAAAAAGCCAAAACAGCAAATAAATACATGAAAAAATGTTCAACATCACTGGTCATTTGAGAGATGCAGATGAAAACAACACTGAGATGCTACCTCACCCCACAAAGAATGGCTGCTATCAAGAACTCAACCAATAACAAATGCTGGTGTGGCTGTGGAGAGAAAGGAACCCTTCTTCAGTGTTGGTGGGAGTGCAGACTGGGCAACCACTGTGGAAATCAATATGGAGATACCTCAACTAGGATTAGAGGTCCCACTTGACCCAGCTATTCCCCTGCTGGGTATCTTTCCAAAAGTATTAAAAGAATTATACCACAGTAATGTATGTGTACCCATGTTTATAGCAACACAGTTTGTAATAGCTAAAACTTGGAAACAGCCCATTTGCCCATCAGCTGGAGACTGGATAAAGAAGAGATTTTTTTTTATTTGTTTGTTTGTTTTGTTTCTTTCATAAAATGAAGTACTACTCAGCCATAAAGAATATGAAACTAGAAACATTTATAGCTAAGTGGATGCACATTGAGGACATACTTCTAAGTGAAATTAATAGGACATACATGTATAAATACCAAATAGTTTCTTTGGTGTTATAAACTAAAAGTATAAATAAGGGTCAAAATGTATTATTGATATTTTGTAATAGGAAGAAAATGTCTAAAGGTATTGGGCAAATGAGAGGCGTAGGGGAAAGGTAAAATGGGAAAATAAAAAATACAAGAAAAGGAAAAAAAGGAAACAAAGTCTTTGTAAACAGGGAAGGGTGAAGGGATGAAGGGAGGGCAGGGGAATGGGGAAAAATAAGAACCAAGATATTTCATGTAAGAGCCAGGGATTTCGCTCAGTGGCACGACACCTGCCTAGCAAGTGCAAGGTCCTGAGTTCAATCTCAAGTACCAAAAGAAAAAAAAAAGATATTTCTTATAAAGGCACAAATAATGATGAATGTAACTGTATTGTATATCTAAATTTACCAATAAAAATATTTTTAAAAAAGAGAGAAAGCAAAACCTGTGGAAGAAAAGGCAGGGACAGCCGGAGACCTGGGGAAACTCTGCACCTGCAGGCTGCGTGCATGGCCACAGCCGTCTCCAGACGTGGGCACCAAGGAGGGCAGCATGAGCCATTCCTCTTACCTGCAGAGCATTCTTTGAAACACATCTCTACAGAAAAATAAATAGGTCACAAAATAAAAACCAACAAAAGGGACTAGCTAGCCTGGTAGAAGTGGGCCACTGGGGCAGCTAGGAGACCCTTTCCAGTCAGCAACAGGTCTGAGGGGAGGAATCACCCAACAGAACACAGCCTGAGCCTCCCTCCGTGGCTGCCCACCATCCATCCTGCGAATGAGGCTGCAAGACTTAATTTCTTCACAAATTACTGTTTCTCCTTCCCATAATAATTATGCTGTTGGACAAAAGTAGTTCCTAAGTGAAGGCTGTCCCACAGATGCAAAAGTTAATTAAGTAGAGTTACAAACATACTCAAAGTAAAATCTAACCCTTGTACGTGTGTGTGTGTGTGTGTGTGTGTGTGTGTGTGTGTGTGTGTGTGTTGTGTCAGTCAGCTTTCTGTCAAATATGTGAGAGAGTCAATTTCAAAGGAGGGGAAGTTTATTTTGGCTCGTGGTTCCAAAGGTTCCAGTTCGTGGTCACTGGACCCAGTTGTTCTGGGTGTGCAGGGTAGGGGGGACCGTTCACCTCCCGGTGACCAGAAGGCAAGAGAGAGGTGAGGTCACAGTAGCCCCTTCAAGGCCACACTGCCAGTGACCTCACTTCCTCCCACCAGGTCCCCTTTCCAAAGGTTCCCCCATGTCCTCACGGTGCCACAGGCTGACAGCCATCCTGTGACACAGGGCCCTTCAGGGCCACTCCAGATCCAAACCAGTACAGTGTGCAAATACTCAGAGGCAGCTATAATGGATCTGCCAGTCAAAATCTGAGGTTTTCTTCCCCAAATTACACTATTAGAAATTATGCTATTAAAAAGTCTTGCCACACAGTACATGTCTGTAAAGCGGACCTCTGCCCATGCTGATAAGAACTTTGTGTACAGTAAGGAGACCATAAATCACTAACTAAGCAATTATTTATTTCGTAATTATGTGGGAAAACAGCTGTTTAGGGGTTAAGCCCCTGAAGATTCCCATTCTATATACCAAACCGATTTCTGATATTTTAGAGGGTTATGAATAAGAGATGGGTGGGGAGGTAGGTAGATAATAAGCCAAAAATACAGCTAACTATTTATGTATCTCTGGGTAGGAAGTACTTTCTCACACATATAAAAACTGAAAATTATCACAAAAAGGAACTCATTAATTGGTCATAAGTCTTAATTTTAAATGTCCAACATTTTAAATTGTCACCACAATGCTGAAAGGGAACCCAACCAGTGTGCTGTGTAGGACAAGCCTCTTCAAAGCACACTGGAAAGTATGGAAAGGTAGAGGCTTCAAAGCTCTAGGATAATAGCGGCTGACTAAAATTTAAGCTCCCCTCACATTCTCAAGAGGAAATTAGCACTGAGAAGAAATGAAGTCAGGCAAGGAGACTTCCACACATTTCAGGCGATGTGCAGCTGGGGAGGAAAGCTTGACATGCAGCACATACTTCCTCGGGTACAGAAATGAGCAGGTTCTGCAGCTCTGGGTCTGGCCCAACCCAGGACATGTGCGCTGCAGAGAGTGAGCCTGGCCAGTGCCCCATGTGGTCAGGCAGCAGGCAGCAGATCCCACCAGGGACCAGGTGGGGGCAGGCACTGATCTTCCCAGATCCCCCTTAGAAAGCAAAGGAAAAGGAACTGGAAACCAGATGAACTTCACCTGCTTAAGGCAAGCATGCAGCTGGCATCCTTCCCACCCAGCCCTGGGCCCTGCAGGTGAGCTGCGGGGTCTTAGAAGAGCCCTTGCACTTCTGGCAACTGTGAATGACAGCCCTCAAAAGTCAGTTAACTTCCAACACCAGGGCATTTCACTGTCAGCCCCCGGGGTGGAACCTTTCCTGCACTATTAGACAAGCTAGCCTATGTTACCTCCTTAGCCCCAAGCCACATTTCCCGAACTTAGCTCATTCTTTTCCTGATGCACTGACCCATGGGGTCTATACAGACACGTAAGCATCTGTACCTAAGGGATCCACCTCTCCTGGTGTTGTGTTCTTGACTTTTGTAGATCTCCTTCCTCCTTGGAGCTCAGTGAGTCACGATTATGCCTCCCCTTTCAAGGTAGCGCCTCTAAAGGCAGTTTCCTTTTTTAGCTATCAGAGAAGCAGCACAGAGAGCCTGAGGATGTTTCAGTCCTGTGCCCCACTTTCTTAGTGTTAGCAGAGAGGAATGTCTATTTTGGGAGCAAGAACAGTCTGGTCAAGATCTTTCAATTTCATGAAAAACAAAGTTGTGTAAGAGACAGCCATTCTCACATTAAATGGATCAGAAATTCAGTATATGAAATCTTTGGCCTTTGGGTTTTCACTGCTGGTACTGTAAGGCAGTCCCAAAGTGCTCCACCTAGATTTCTCTTTTCTCTGAAGAATCATTAGATCTACCATCACCCGCTAGGTCAGCAGCATCCTGGGCTCTCCAATGGGGCCCCAGACAAGAGTTTTGAATTCTTGTAAGGTAATAGGATGCAAGGCCAAAGACAGACAGAGAGAAAAGGCTTAGAAAGTGGAGGTCTGGATTCCTCTCAGCTGATCTGGCAGCAAAAAGACATGAGATTCCCAAGACCTCCAGTAATTATTGCTCATAAGCATGGGAAGATGGGGCATGGTATAGGTGAGACATCCGCCAATAACGTATGTGGCATCTGGTGATGGCAATTATCACAGGCAAGGCTGTAAAAGGGAGGCAGTGCATTCTTACAGAAGAAATAAAAGGAGACCAGAACTGAGTCATAATTAACCAGGGACCCTTCCGGTCAGTGAGGGAAGCCATATTTGGGGAGAGGGACTTAGCTGCAGTCACACTGACTACAGCTGCGATTTATCTCAGTCATGGCCCTGCAGCTTCACAGCCCAGGACTGAGGTCTCTGCTACACAGTTGGCGGGGTAGGGGTGCTGTGCTCACCTACCCACCACCGACATGCCCATTTGAGTCACATAGGCCTCGTCAGAGTCCTAATGCAGTATAGCCGAATTATGGGGAAGCGAGAAGCCTGTGCCAGTAACTGGGCAGAGGGCTCAGCTACAGCTCACATCAGCTCTGAGCTGGGCATTGCACAGGTCCACCCTGTGGGTTCAAACTGGGGAGGCAGGGAGATCCTTAACGCATTAAAGAGGAGGAATGGGAAAGTAGTGCCAACGTGACGGCTGGAATCATAATGTTGAGTAAGTTCGTGTGGTCAGTGTAAAGGACAGCAAACTCTCTGTAAAAGGTCAGATAACACGTTTTAAGCTTTGCGGCTAGAAGCGCCGATTCAATGGTGCAGTTAACCAGTGTATAAGATGCTTCCTCGTTGCTGGAACACGTTACCCAACAACACAACTTAAAGCAGGAAAGGCTTATTCGGTTCATGCTTTAGAGGGTTCCTCCCGTACTCAGCTGGTTCCGGGGCACAAGTGGCATGGTGCAAGACCACAGCGGAGGAAAACTGGTCATCCTATGGCAGTCAGGAAGCAGAGAGAGGAGGGAGGAGCCAGGGAGAAGAACGCGGCTTTGCCGGTCACACTCCCGAGTGACCCACCCTCTGACCAGGTCCCACACTGCAACACGGAAGACTTTCGGGGGACATCGCACACCAAAGTCATGGCAGCCACAAAGCAACCAGGGCAACATGTAAGGAGAGGGCACAGCTAGATTTGGCCCAGGGCCTCGGTTTGCAGTTTTCCCTCCGTCTGTTCAGTTAGAGTCACTGCCAGTCACACCGGTGTTTGGTCTTTTCTTCCTCTCTCACCAGAGTGAGCACAAAAGGAAACTTACAATCACTCTCCATGTGTTCCTTCCACCTGGCTCCGTGTAAGACGGAGCGCCCGCACCAGCACGGTTCCTGCATTTATGCAGTGCCTCTGATACTAAGCACCTTCTGGGACCGCTCCAGGCACAGGGGATGGTGTGATCAGCAAAACAGCTGTACCTTGCTGTCACCGAGACAGCCGAGGTCAACAAGAAGTCAGTAAATCCAGAAATCTTCATGTAATCACCACAGAAGAGAGAAGCCAGGAGTACAGAACACAGCACTGCTGGGCAGTGGTCAGGGAAGGCTTTCTGGGAAGTGGCATTTTCACTATGAACCAGTTTATGCTGAACACTTTGGGTTAAAACTCATGATTTCTATACTCGATAATACATTAAACTTGATTTTATTCTACTCCAGTTCTTGTTTTATCTGGCATGAGAGTAGACTGCCAGAGGGATCTGGGTGAGGTGAAGGTGTTACCCAAATGAAATGACAATCCGTTGATGATGTAGACTGGTTGTTGACGTTAATTAGGCTGGGCTCAGGCTCCCAGGCTTGCAGAAATCAGCAGCTTTCTGAATAGGTTGCACTATGTTTGAACTAATTTCCAAATAGTTATGGCCACATCAGTTTCTAATATTTAGTAGGAGAATCTGAGACCATAAGATCAGCTCACTGATTCTAAATACCTTGCTCTCCTTTTCTTCTTTATTGATAGTCAAGTCAGTTCTCAGCACACAAACACACATAATAAAGTTTTAGTGCTGCACTGCATTACCATTGAAACCCTGTTCCCATAGAGAAAGACGTATAATCATTAAAGACAAAAATTGGGGAAAAAGTAAAAATTGGGGAAAAGCGTGTGCAGTCTATAAGACAGACAAGCAACATCCTCCTTGGGAAAAATGAGCTGACACAATGCAAAAGACAGACAGAAACAACCTGACAAATGCTGGGGAAAGAATGACTAATCATATGACAAATGCTTCGTATTTCATAAACACCTTTGACGGAATAAATAAAAGTGCAATTGACAAAAGAATAAATAAAAATGACCAACAAAGCATAAGGTAACTTCTACTTAACAAGATTATTAAGACCAGATATTTTAAAGATAAAAAGCAACAAAATGCCATTTTAAACCTGATTTGCAAAAATAAACAATGACAATAATGTCCATTTCGTATGCTGCTGGTGCCCAGGAAAATTCAAAGCTCCCGTTAGGGGGAAACTTGTACTATATACCAAAGTTCCAAAAATGTACAAATTTTGACCCCCAAAAGTGCATCTTCATATACTTTGGATTGATATATATACGCATTTATAAGCATTTGTCCATTTTTGGTACCAGGGATCGAACTCAGGCCCTTGCACTTGCGAGGCAGGCACCGGAACCCCTGAGCTACATCCCCAGCCCTTAATAAGCATTTCTTACACAGCACCATTTCCCGATTACTGGTAACCACCATTCTGTTCTCTTTCTGTGCAGTCAGCTTTTTTGGCCTCCACATAGAGTGAGACCACGCAGCGCTTTTCTTTCTGCACCTGTGTGGGGCTCAAAAGTGTCTCATTTTCCATATATACCATGTTTTAAAAATGTATTTCCTCTATTGATTGACATTTAGATTGGTTCTGAATCTTTACAGTTGTAAATAGTTCTGCAATAAATGGTGTAGGCAATACCTCTTCAAAATACTGATCTCATTTTCTTTGATATATGCCCAGTACTGGGGCCTCTGGGTCATTTTAATTTATGTTCATAGAAAAATATGGGAAGACATTTATCAAAATGTTAACATATTGTCTTTACTCTCAGCATTCTTGTCTGGAAATGCCAGTTTCCATAATGAGTAGAAAAAGTTAATCGAATTGTTTTGCTTCCAAAACCTCACTGTGACAGGGAATGGCACCTACCTCCAATCCCAGCACTCCGGAAGGCTGCAGCATGAAGATCACAAGTTTCAGTCCAGCCGGGGCAATTTAGCAACTCAGCCAGATCCTGTCCAAAACAAAACAAGAAAGGCTGTGGATGTCACTCAGGGCAATCCCTAGTACTGAAAAAAAGAATAATTGGGAAGCATCATTGGTGTCTCCTAAATATTTTCTGCAAGTGGAAAATAAGGGCCTTGCAGTGCAAGTTGTGGTGAGGAGCTCGCTTTTGGAGTACAGGGAATTGAACATGAGCCTCACATTGAGCTATACCCTCAGCGCCCACCGGCCCACCCTCATTTGTGGAGACAAGTTCTTTCTAAGTCCCTAAATTGCCTTCATTGTGCTGGAATTTGTGACCATCCTGTTTCAGCCTTCCGGAGTCCTGGGGTTGCACATGTGCACCATTAAGCCCAGCTCGTGAGGCTCATCTAAAACAAAAGTTCTGGAAAGCTGGGTGGACACCCATGCCCGTGGCTGGTGAGCCTTGAAGCTCCCCACTGCCCACCTCCCTGACTGTGTTAGGGACCCAGCTGTAGAGTATGGCGACTCTAGAGACCCAGGCTGCCTCACAGTGGGACCAATCCCATGTGAGAGAAGGAAGATAATGCTTGGCTGTATCTGAACGTCCCCCAAGCCTCACGCAGGCACGGGGGCTTTCTCAGAGGTGGCTGGGTCTAGAGTGACCTGGGATGAAGGGCTCGTGGTGACTAACTCACTCCACTGACTGGTTCGGCACCATCCTGATCCTGGATGAACAGGGCAGGAAGATGCTGTGCAGGTTTCCTTGGTGCCTTTGCTACTGCGTGGGTGCCGTGGACTGTTTCTCCTCTGTGACGCCCCTCTACTGTGTGCCACTCTGCTTTGGAGCCAGCTGATTGTGGACTAAAACCTCTACAAACCGTGAGCTAAATAAACCCTTCCCCTTTAACCTTGGATGTCGGGTGCTTGGTCTCAGCAAGGAGAAAAGTAACAAAGACACAGAATTTGGTACCAGAGCAGTGGGGTCGTTGTTGTGACAGTACCTGGTCATGTGGCTCAAGGGCCTTTGGGAAAGGCTTGTGGGAAGGGGAAGAGTTGAAAAAGGTTAGGAGATGCTGGCAGGCAGTAGAGCCAGAACCCCTTAGCTGTCCTGCATGGGAGATGCTGGTCAGAGCCGAGAAGACCTGAGAGCCAGCAAAGACCAAGCTCTGGAGGATTCTGCTGGGAACAAGGACTGCATTGGCTGCTGGACTCCAGGAGACGCGTGTTATGGCTTGGCAGGAAGTTGGGCTGCATTTTACTCGTGTCCAGAGACTTGGCCTGAGACTGAGATTAAAGGCGATGGCCTATTTAATCTGTTGGGAGAAATTTTGAGCAGTCTAATGTTGAGGCAGTGGGACCCAAAGCCCCTTAAGGGAATTCAGGTTTATTTTTAAGGGTAGCAAATGAGGAGATTTGGGGTTTTAGGGAGTTAATCCTTGGCTTCAAGATGAAAAATGGTGGCTACAGTTTCTTTAGCAATAATATTCAGGAGCACTGGAGTTCAGCACACCCAGGGCAACAGCTGTTAGACTAAAATGGCCATGGCCTGTGTGGGTGGTGGGACACTGAGATATTTTGTCTTCGTTCTGTTGCCTGGCATGCAACTCCCAGCTCCATGGAATCTTCCAAGCGATAAGTGTTTGTTTTGTGCTGATGACTCAACCCACAGATGGCAGTCCCTAGGCAGCTTCAGGAAGGGGGCTGATCACCAGAAAGACAAATCAGGATTACAGAGGAGAGTGTTTAACTTCCTCTCACTCAGCCTCCAGGGAGGGGAGAGGGCCAGAGGTTAAGCTGATCACCAATAGCCAATGGTTTATTCAATCTTATCTATTATGAGTTTCCATAAAAGCCTTCATGGATGGGCTTCGTACACCTTCTAGACATTCTGTGCCCCTTCATATGTACCTCTCCTTGTACAGCTCATCTTCTGCATCTTTTATGATAAATCCTTAAGCATGGTTTCTCTGAATTCTGTTACCAGCTGCTGAGTCCAATCTAGCAAATTAGTGCAACCCAAGAAGGATGTGAAGAGTTCATTTTCTGTCAGAAGCAGGAAAAGCAAGCTGAGGGTTGGGATTGGGACTGAAAATTGAGGCCACTGTCTTGGAGCCTGACTCTCAGCCTGTGAAGTCTGACCTATCTCTGGGTAGGCACCATCAGAACAGAGCTGCTTGGTGGGTAGGGAAAATCAATGCCATCTGGGAATTCCTCAAAGACTGAGTGCCCAGTGCCCAGCATCAGATCCTTGATGAGCAGAAGAGGGGTGTTCTTCCTGGAAACTCCCCTTGGTGGCAATCCACAGCGGCAAAACCAAGAGTCACCGTGCTACAGGAAAACTACCTGAATTCCAAAACCAATCTGGTCCCTAGGATTTCAGATTTGTTACAACCCAACTGTTCATGTGTGGAAACTATCTCCTGAAGATGGATTTGTACTTCTCTACCTTGTGTAGAGCTTAGGTTTAGCTGCAAGACAATGAGTTTATATCCCTTGATTCCTGGTTAAGGGAGTTCCTTCCCATGACCCCCACACATCAGGGGAGTGGCAGCTCTGGGTAAAACAGGAACGTCCTCCTGGAGCAGTTGAGCCCTCAGTGGCAGAGTTCCTTTTGGGACCAGAAAGCCAGGCAGTCCCTTTGCAAAGAGAAAGAGGGAACGGAGGCGAGAAAGAGCCAGAGTGCCCGGGAAAGGCCTTTGATTGGGTCCAGAAAACGGTTTCACAATAAAGGCAGCAGTGTGGTTAATGACAGGAAAAAGCCAAGAAGAGGTTAGAACAGGAAATCCAAGGCATACTGGACATGGTGTGAGGAGATGAGTTAAATCTATGCAGAGCTCACTGAACAGCTTGAGTTTGTAGTCTTAGCAGCTAATCTCTCTCTATTTTGAAAGCAGAAATGCCTGGCCTTACCAATGTGCAGAAAGTCATAGCCATTGTGCTGTGGTTGCTGGAAATCTGATTAGTGCACAGCTAACAGCCTCTGGGTCTTCCCTGTAAACTCAACCAGAACAGTTGTTCCTCTAAAATAAACAGGGAAAATGTTCTAATTCAGATCTGGAGTGTCCCTCCAGAAGTCTCGTGTATTCAGGAACGGGGTTTGGAAGGTGACTGGGTCATGGGGGTCCTCTGCCCCTCAGTGGATTCATCCATTGATGAGTTCATGGCTGGCTGTCTGTTAGGAGGTGGAACCTGGTTGAGAGAGGTGGGTCACTGAGGCACTCCTTGGGTCTGTCTCCCTCCGCAGCACCTCCTTTCTTCTCTGCCATGGGTTTAGTAGTAAGATATTCCTTTGTCACACTCTTTCACTATGCTTTTACCTCCTTGAAGCTGGATAGCCATGGACTGGATCTGCTCAGCTGTGAGCCAGATTAGATCTCTCTCCCTTCAAGCCGTGGATGTCAGGAAAGTGACTGATAAAGGCAATATCACCAGTGTGGGAGAATTTAGGGCAGATGGCATAGGGTAAGAAAATGAAGTTATGTGAAAATTTCTACTTCTTAATGAAAGGTGAAAGTGAGTATTGGTTACAGTCTCCCTAGTGGCACAGAGCAGTGACAGACCCAGGCTTCTGGTGCAGGACCCCTGCCCCATCCGGTGTCCCTAGAAAAGAGGGACCACATGGACATAAGCTGATGCTAAGCAGCAGGGGCAGGAGAGTGGAGCGCCTCGTCCACAGCGCTCCCAGCCCGCGCTCAGTCACTGTTAATGGATGGTCAGTCCCGCGCTTCATGTCATTACTGTGGTCCTGAGTCGTAAGTATCAGTCTGTCACCAGCCTTTAAATGTCAAGGAGGCTAAGAGGAGGGAAACAGCACAATTAAAGTCTAATTAATAAGGAAAGCAGACAGGATCCCCAGGAGGACGCTTTGTTTCCTTTGCCTCAGGTAGCTGACTAGTTACAGATGATTATTTGATGTAGTAAGAGATTCCCAGTCCAGCCGGAATGACTGTACACAAAGCTGTTTATCTTTAGGTGGGGAGAGAATCCCACTCGGTGTTTCTAGTTGGCACCAGCTCTACATCTGTGCTGTCGGGCAGATCTGAAACAGCAAGAACGGGTCCTGTCTCTGCCGGGGCTGAGCCAGAGCTGACACTGTCGCTGCAGAGACCTCATGTTGAAATCGATGGGCACGGCCCCACAGGTCCACTGAGTGCTTGACAATCCGGTGTCACTTGTCACACGCACATGTTCTGAAGGCTGGAGAAGCAGTGGTTACAATTCCTCCGTGGGTCCTCATTGTCTTTATGGTTTTTGAGGATTGCTAGGCTTTTATGAGGGCTGGAGATCTTCCTTTTAAGGCAGAAAAGATGTTCTTGCAGAGGTTTGCAAACTGCCTGGAACACGGCAGGCACTCAGTTAACGTGACGTTTCTTCCCTCACACAGAAAAGGTGAGAATGTCAGCTGTAGGAGCTGCAGCTTACGTTCATATCACATCTTTTCCATCCCCCTCCACCTTTCCTCCTCCACCATAGTCCTCCAGGACCAGGGTGACTCTCCACCCCTCTGCACAGGAGTAGGGCGCAGTCTGAACTGGGCTCCAAAGTAGATCTCTTATCTTCCAACAGTGAGCCGAGAGCAGCACACGACAATACTGAATTATGCAATGTCAGGGTGTTTAAAAGCTGATCTCGCACACGGTATTGGACAGCAAGACCCAGGATGTTATTGTCCTAAAACATTGTCCTTGTTGATCTTAATGGCTTATATGGTGTCTGCCTAGGTGTCCCCCAAAGCCTCCTGTGCTCATAGGTGGGGCATTTCGGAAGTAGCTGGATCTGGAGTGTGTTCTGCTCAGAACAAGGGTGTGTGGTTACTAAATCAGTTGGCACAGTCCTGGGTAGGATTAGCTGGGTGTGAGTGCCACCTGCTCTAAGGGCATGTAGGCTGAATAAGACATAAGGGGCAGAAAGAGGGTCCCTGCTCATCATTTATTGCTGCTGCTTGTCTGCTGCTGTCTCCAGCCTGCTCTGTGCCCCTCTGCCAGGCCACCTTGCCATGGAGCCAACCAACTATGGGTTGGCTATGGACTGAAGCTCTACAAACTGTGAGCTACAAAAGCCTGTCCTCCTTTAACTTGGGTGCTGGGTGTTTTGTCTCAGCAATAAGAAAATTAACTAAGATAAAGCAGATATTATAATTGTCTCTATTTTTGTGCCCAAGAAGTTGAAGCACAGAAAAATTAAGTAAGTTCCATGGCACCAGGCATGGTAACACACACACACACACACACAAACACACCCCTAAAATCCCATAATTCTGGGAGGCTGAGGCAGAAAAATCACAAGCTCTAGCCCAGCCTAGGCCACTTAGAGGCTTAGCAAGATCCTATTTCTAAGTAAAAAATAAAAAAGGGCTGAGGACATAATTCCACATAAAGGCCCTAATTTCAACCTCCAGTACCACAAATAAATAAACAAAACAAAAACTTGCATCAAATACAAAACTCATATACTATGTGGGTAATATTTAAACAGAAGTAGCCAGGTGCTAAGTCTGAACAGCTAAGAAGTCAATTCTAACATCTTATGCAAAGAAACAGAGACGCTAAGAAGCCCTGGGACAGCACGCTTTGTCAGGTCTCTCCAACAAGAAAGAGACAGTAATCCGCTTCGAGGGAAGCCAGCAGGAGAGCGGCCCCTCACTGCACGCATGCTGCTGAGCGTAGGAGAAGTGTGGCAGTTTCCATCACCATGATCAGATGCTGTGCGTGTTTAACATGGTCGTGCACTCTATAATCATGTACAAGGAAGTGCATGCACCCGTGTGTGTGCGTGTGTGTGCCCATTCCCACGTGCATATGTGTGCCCCAGGCATCCATGTACCCCTCACATGCAGCACGGGCGAGGAGCCATACTGCACTTGAGTGCTTCGATAGATGAATGCGCCCCACTCTGCATGCTCATCTCTCCAGGTGCCGGGCGCGTCTGCCACTGCGACCCCTCTGCAGGACAAGTTCTGCACCGTTTCCAGCTAGTGCACCTGACATGACCTTGATTTGGGCTCCTGTGCTTTTTGTCCTTGGGACACCAAGCATTCACAACTGAAATTTGGGGGCTGAGGGTGTGGCTCAAGGGCTAGAGCAAAGGCCTCACACGTGCGCACGTGCACACACGCACTAAATTTGGAGTAGACACACTGCCAAGCAATCCCAGTCAAGGAGGGCTGGCAGCGAACAGGCGAACAGCTCCCTCTGCCTGCCCAGACTGAGGACTGAGGCGCAATGCACACAGTCTCCCAAGGCCTCCGCGGCGGCCCTCTCGGCACAGGCCTGTGTGGGATGGCCTCCACTGTGCCGCCCTGGGCTCTTTCTCTCAACCTCATTCTCATCAACCTTCACCTTGAATTCTACTTCGGAAGACACTAGGGTAAGACAGGCCATATTTAATGCATGTATTCTTTATTCAATTATTTGTTTTATTGGTTAGTAAGTAAAAATCAGAACGTCAGCATGGAATGTTATAGGTTTCATTACCAATCAAGGGTCACTGTTTCACTTTATAGCTTTTTTGAAAAAAAAAGAACTTTCTGTTGTATAAAGGTTTTCAGGCTGGGAAACATTTAACGTAGACCAACAATGGTCTGGTGATCAGAGCTGGTGAAATGGTGATTTATATTAGTGTGTCTGGAAAACATATTGAGATTATTCTCCAAGCCATACCCCAGCTCCAAGAAAAGTTATGTAGAATCACATATAAGTCCTAGTGGGGACAGTATGGCTTTTAAAGGCCAGGCATTGTGTTCAGTGTGTAACGTGGCTATGTGAGATATCCAGGCGGCGACACTGACTCACCTACATAGAGAGGATGGACGGCTGCGGGTCACACACTGCGTTCCACGTCCAAATGGCAGCTTCTTCTGCTGACTCGAGTTGCAAGACAGGTCCTTCTCTGCCCACCAGGCACAGTGGCTACCATAGTGCTGGGGAGGGAAGGGCGGAGAGATCAAACATCTGAGGCTTCTTGGTCATCAGGCGCGCAGGGCCCCCACCCAGGCAGGTCTCACTCAGCTGCATGGCCCCTCATGCAGATCACTGTGCGCACCGAGGCTGCCCAGAGGCGGGCAGACTCACCCCCACCCCATGGTGGCAGTGAAAAGTGTCTGCAGATGCTGGCTGCAGATTGGGAGAAAACAATCTACACAGTGTGTAAGAACAAGACAGGAGGAAGCGGGCGTTACGAGTGATCAACAGCTTCTACACACATGTTCACACGCAGAAGCGAAGATCACAGCAGCAACTCCCCGTGTTGCCGGCGGGGAGCCCTTTCTTGCTGGTCCCGGCAGGTCACCCCAGGACGCTGCACCCACTTAGGTCCCCCCAACCACACCCATCAGACTCTGTGAGTGGTCCGGGAAGGTGGTAATGAGCGGCACTGCCTGTGTGTTTGTGTGTTGGCTTTGTCTTTCGCCTCCCTGCTCTCAGCTTCCCCAAAGTAAACTCAGCACCAGCGGATGTTGTCTGCACTGCTGCCATGCTGTGTGCTGCTCCAGCACAGCCTCGGCCTCAAGCAGCACTCAGGACGCAGGGCCTGAAGTGGGGAGTGGTGTACACTGCGCCGGAGGGGAGGGGCAGGGGAGAGGACGCGCCACACACACTTTCAGCTTTTATTATTGACATACGTGTTGTTTACTGACAAGTAGTTTATGTTACATGTTTATTTGTGCGTTTATCTTCCACACTTCATTAATTCTTGAGGTCTAGAAGAAGCAAAGTGTCAAAAGACCAAATAAAAAGAAAAATATGCTGAAATCATAGCACCTCTAAGCTGAGTAAAGCAGGTATTCGCCTGTCCTCATTTCCCTGTGTCCACCCACGCGGACACGTCAAGGCTGAACCCAGCGAAGGTGACAAGGAAGGTATTCTGGGCCACATTGTGCATCCTGGTGTCTTATTCATGTTTCGTTGCTCTAACAAAATACCAGAGCCTGGCTGATTTATGAATAGAGGTTTACTTAGCTCCTAGCACAGCACATCTGGTGGGGCCTTCCGCCATTGTATCTCACGATGCTGACTGCCACATGACTTCGTAGTCCTGGCGTCTCCTATAAAACCACCAGTGCCATGAACAGGGTCCCACCCTCACGACCTCACTCAGTCCTAAGGCCTCCGAAGACTGCACCTGCCTCCCAAGGCCCCACCTGCATTGCCATTCATACGCGAACTCGGGACTGGGCTTTAGCACGTGAACATGGGTGGAGACCCATGGGGCAGCTGCTAGGTTACAGGGTCCTTATCTGTCACGCGCCATTATTTCCGGGTTCTTCATGCCCTGCATGAATTCCGGAGGTGAATCCGCCAATTGCCATTCATGCGAACTCGGGACTGGGCTTTAGCACGTGAACATGGGTGGAGACCCATGGGGCAGCTGCTAGGTTACAGGGTCCTTATCTGTCACGCGCCATTATTTCCGGGTTCTTCATGCCCTGCATGAATTCCGGGGATGAATCCGCCGGTGACGGTGGTTCACGCCTGCGCAGAAGAGGCGCTTGGTTCGTCAGAATGACGCAGGCCGGCATTGGCCAATAGAAATGGGCTACGTCACCCGAGAGGCTATAAAAGGCAGGCTCGCATCCGGCTCGGGGTCTTTCCACCATCTTGAAGAATGCAGAAGAAACTCCAATAAAGCGTGCATCAGAAGAATCCTGAGTGTTGCGTGTTCCTTGCTGGCGAGGTGCGCGCGACAAGTGGTGCTGAAACCCGGGAGCGACGACCATCATCGCCGGCATCAGCGGAGACCCCTGACTTCAGGAGGATTCAGAACTGAGACGCAGGAGGGGAGGATCCACCAACTTTCCGAGAGGTACGCTGTCTGGTGTGGGCGGGTGTTTTAATTTGTTTACTCCAACAGGTTTAACTTTGTCGGTCGCCCACTTTCGTAGATAAGAGAGAAATGGGGAATTCTACTTCACAATCACTGGTTTATGCTTTACAAAGTCTTTTGAAGGAAAGGGAGTTAAAAATATCGGAGCAAATTTTAAGGAGGTTTTTAAAGGAAGTGGATCGAGCGGCGCCCTGGTTCAGCGGTACCAGGTCACTCACGATCCCATCCTGGGAAAAATTAGGAAAAGACCTCCAGCAAGAGAAAGATAAGAATACCTTAAGACCGGGGGTTTTACCAGTGTGGAAGATGATTAGAGCCTGTTTGGAGAATAAACGCTGCAATGATAAGGTGCGGGAGGGACAAAAATTGTTCAGGGAGCATCAAGACAGTGTATCAGAAACGGAGAGGGAAGAAAGAAGTAAGTCTAGACAAAAACGGAGAACAACGGGAGCTCAAGAAGAAGGGAGCCAAATTTCCGGCCCTATTGAGGCCTCAACGGGCCTCTACCCTGCCCTAGATGAACTAAAAAGATTAACATTAGCAGAAAAGGAAAGTAATTCGGAGGGCTCCTCGGAGGACTCCGAGACCGCGTCGGAGTCCTCAGGGGAGCCGCCCGAAAAAGAGGAAGTAGTAAGATAATTCAATTGGCCAAAACCATCTGAGTGCACTCGTTAAAATTGTCTTATATGTTTGTCTGTCTTAAGTGTTATATGTTTGTCTGTCTTAAATGTTCAAAGATGTTTGTATGTTCTTGATCAGAATGACGTCAAATGCAAGTAGATTGTTGATTTCTACAACCTGGCTTTATAGGATCAAATAAAAAATTTAAAAGATATTTAAATACAACCTTCAAGTTTGGATATGCTCCTGTTGGTGAATAAAGAAGCAGCTGCTCAGAAAGTTTATTCTGATCTTTGTTCACTAATGGGAGCCACCAAAATAATTTTTTATAGCCTTATAAAAAGATACATCTTGTTAAATATGTTGTTGGGAATATTGTTGGTTATCAAAGGTCTGAATTATAAATATGTTTCTGATGGTTATTTTCTGTTAAAAAAAAAGGGGGGGGGAGATCCTGTTGATACAAAGCCACATTACAGGATATAAGAATTCATTATAATTATTATTGCTATTTTTCTGGTATACAAAATGTATTTATATTGTTTGACCATGCAGGTTTTCCAGCATATTGTTTATGACAATAACCCTTTGGTCCAGGTATTCTCTCTTCTCTTCTGCTCCACCTACTTATGGTTAGTTCTTTTCACCACCAACAACAGGACCATCAACATCACCACAACACTTCAATGGTCTGCGCAACATCACCTTCGCACCCACTCCAGTTTGCGTGTGGCCACCATTTCTTTGGCTTGTGGCTAATGTGACTCTCTCACAGACTATGGAACTGAATTGTGCCAATGATACTTGTTGGTACGCATCCTGCTGGGACGCTACCAAATTTCCTCATGCTGTGGTCGTTCGAATGCCTCGATTCATTCCTGTGCCAATGGAAGTGACGAATCCCTTGAGTATTGTAAGATCTAAGAGAGACTTTGGGATTACGGCAGCAATAGTATCGGCGATAACTATTGCAGCTGCTGGTGCGACTGCAGCCGCCGTCTCCCTTTCCACATCAGTACAAACCACAACCGCTTTGAATAATTTGTCAGCCAATGTAGCCTCTGCGCTCGATATGCAAGCCTCTGTTAATGCTCATTTAAAGGGAGGGTTAATGATTGTTAATCAAA
>NW_022900919.1:1000783-1063147 GCF_012274545.1 Fukomys damarensis
TGTCACGCGCCATTATTTCCGGGTTCTTCATGCCCTGCATGAATTCCGGAGGTGAATCCGCCGGTGACGGTGGTTCACGCCTGCGCAGAAGAGGCGCTTGGTTCGTCAGAATGACGCAGGCCGGCATTGGCCAATAGAAATGGGCTACGTCACCCGAGAGGCTATAAAAGGCAGGCTCGCATCCGGCTCGGGGTCTTTCCACCATCTTGAAGAATGCAGAAGAAACTCCAATAAAGCGTGCATCAGAAGAATCCTGAGTGTTGCGTGTTCCTTGCTGGCGAGGTGCGCGCGACACTTATCCATAAAAGTCTCCTTCCTGCTACTACCAATGGCTGTAGGTGACAAATGCTCCCCATCCCCAACGCAGTGCCCAGTTCTCCGTGGTCTTGTTATCACAACATGGGGTGGCCACGTCTGATGACGAGTCTGTGCTCCGACTTGAGCAGGCTGTGGAACCCAGTTGCTTTGTCAGGCACTCATCTGAAGGTTGCTGTGATGCGCCCAAAGTCAGTGATAAGAAGAGATTACGTGGTGGGCCTCATCCGATTAGCTGAAGACTTTAAGGCAAAAGGTAAATTTTCTGGAGGCAAAGTCTTGCCTAAGTTCGCGGCATCGCCCGGCCCGGCACATTCCCCTTGCCAGTCCCCACAACTTCACCAGCCAGTTCCTTAAGACACATCTCTCCCCATAACCGCATGTGTCCTGCTGGTTCTGTTTTCTGGGAAAACGCTGTTATAGGATGCAGTTCGGATGATTAGACATAGTCCTTCCTTGGGGTTTTTAAAGCCTGTTTCAATCTCAAATCGATGCGGAGTTGAGAGCCTAGAGCACAAGCACCGTAAGGGTAAGCTGTCCAGAGAGCGAGGAACTGCCACGTTGCTGATGCCACACAGGGCGCCCCGGCAGGAACAGCAGCCGTTCCAGGCTCTGAGACCAGCTGTGGCCCCTCAGGCCCCACCCACAGTTTGTGTCTCAGCTCTCAGCGTCGGCGGGTCGAGACACCTGACTGTCACTTGCAAGCAGTTATTGGGATGGTTGGGCAGTCAGCACGGGGGTCCCTGCTCCTCCGTACCTGGGCCGTCTCTTCAGTCCGCTCGGCGGGAGGACCTTCCAATCGAGGTTGTGCAGCATGAGGACTAATCGCTTGTGTCTATTTTCCACACAGAAAAATTTCTGGGGTCCAAGCAAACACTGTTCCGAGCCTAAACAGGTGACGTGGACGAATTCACACCTCGGCTACCCCTGTTGCAATATGTTCTGCCTCCTCGGGCCCTCAGCCTGACTGATGCACTTGTGACACAGCCAGTCCCTGCCACTGTCACGGCTGTCAGCGGCACTGGGCATCTTGCCCAGCGGAAAGCGAGTGTCCGTAGACCAGGACCTACCCCATGAGGCCAGCAGGAGGCTCAGGCTCCTCTCTTGGGGACTGAATGGTGGTGGCAATGACGCTGAGTTGGGCGCATGGGTGGACTGAGGGAATGGAAATTCAAAACCTGTGTGTCCAACAGGAAGAAGGAAAAGTGGGGGAGGAAACCCTGGCTGGCAGTGAGAGAAGTGCCACGGGACAGAGGCCACGCACTTGGTCCAGTCCCCTCCCTCTTGCCACCGGTGCTGAGGGGCTAAGCTTCCTGCCACACAGAGCACAGCTTCTCTTACCTGAGCCTTTCCAGGCTGCCTCTGACCCCTTCCACCAAACAGGATAGCCAGGCATGTGTTCAGTGGGATTAGAAAGTACGTAAGTGGATAGGCCTGGAACCCTGGATTCCTACTGGTAACAGAGCATGTTTTCGCATTTTATTGTGGTGGAGGTATGGCCTTCCTCTGTTGTCCGGTCTGGTATTGAATTCCTGGGCTCAAACAATCCTCCTGCCTCAGCCTCCTGAGTAGCTAGGACAACAGATGTGTATCCCTGAGTGTGGCTAGATAAATGGAAAAGCTACTAAGTAAGAAACACTGACTTGCAGAATGCAAATTTCACAGTATCTCAATGTTACAGAGAGAAAACAACTTTGAGGCCTTTATTTCTTAATTAATGATTTTATGTAATTAACAACATCGATGTATGTTTCTAGTCTGTAAGTAGCATTTCTTAGCAGACGCTTGCAGCACTCAGTGTCACTTCCTGTGTGGAGCTGGTCCGCGTGGGTAGCACATCTTTATCCTTTTGCCTTCTCTTTCCCTCCCTGCTCCATCTCTGGGTCCCTTCCTCTTTGAGAAAGATCTGTCTCCCTACTTCCCATTGTCTATATTTTGTTTTTCTCTTTATTGTAAACATCATTTTTGCTCTTGCAGACTTTTTTGAAAAGGAAAATCCCCACAAAGCACGGCCAGATTTTTGACAGGAGAGTAACCACTGTAGCAAAGGAAAGGAAAAAGAGGACAAAACTGCCTTAGTCTTAGAGGAAAGTAAGAAAGATGTGGAAACAACTGAGAAGGTTTAAAAATTATGCAAATCCTGTAACAAGATTTGTTGTCATTATTCCCCCAAATGGGAAGCACAAATTATCATGTCAGTCCAGAGAACAAGCTGGGAGAGCTGGAGATGAGCAGGGGCGGGCACAGCTCGGGAATGGCCTTCTCAGTGGGTGCAGAGCATCTGGCTGTCCGACCGTGTGAGAGGGATAAGCACAGGCATCGTAAGAAAGCCACAGCACTCGGTTATGGCAATGGTCCATGATGACCAAAGCGACTGATAAATTGTAATTGAGCTACAACTGAGTGCCGTCAGCACGCGACAGAGTTCATTCCAGACACAGTCTAAATTCAGGCCTACCAGTGTGGATGTAAGAGCCGAAAGGCCAGGGTAAGGGTTCCATAATATCTGCCTTCAACGTTCCTCATAATTTCTAATGAGAGGTGCGTCAGTCAACATTCCCATCACCAACACACAATACCCGACACCCACAACTTAAAAGAGTAGAGTTTTAATTTGGCTTACAGTTTCAGAAGATTCATTCCATGATCTGCTAGGCCCAAAGTAGGAACATCAAGGCAGAAGGGCATCATGGAAAAAAGCTACTTAGTTCATGGCAGCCAGGAAGCAGGGTAGGGAAACAGTGTCAGAAAGGAAAGGGCCAGGAACCAAATATAGTACCTAGTCCTAGTACCTCCATCTCTCTGACCCTCCCAGACACATCCAGAAGTGAGCCGTGCAATCCCTCAGCAGACACCAAAGTCAGTTAAGTTGAAACTCTGCCCTAACCATCACAAGAAGTATCCAGGAGGAAATCTTTACAAAACTGTCCCTAGACAATGGTGCTCCCAATGGGCGGGTTTTCCTGGAATTATAACAATAACAGTCAAGTGATGATGTCAGAAATTATTTACTCTTTCACACTTCCACTCACTCAACTGATAAACATTTCCTACTGGCTGAACTGTGTGTTGGAAACCTCTACATAGAGGTCCACTATTTCATGGAAGAGGCGGTCACACGTAGAGGACCTAAGACAGCAGGTAGCAATAGGGCTGTACTCACAGGATTCTCTGGAAATTCCAGGAAGAGGGTCCTAAACAACCTGGACTGGGGAGAGCTTCCTAAATGTGATGACTAAGGCCGAGTCAATAATAAAGAAAGCGCAGAGCTGGCACAAGAAGGCAGTGGGGGGGGGTGAGAAACTCTAACGCTGGGGACTGAAAGTGCCCGGTGACAGAGGGGAGAGGCAGCATGCGAGGCCGGAAGCATTCACAAGCCTCTCACGTGACCTCGGCTTAACTTAGCCCAACCAGTGTTGGTTTCCATTTTCTAAGTGTTACAGTTATAAAATGGGACAAAGCATGAAGCCTGCCTTCTGTGAGTTGACACACTTAGAAAATATAAACCCGTAACAAAATTAATTCAAGTAAAATCGTTAAAGCACCAGCACTTAGGAACAAAGGTCCATGGAAGCCCCAAGGAAAAGGAGAAAACTCAGTTTCATAACAGTGGCGTCTAAGCCAGGCCACGAAGCACAAAGAGCCCCTGGGGAAGAGCCAAGGCCCCAGGCAGAGTGAGGGCAGGTTGCTCACTCTCTAACAAGGACAGGAGCAGGGGACTCTCAGGAGAGGTCTTGAGGATGTGGTAGGAGATGCACATCCAGACCTTCCCAGACCGGAAGGCTCGTCCTGACGTGAATTCTCATGGCCACCTGGCATCCGCTTGGGAAGAGCAGCACAGGGAGATGATGGAGGACCTCAGTCCACCCCACTCGCGCTCACAGCTTCGCCGGCCGTGGGCTTCATATGTCCCTGTGCTCTGAACTGGCTTCCCCTGGGGAAGGCAGCAATCTGCAGTGAAGGAGCTCGCTGCCCCCCTGGGGGACAGCAGTCTCTGGAGCTTCTCCCCACACTCCTGCTCACCTCTCCACCAGACAGGTCCTGCCAATGTAGCCCTCTCTCGCTGGTGAGGCAAGCCAGCAAGATCCAAATCTAAATCCAGCTCTGCTGCAGGAGCCAAACAAGTCAAGGTATTGCTATTGCTGGTGGAGTGGGACATCAGGAGGCCAGTCTGGGAGGTGTGCAGGGGGAGGGAACATCCGCCCTGTGGGTGGGGTGGGTGTGCTTGGGGCTCAGAAGTTTGGAGGAGCTGATTACGGTTCATAGCTACAGGTCCCCCAAAACCTCCTGACACATAGGTGAGGCTCCGGGGGGTGGTGACCGGATCATGGGCGCCTGGCCCTCAAGGAGGCAAAGCTCTCACTGGGAGTGAGGCAGAAATGTGGTACCCTGCACACTTCCAAAACACAGGGCCGGAGGCCAGTCTGAGTAGGTACCAAGAATGCACATCCTGGAAACAGAGGCACGATCTGTGAGAAATGGGCTGGCCTAGGAGAGGGAAAACGTGGGGCTGGAATGGAAGGACACTGAGTGGCCTCTGGCAGGCCCACGTGTGCCACCGTATCAGTTCTTGGGATGGACTTCAGGGCTCTGGGCTTGGGAGCTCCAAAAGGATTCTGGCCTGGCTAGGTTTGGCTGTAGGGATAGATGGCCTGAACCACCCTCTTGAGTGAGTGTATCCCGGGACACCAGAGAGGCAGAGCAAAGGAACAGTGACCTCAGAATACACCTCGGAATGCACCTGTCTTGGGGGGCAGGGGGCTGAGGTCCAGCAGGCTGCTGGCCAGGACGTGTCCTGCAGGTGCCACTTCTTGACAGCCACACCCCTAAGACACCGCGTGGGGCTCCAGGAGGACCACAGGGGCCCGCAGGCCCAGGAGCACACGGAAGTGAAGGGTTAGGGCTGTGTAGATTCTACACCTTCTCAGAGATTCAGCTTGGCTTTCCCAGTCTGTAGACTGCACTTAGTTCCTTTGCCATTCCTTTCTTTTGCTCAGCCTCTGGTAATGTTGCTTATCCATCTTGTGTAGCAGAGAAAGAGATCAAATTTCCTGAAGTAACTTACATCTTTTATAAAACTTGAAACAAAAGAGGACTGCTGGCGCACGACTGAAATGGACCTGATCCCAGAGGAACAAAGTGAGGAACTTTTTTTTTCTGGCAAAGAACACCCAGGAGGAACTGCACTCTATAGGCCAGGGATTCTTTACCCACGAATAGTGTGGTGAGAGTTGTCCAGAGTAACAGAAACGAGCGCATGTTGAGTGTGTGTGTGTGTGTGTGTGTGTGTGTGTGTGTGTGTCTGCAGCTTATAAGGGACTGGTTCACAAGACTGTGGACACTGGGAAGTCCCACAGCCAGGAAAACTGGTGGTGTAATTCCAGTCAGAATCCAAAGTCCTGAGCACCAGGAGAATTGATGGAGCGAGTTCCAGTCCAAGGGCAGGGAGAGACTGGAGGGCCAGCCCATGCCAGCCTGCAGGAAAGGAAAGAATCCTCCCATCCTCTGCCTCAAGTTTTAATCCAGGATCTCAGAGAATTGCATGATTTTCACCCACACTGGGAATGACAATTGCCTGAATCCACAAATTCAAACTCTGATCTCACCCAATCCTATGCCCCAAATAATGTTTATTCTGGGCACCTCATGGCAAAGTCAAGTTGTAACATAAACCATCACCAAGAGTCCATGCTACTAGTGTGTGAGGTCAGTCAATGGGAGGGAGGAAAAGGGTACAGAAACACCACAGGGTTGAGTAAAATTAAAGGGCCTTTTGCTGGCTTTTCATAGTTTTCATATGTCAAGAATTCAGGAGCACTGTGGCTCAGGAATTCTGGCTGAGCAACTCTGGCAAGATTGCTGTCAGAGGCTGGCTGGGACTGGCATCTCTGAAACCTTGACTAGGGCCGGAGAATCCATTTCCCCCATCACAGCCCGCTTTTCTGGCTGCAAGATGGTGTGGCTATTGGCAGAAGGTCGCAGTTCCCCCTCGCAGGCTACTCCACAGGGTCCCTATGTCTGTGGACTTCCTGTGTGGGGCACCACCAAGAAGACCAAGTGGAGGAGGCAACGCCTGTCGTGATGAGTCTTGCCTGTCACACACAGCCACTTCCCAGTGTTCTGCAGGTCACCCTGGCCGATCTTGCTTCTCCATTGGAGGGCACTGCCCAGGGCACAAATATCAAATGGGAGGCTACCTGGGTCAGTGGGAAGGTGGCTACCACGGTTTCTAAGGACACAGCGGCTTGTTCCTTCCTATTCCTCCTGCAGGACCCTGTGCATTCCCTTTCTGCCACTTTGCTTCTTTCTCAAAGGCCAGTGCAAAGGTCCCCTCTGCTAGAGCAGCACTGCTGACAGAGGCAGACAGCACTTTGCACGTTTCAGAACACGGTGCGTACTGAGTACCTGCTGGTCTGCTGATGGAAAACCAAGCACGCTTTGGCACTGGCGGCAAGTTGGCACTCAGCAACGCTGAGTGACAAATGATAAATGCACAACTAACTGCTTATCATCACACCGAAGTACTCTGTGGCTTAAAATTCAAAGCCGCTTCCTGAGAGTGTGGGCTAACTCTGGAAGACCATTAAAACTAAATCCTCTCCTATAAGTGTGAGAGGAGTAGGAGGTACATGTCCTATTTCCTTGCAAAGCTTGCTAGACAGGATCCTTTTCATAAGTATCTTAAGTCTACAATTCCAACAGAAGCATATGATCATAAGATTCAGACATCATCCACATTACTCCCAGGATTTCACTCTTAGATATATTTATCTCACCAAACTTGATCAGTTAATCCAAATAAATGCCAGATACACCAAAGCAACAAAATAAAGAGGGTCACCCATGAGCAGATTTCAGTAATTAGTGAACGTTTAAACAGACGTTATTTTCCAGTTGGTTATTCTCCAGTTAGTGCTTTGACCAAAGCACAAGAGGACCGTGGTTACCTATGACTCATCAAGGGCCCCTGTGGGTTGGGACTTTGGTTGACACTGGTAAGGCTCCAAGGGGATGATGAATGATGGAGCAACAGGGACTCCTGAAAGTGGATGGACTCTGCTTTGGCCCAGGGCCTGGGCACAGAGCAGCACCCAATGGCCTGGACCAGAGGTGCTATCTTGGTGCTGTCGGGGTCTCTGTCGTTTATTGAACCCTGTTTCCAGATTCCTGATATGCAGACGTGAGTCTCTCCTGATGCCACAGAGCATGTGGAGCCAGAATGCAGGCGGCATCTGATACAGGAGTCTGCTGACCATCGTGGGTGAGGCTCGGCCTCCTCCCACCTGGGCTCCTAGTTTTCAAGGGCAGAGAAGTCCATCCTCCATGGAATTGGGCTGCATAAGCACTGTACATTTGTAAAAGAAAATAATACAATCCCACTACCTCCACACCACACACTCCACCATTCCTTTCCTCCAAACATTCCTAACTCATTACAACTGGCCAACATTTCTGGAGTAAATGCTTCATCTAGGAAGTTTGTTCTGATTCTTGCATTTCTCACCTCTCTTACAAGATTCTTAGCCTGCAGTGTTTGTGACAGTTCATCTTGGTTGTCAACATGGCTGGATTGAGAGACACCAGCAAACTGTGTCTCTGGGGTGTTTCCAGAGACATTGGGCATGTGTCAGTAAGGGGGACAGCCTTGAATGTGGGTGGCACTGTCCACTGCGTGGGCCTCTGATGGAACAAAAAGCAGAAGGGTCTTCAGGAGCTGGTGAGCTTTGGCAGCTGCAGCCCCCACAGGCCTCACACTCCAGAGCCCTCAGCCTCTGAACACGGACTCACACCAGCAACTCTCCAGGGTGCGTCCAGTCCTTCAGTCTCAGCCTGGGGCGCCACCTTAGTCCCTCTCCCTTCGTGGCTTCCAGCTGCTGGGACTGAGCAGGTAGGGGTTTCCCTGTCTCTAGCACCCAGATAGCCTTTGCAGGAAATCCAGCCTGACAGTGAAAGCCAATCTGATGAATCTCCTCTTACAGTTACATACGAGCCTTACTTTCTCATGGCTGCAATGTTAGCACCGACACCTGCCGCGTAAAGGAGGAGAGGTTTACTTCGGTTGTGCTTTCAGTCCATGGCTGGCCGGCTGCAGAGGGGTGCGGCAGTGGAAAAGCCACTCATGCCATGGCGGTCAGGGAGCACGTGGAGAGAGAGAAGCCAGGACTATGATGCTGTCCCTGTCATGCCCCAGTGACCCGCGTCTCCTACCAGGCCTCACCTCCTACAGCACATTCGGCCATGAAAAGAGGGAGCAGAAGAAGCAGAAAGAGAGGAGAGGAAGAGATAGAGGAACGAAGGAAGGAAAAGAGCGGGAAAGAGGAGGGAGTGTGGAGGGGGCTACAGAGAGGAAGAGGATCCCCAAGCCCTCCGTTTGGGGAATGCAGTCCCCAGGCAGCAAGCCCACCTCAGCCAGCGTCCCTGAACTGCCCATGGGTCACAGGAACCAAAGGCACAGAGCCAAGGAAGTAACAGGAGCTGGTGGGATGATGTGCGTGGCTCCAGCGGTAAGGCTGTGTGGAGGGGAAGAGGACCTGTCTGCCTGGGCGGAGCCCGCTTAGTGCCTCAGCCTTGCATGGCGCGGGGTGCCCGTGAGACTTCCTCCTCGAGTGTGTTGTGTCACCGCGTCCTGGCTAGGACACAATTCCCGGACTCAAGCGAGGTGAGGTTTACCACTCAGAAATCTTACACCGGGTTTGGCAGACCAGACTTGGAAACAGTGTGGCCAAAGGCCAGGGGTGGAGGAAGGAGGCGGAAGCAGAGAGCGAAGAGCACAGGAGGGTGACTGACCGCTCCTGGTCACCCCCACCTCTTAGGGCTCGTCAGTGTGGGCCTGTAGTCTGGTCCCGCCGGAAACCCCGTCTGTAAGCGCACACATGGGGACATCTAGATCTAACCATAGCGAGGTGAGAGGAGGCGGCACCAGTGTCCCTCGCAGCAGACACAAAGCCTCACGTGCCTTTATTCTGCAGAAGGCAGCCCAGGCTCTATTCTGCAGCCGCTCTCATCTTGGGCCTGTTGCAGTGCGGGAACTTGGTCATCCTCAGGGCTAAGCCATCGTCCCTGCAATCCAAAGGGTTGGCAAGTTGGCAGGTAGGGGCGTCTGGGGCTTGGTCCTAGGCAGGCCTGGGTTACACTGGCGATGTCCTGTCTCAAAGAGTTCGCCCGTGTCCCTGGGTGACATCACTTGTGTGCTGCCTGGTAAGGAACTCTCTGCAGCATTCTTTCCTTCCTGGGGTGCTGGTTCCTACCCAGATGCTTCTGCAAGCCTGGCCACCCCACCACACAAATACACTACTGCAGGGTGCTTGTTCACCACCCTAGCCCCCTGCTGCAGCCCAGGTCTTTGTGGACCGACGGGGAGACACAGGTGAGCCCCGTGCTCCTGTGTGCTGTTCCAGATCACCCTGCCTCTGCCAAAGGGTGCTCTTCACCCCCTGGCTTCTTCCCCAGACCCCGGACAGCCAGCATGTAAACAAAATACCAAACGGTCTTTTTGGTGGCTTCTGCTGTCTACCCTGCTACTGGTCTGTGACTCCATGCATAGGCAAGGAGAAAACAAAGGAAGAGATGGCAAAAACAAACACACAAAGTAATGGCTCAAAATATCATCCAAACATACAAAATCCCAAAGCTCCAACTTGCAAATTTTCATGCTCTGCAGAGACGGAAAGTGGGAGGGCCATTTCTCCCACTGTGCCTTACACAGTCTTCTTAGTCTCAAAAGGTGTTCTCCAATCCCTGGGCCCTGGTGCACGCACAATGTGGATGACTTCTGCCTTCCGGCCCCATTTATACTCCAAGACTAGACCCAGCCCGGGGATAGGTGCACACAAGGCTAAATGAGTCCAGGGTCTGGGTTTCCATTCTCTGGCAGGTGGCTGCCATTAAGGAGCCCCTCGCCAAGAAAGTCGTCTTCTTTGTGCAAGCCGCACCCTGTGCTCATGAGTGAGTAAACCTCTCACCAGCATTACCCAGAAGATGCAGTGTTTCCAAGTTTAGAAATACAGTTACTTGTCATCTACCCTTTCCCCAGAGCTGATTGAAGGATGTGTTTGCTTTTTACGTCCATGTGCTCTGTTGCTCTTGGTGTAAACGATGACAGATGCTGATGCTATTGCAGTCTGACATGAGAGCGTGCCTGCAAGGCACAGGCCAGTTTTCCAGAAGGGCCAAATGCACCCGTGCAAGCACACACACACACACACACAAACACACACACGTGCATACACACATGTGTATCTACCAGTGGTGCAGCTTCACAGATCTGGTTCAAATACCTACAAGTATCCTTTTTGGCCTTCCTCTTTGTAAAATTGTTCCTAATTTCTGGGCTTTTTTTTTTTAATCTTGCTGTGAGTTATTGGCATTTAGAAGAAAGCAATCTGAATAAAGAATGACCTGTTGAGTTTTCATCATAATTGGCTACAGCCACTTGCTGAATTGTCCCTCTCAGCAAACACAAGAACCTTTGAACCTAGCACCCACCCCAGAGCCTGGCCATAGCAGACCCTGAAGGCAGAAGTCCTTCTGACTTGGCAATTGGCATTAGAACTCCTGATCTTGCAGAAGTCCACTATCACTCTGATGTTACTGCCAGTCTCATGGGGTTCAGACTGCATCTGATGTACGCTGTGGTGCGCTGGAATCTTTGCCTATTCCTCAACAGGAAGTTGCATGATTGAAGCTGTCTTCCCTTGGGAGGAGAGCGATTCCCCAGGTCACTCAGCTGGTGAATGGAAGAGCTGGGATTCAAGTGCAAATCTCCCTGATTCCACAGGCAGCCAATCACTGAGTCCTCAGTGAAATCCTGAGTTGATGGAATAATGAGCTTGACCTAGAAAGAGTCCACAGACTAGCCAGTCTCTTCAACTTTTAGATAAGGAAGCTGAGGACCAAAGCATTAAGTGATCTACCCAACAGGGTCCCACTGTCTGGGGAAGCCCAGGTCCCGCGCCTACAGCCGTACAGAGTTCCCAGTGCCTGAGGACAGCAAAGTGCTCTCTGGACCCTATGGCTCATGTTGCCTATACAAGATGGGGCCCAGGTCTCAGAAAGTGGCACAAAGATAGAGACAGCAGCAACGAAGTGCAGTACCGGAAGGAAGAAGTCACTGGAAGCTTCCTGTCAGGTGCTTATTTTCATCTGAGCCAAACAAACCGAATGAAGCAGATCACAGAGGACTTTGCCTGTACTGTGACTCAGAAGTCACTGCTACTTCCTGTTGGAAGCACCTGGCCTCTTCTCTGCCATCGGGCTGCAGTTCGGAGAGCTTTGTAGTTCTCGGTACACAGCAGGATCAGAGCTCCTTAAGCCCTGTCCTGAAAGTGGTTCCACACCCATTCTTTCCACTGATGAAGGAGCAGAGTGGACAGGACGACATGCCAGGCAGATGCTTTTCAAGTTCTACCATAGAAGGAACTGGCTTCATGTGATCAGGTCTAATTCTGGAAGTAGCTCAAGTAAGAGGGTATGCAAAGGAAATTTTCCTTGGATTAAGTTGAATTTTTTTGTTATAAATAACAACATATCAGATATCTTGATTTAATCTACAAATAAATGTCTGGCACACATCCCGACTGTGATTGTCCATATGATCACCATGTGTTGTCTCCTTAGATGGGTGAGCACATTCCAGTCAGGAGGTATCAGGACACTGTGACTGTTGAGCTCAACTGTGACTTGATTAACTTGGGGAACACTTAGGGGGATTAGCAAGGCACACTTCTAGGGGTGAGTGTGGGTAAGTTATGGGGGCGTGGCCTTGGGTACTTTATCTGGTCCCTGGCCTTTCTGGGACTGTTCCCCAGTTCTACATCTCAGTAACCATGAACTAAGCATCTTTACTTCACCATCCCTTCCATCATGGGCCTGCCTTTGAAATAGCTGACCATGGATCGAGTCCCTTGAAACTATGAGCCACATAAAATTCTCCTCCTTTAGGTCCTGTCAGGTATTGTGTTGCAGCAACAGAAAAGTGAACTAAGCCAGTTACGATCCTAGTTTTCTCATTGCCCTCAGAGTACCATTCAAACTCCTTGGATAGACTCATAAGTTTGTGGATGAAGCCCCCAAACCCCTCCCCAAGGTGTCTCTACTAGGTTTGAGAGATGTTCTACACAAAAGTACTAAGCTGTCCCAGGAAGGGAGCTTTGATGGTAGCTTAAAACATGGATTTGCTATTATTTCAATAAGTAATTTGCACTATATACTTGATGAGATTTTCATTTTTTTAGGAGACTTCTACAACATTAGTACTGCTTAGTATTGTTGGGAAAACTCTAGAGTCCTCAATTCCCTTTGTTCGGCTAATAAACCACCTCTGTAAGGTGAAACAACTTCCCCGAACACAGCACAGCCCCCTACCCTCTGTGCACGCATCTCATTGTACCCTCTGAAGAGGTTCTTCTACAGCCTGCTTGGAAGTAAAGATAGTATGACTCACTGCTCCTTAGCAGCACGGTGTATGGATTTAGAGTTTTCCAACCCAGAAATGCTGTTGAGTGAAAGACACATAGATCTGCAGCGGCTTAACAGGAACTGGGAAGCGACCTGGCATCCGGCACCTCTGCCACCCAGTCTGTGACACTGCACGTGCACGCTGCCGATACTGCAGAAAGGAACGAAACCAGTTATCTCAGGAAAATGAGTGCTTTGGATGAGGAGATTCAGCCCGTTAGAGTTTGGAGTTGATTCTATATTATAGAAAGTCTAGACTACTTAGTCATGAGGCAGCTCACTTTTGTAAGCTCTACTGTGCCACCCACGTCGCAGTAATCAAAGGTGTTGCCAGCTGAATAAAGTGAGGTGGTCCACGTTTCCTTGGCACAGGAGCCTTGGCCGCCATGTGGGCTCCTGTCGCTCTGCTCTCCTCCCTAGTCAGCCTGCAGCCTGCTCTGCCCTCTCTGGGCCAAGAGGCTGAGCTGGAGGGCCACGGTGCCTGTGGGAGGACACAGTACCTGAGAGGGGGCCCAGGGAGGAGACAGGCATTCAGGGCACCAAACGGCAGTGGATGTGCTCCTCTGCGCAAGGCCACAGCTCCCACAGGCGAACCTTCCCCAGCTGCAGCCCGGCTCTTCCCACCACCCTATTCCTTGCCAGTGCAGCTGGAAGGGCACAAGGGCCCCAGATGTCAATAACCTTGAGGCCTCATGACCCCTGTTGGTTTTCTCTAATTCTACCTGCAGGTTTGTGGATTGCTCTTCACTGATCCCTTCACTTACCCTCTTGTGCGCCAGTAAGCTATGCTAGGTCCCTGTACCCGCAGCTCCCCATGGGCTGTGACACAAAAGGTAGGAGACGGAGGACAGGTGGTCCTATTAGACTGCACTAGGAAATCTTGGGTTCATACTACACCCTATCGTACCTTACAGTAGTACAGTGTACTGATAATAGCACAGTATAACATAGTATACTTATTATATATTACACAATAATATATTATACTGTATAATTATAATAGTATAGTGTAATTATACTTACATCAACCCACTCCAATCTATAATAGTATCTGTACTTGTTTTCCAAGGGCTTTTATGTACTTCCAAACTCATTTTTAGACTATCAAAATACATGTCTCTTTGAAAATTAGTTCCAGGTTTTGATCATGTTCTAGGCCACTACTTGTCCCCTTGATAAGGAAATAATGCACACATAGCAGGCGTGGGTCTATTCCAGGCTCTCCTCTCCCGTGTTTTTGCCAGGAATCATGTTGTGTAAAAGCCACATGCCCTACAAATGTAATGGCTCAAGTAACGTAACTTCCACATCCTAACTGCAAACAGAACGTACAAGCTGCAGCAGGTGCCCACCCGACGTTTTGGGGTGTTCTGTTAACTCCACCCTTCGTTTCTGTAACTGTGCTTGCCTGGCTCACAAACCCAGCCCCCCGCCCAATAGCTGTCCACATCAGTTGCGTCCATTTCTGTCCAGGGCTCGGACTTCACACTCCAAGCTCTTCTGGGCCAGCCCGCTGAACAAGAGGGTCCCTCCATCTCTCCAAGTGCCTCTGGGTCTCACCTCCAGAGACCTCTGGACAGCTGTCACACTTGGCAGTGACACCCCAATTTCAGCCAGCTCTGTGATTCCCGTCCCTCGTGGGTCTCTCACCTCAGAGACCTCCTTTGCCCATCTCTGATTTTCACAGGCTGCTCCACAGACGATGCTTCTTTCACTTATTCACCTATTTAGCAACTTCTAGGTGTCTGCTAACCTATTTTAAGTGTCTGTATGTACCAGGGCCCTAAATAAAAGAGACATAAGAGTCTTTCCGAAGGCTGCCCTCTCTGCCCTGCTCCACAACCTCTGGGCTTGTCCTGCCGCATTCACACCGACTTGGCACAGTGACACTTGTGTCCAGCCCTGTCTTTGCATCACACTGAGAGCTTCCGGGGACCAGAATAAGTCTTGACCTTCGCCATCTCCTCCTTCATGCAGATCAAGCACATAGAGTGCACTTAGCTAGTGCCTGAGGAATCAGAGAGAATCACCAAGACCACCTCCTCTCTGAGCACTGATGTGCCCCGGAGAGTGTTCAGGCCAAGTACTTCAGAGCATTGAGCACAGGATCCTGGCCCATCTGAGCAACTTGGGTTTAAGATGGTGCTTTGGCTTAGGTTTAAATGCCCACCGGTCTCACATGTGTGGGAGGGACTGGGTGACGGGGCATTTGTTCATCAGTGGATGCGTCACTGGATGACTTCAGCTGCAGATGCCCTTATGTGGCCAGGCCTGGCCGGAGGTGGACACCGAGGGACTGACTGGAAAGGTGTGTTCCTGGCCCACACTCTCTCCTTCTGTTTCCTGGCCACCATAGGTTGAGCACATTTCCCCCGGCCAGACTCCTCTGCAATCCTGTTTCTGCCTTGAAATCAGCCGAATGCGGAGTGAAACCATCAGCCAAAATAAACCTCTCCACCTTTAAGCTGTAGGTGTCAGGTGTTGTATACTAGTGACAGGAAACTAACTAAGACAGGCAGTGATATTACAAACCCCAGACAGGGACAGAGGCAGCTGCGACAGGGAAGCTGCCAAGCAGTGCTACTCTCATCACACAGTGCAGCAACCCCACCCTCAGCCTGATCCCACCGAGTCTGAAATAGCTAGCAGGACAGCTGCACTCCCTGAAACCTGTGCAAAGCTCGACCGAGTCTAGCCCGAGCCCTCGGCTCATACTGTGCTGACTCACATGCCCAAAATACATCTGACTGGAGGCAGAAATAAATGAGATCAACTAGTTTGAACCACCAGTCCCTCTGGCTCTGTTCTCTGAGTGCTAGGGGCAGATTCTAAAACAGTTTGCCTTTTAAGTCCCAACCTGGGGCAAATGAAAGAAGAAAATGCACGTGGTTATTTTAAAGCCACATGTATTTATTTCACATGTCACTCACAACCTCTACACCCACTCATGCCCACCATCACTGTGAAATCACTCTAACCTAATTGCGTTTTGGAGTTAGGACATTTCCTTAGCTTAGCATTCATGAGCTTAAACATCACAGGGAGAATAAGATTAAGAGTGATATCCTCCTTACCAACACTTTCAGGGAAATCTTTCTTTCTATTTGTCCATGGGGAAGAAGTGTGAACTCACATCACAACTGATCTGATTTAGCTATGTCAGAATCATGAAGAAGCCACAGCCAATCCAGTTCCAGTCCAGTTCTGGACTTGAGAAAGGTGCAGCAGATATTTGTAGCCTGTTTATAAGCACCTGGGTCTCTGGGAAAGTTTTCATGTTAACGGCCCTCAGGCTTTTTCTTTCACTTCTGCTTTTATCTTCCCTGGGTGCTTTTTTCCCACATCTTTGAAGGTTGCCCAAATGCACTTAGGAAAGGGGAAGGTATACCAGGGATTTAATACTCAGTCCATCTGAGCCCTTATCTGCCACATCCCAGCCAAGAAGTCAAAGTTCAATGTTACCAGTGATTATCCTCGAAGCCAGGGCACAGATTTTGTATCTTTGTTTGCAAAGGCCAGATGGAAAAGAGGAGAATCTGTCTGTAAATAGCTTACATCCACCCTGCAGGATGACACTGCCTGTATCTCCCACGCATCACTGGTGGCCAGAGAGAACTGATATTCTTGGCCTGAATTTTTTTAGGGATTGGGGGAGAGGACAAGGGTGCCCATGTTAATCTGTATATTAAGGGATACTCAGACAGGCTCTAGATACTGACACTGGTTTATGCCTTGTTATTAATTCAAAATTGAAAAATAGAATCCACTGATTCTATCTTCAGCCTTGCTAAACTGTGCTCTCTTCTTTGTGTCTTTTGTTTTGATTCTTTTTTGTGGTCCAATGCATTGAGCTTGAAGCTCTGAGCATGCTAGACAAGTACCTGACACTGAGCAACACACCCAGCCCCTTCTGTGTTCTGTTTGGAGACACCATCCTTAAATTGCCCAGGCTGGCTGGAGCTTGTGCTCCTCCTGTCTCAGCCTCCTGAATAGCTAGGATTACAAGCATGTGCCACCTCATATTCCAGCTCTTCCTTGTGCCTTGAATAATCTAGGTTCTTAGAATGCTGGAGTCAAAAGTGATCTTTGCGCTCATCTGGTCCCAGTAGAAACAGACACACCTGCCTGTATGTTTACTCTAAACTTGCTTAGAAAATGAGCTTTTCTTGCTGGAGGGTATCAAACCGTCCTGATGTGTAAGAAGTAGGAAGTCTTCTGGCCTCACTTATCAGTCACACAATAAGCAATATCCGTGAGGGGTCTCATCCATTTATCCACTGTTCATTTGCTCAGAAATATTTGTGGAGCATCAATTATGCAGCATACATTAGAGGTTAAGATGAAGAATACAAAAAAGAATACTTAGATACAGAAGATACTGGCAGTTGATGAAGACAGTGACAAGGAAGTCACTTGAAATCGTGTCACTGCGGCAAAGGGAAGAGCAGAGCAGAGCCCTGGGACCAGCATGTGGCATCCTGGGGACAGCACAGGAGAGAGCATGGAGACCGCCAGGTGGGTCAATGTGGGAGATGTTCAGGTCCTTGAGGCCTCCCCAGAAGCCTCATTTCTTCTCCATGTACAGGGGGAAGCAACTGGCAGGGCGGCAGGGAAGGAGAGTGTGCCATGCCTCATACCGGAAGCTTTTGCCCAGGATGCGGGTCAGGTGTGTGCCTGCAGGAGCCCTGGTCCAGAGTTCCAAAAGCAGAATTACTGTGCATCAACGTAAGGGATAGTTTTGCAGTGTTCGTGCCTGTGGCGATTTCCTGCTGCATCAAAGAGTGTTGATACCAAAGGGAGCCGACAAAGCAGAACGGGCAGACTCAGCAAGTCTCACCACCCTGTCGCATATCAAGTTCCCAGGCCCAGCTCACAGATGAGGCAGAGGGACACGGGAAGCCCCTCAGGTTTGGACAGCTCCCCCCTGCCCACCAGCAGAGCCCACTCTCACTCCTGGGCCATTCTGATGGCCACAGAGATCTTTGACAGCATCTGTACGTTACAGTAGCCTATGCTCACTATTTCTCAAAAGTGGTGCAGAAAGTCTCCACGTTCTCTTAGCTCGGCTTCCCCAAGGACAGTGCATCACCAAACCAGAGTCCACACCGGGACTGAGCATCATCACAGCGCATGATTTAGTTAGGTGTGGACTTGCCCGGGGCTTGGGCTTTCTTAGTTCTTACGTTCCTTCTTTCCTTCCTTCCTTCCTTCCTTCCTTCCTTCCTTCCTTCCTTCCTTCCTTCCTTCTCTCTCATTCTCTCTCTCTCTCTCTCTCTCTCTCTCTCTCTCTCTCGCTCTGCAATTTTTTTGGTACAGTTTTAAATCAACAGTAGTACCCACACCTGTCTCTGGGGTATGATTGGCATTTCAACCCATGCGTACAATGTGTAAGGACCAGATCAGGATAACTGCCACATCTGTCGTGTGGACGTGCATTGTTCCGGTGTGTTGGGAACGTGCAAATCCTCCCAGCTCTCGTGACTTTTAATTAGAAGCTGTGGTCCACAGTCATCCCACTGCTGTGCTGTGGAGTGCAGAACGCATTCCTCCTGTCCAGCACACACTGTCCCCATCAGCCAACCTCTCCTCTCACCATCCCCCTCCGCACGCACACACACACACACACACGCACGCACGCGCCAGGCTCTGGTGACCACTACTGCACTCTCTATTTCTTTCAGATTATCTTTGCCTCCCACCTATAAATGAGAATATGCGATATTTGACTTCCCACACCTGACACTTCACGTAACATTTCAATTCTCATTTAAAACTGTGTGTGTATACTTGGGGCTGTGTAGGATTGTCTTAGCAACTTTCCCATCCCTGGGGCACAACACTCAACACCAACACCTTACAGGAGGAGGAGAAGTTTACTTTGGCTCCTGGTTTCCAGAGGGTTCGGTCCATGGTCAGCTGGCTTCAAGGGAGAAGCGTCCTGGTGGAAGGGCCTAGGAAAGGACAGCTGCTTATCCATGGCAATGGAAGCAGAGCGAACCGGAGGGACTGAGACTGGAAGATACCCTTCTAGGCCACACCTCAGCGCCACCTCCAGCAAATACAAGACTTTTAGGAGACATCTTAAATCTAAACCATAAGAAGTGCTCTGATACTGCACCTCAAGTGGGAAGCCTGTGTGGCCTTCGCAGTGTCCCTTTGCCTCATTTAAAGGCTCTGCCCATGTAGGACATAAAAAGTAGGTCTTGCTGAGCCAGCCAATCCAGCTTTATTAATTTTTATTGGCTATTAACTCTCTCGTGAGAGTAACGGTCCTTGGCTATTAAAGAGTCTACTTGAAGAGAGGTAGAACCATCCCTTCTCTACAAAGAGACATCCTGTGTCATTCTATTAGCTGTATCTTTCATTTGTCAAAAGTAAACTTTTGTTTATGTGCACACGAAACACAGACATGAGGAACATTTCTATTTGTGTTCCTCTACTTGGTGTCCATTTAATTAACATGTATAAATCTGTTGAACATGTTTCTAAACACTTACACATCACAGGTGCACAAGTATTTGCACATTTAATGACTCCTTTTAAATATCTAAACCTTGATTTAGGGCGCAATTAGCCACATTCTGTACAACATTTCAATAAAGTCAACGGTCTTATATGTCAGCTTCTTTTGGTTAATTCTGTCACCTTGAAAACAGAGAAAATTCATTGCAAAATTTATTTTTGTAGTTTTTACTTACCCTAATGCAACATATTGACACTATATTTGTGATTCCTTACAATTCACCATGTTTTTTATTAGTTTATGCCTCTCCAGGGTTACAGTAATCTTGACATAAGAGAAAGAAAATGCCATGTCCCTCAATCCTGCTAAGTTTGGGCTTTGGAGTGTTAATTAAGTGGTCCTGGCCAGCGCCTGCAATTTGACTGTAGCCTCTAAATCTTTCAGAGCTGGATAAATGCTACTCATAGGTCCCTCATTTTAAAGTGGAGGTTTACGGATCTCATCTTTAAATGTAACAAAACTGAAGAAAAACATTTTACTGTTCGCTACCTGACCTGCGCACCCCTGCAAACCTGATGACCGTTTCAACCTTGTTCATATCCCTGCAAATTTCTGTTAGCATTTGGGCACCATGGAAAGGCCTTATTCACATCTTGTTATTACTAAGAGACTTGTGAAGGCTTTGGAATTATAGAAACGAGACCGTAGTCTTTTGCTGCAGGTCCTCTCACTGGTCCATCACTTGAAATGGACTCTAGAATTCTGTTTCTAATTGGTTAGTCCTCAGTCCTTTTTATTCCTTAAGATATTTGGTTTGTTCACTGTTTAGTTGCCCCCCCCACCAAAGCCTAGTGCTTTTTCAGAGGTAGCTGAATCTAAAGTGTGTATTGATTCATGGTGGGCACCAGGAGTACGGGCATGAGTACTACCTACCCTAAGCAGTCTGAATAACAGGAGCAGCAAGATGCTGTTAAGCGCCCTTGTTCCGTTTGCTGTCTTCTGTTGCCATGAACGGTTGCCCCTCTGCCATGTACCACCCTGCCTTGGAGCCAGCCGATTATGGAACGACGCTTCTACAGACAGTGAGCTACATAAACCTTCTGTCCTTTAATTCTGAGTGTCAGAAATTTTGTCTGAACAATGAGAAAAAAGTAACTAACACACTCACAATCCCCAGAATCCATCCAGTCCTGCCTACATAGAAAAGCAAAAGTCAATACATACTTAAAGGAACCGTATTCAACTATCTCATCTATTCTGCACACACTCCGATGAACAAATATACAAAGGTCGTCAAACACTTCAGTGACCATTTTAAAATGTTTAAAAATATTACAGTGGGCTGGGGTTTGGCTCAGTGGTGCCACTGCCTGCCTCACAAGTGCAAGGTCCTGAGTTAGATCTCCAGTACCAAAGATAAATAAATAAATAAAAAGATTACAGTAAAAGACAAGAACACTAGGACAGGAGTGTTTGAAACGAGGACAAATTTGCTGAGGAGGGTTAACGACAATGGGCAGTGTGTCTTTTCTTGATCATTTTCAAAACAAGAATTTAATATTCACCTTAGGCTTTGATCACCCTTCCCTGACTACGTTTGTCAGTTTCTGTCAGACAGAACCTTGACGCTGTGTCCTCGTCCACCTTGCTGACTGGATCTGGTACTGTGTGGCTTCAGGCTCTTCCCCAAGTCAAAGCAACCATGAAAGGCTGAGGTGTCAAATCACTCAGTACAGCGCAAGTAAAGACACTTAGGAAAGAGGACTCCAGAAATCCTTCATAAAGTGGAGAGAATGACATTGTGTTCAGAGCAAGGCACAGTATTTTGAGGGAGATTATTGGCAATGTGTTTTACTATAATGATTTTACAAATATTAAATATTCACTGCATTTTTCAGTCACCCTTCATTTGTACTACCATTTATATTTGAAAGGCATCCTTCAATAATACATTTTGTTAAATCGCGCTTTCTTTTAAGCTTTCTTGTGATTGAATTGCTACCACTTGGTGTGTGTTTATGTGTGTGTGTGGCCCTCAAAGCAACACTCAGGAATTTTTAGATGGGATCTTTGTGATCTGAGAGAAACAAGATGTTCTGCTCCCAAGCTGACTTTTCTCAAGCCACAGGACAGAGGTCAGCCTCTCTCCAAGGAGGTCTGCTTTCTTTCAATGGCAAGTAAGGTTTTAAACTCCAGATCCAGAGCCAGTTACCTCGGGCAAAGACCCAGGCGGCCCAAGGAAGAGCCCAGGAGAGAGATTGAGGAGCAGGCCAGCCTTGAGGCAGGCGCCAGCTGGCAGCACATCCGGGCTCAGGGCCTGGACTGCGATCACACAGTCCTGACTGGCAAAGCTGAGGTGGATGAGATTTTCCAAGAGTTGGAGAAAAAAGTAGACATTTTACAGGTGCATCTGGTGATGCTGGGCTGACCTACATGTTTTCAGGCCCTACTGTCTCCAAAGCCCTGGGTGCCAGTGCTAGAGAATGTGCAGGACTGTGTCTCTCGGGTGACAGGACAGACCTTCAACTTTGTGCTTGTCAGAGTTGGGCCCCGGTCATGGGAAAGGCGGCACAGTGGCAGGACTGGAAGAGTCCCCCACACACAAGTTAACCGGTGATCTTGTCCTGCTGGGGTTCCGAGCCCTCAGTGCAGTCTGCGTGAATGACTCTCTTGGACCTCGGCTACACATGAGTCACCATGGGCAACAGCTCAGCATACTGATTCCTTCATGAAAATCTAAAAGTCAGTTGGAACATTTCTACTTCATTTCTCATCAACATACATACTAGAGTCTTTACCTGTGTGCAGACTCCTATTGCAATACCTTTCTCATTGTTTAGTTTTGTGGATCATTAGATCTTACAGTTTGCTATTAAGTAGCATTTGATCCCACATGTTTTCACACTTTACACACACATGTGCAAATTCAGATGCATAGGGACAATGTTGTGGCTGTTTTTTAGTAGAATCTTTTTCTACAAATTATTCTGCAAATTATTATTTTTGCTTAACAATATACTCTAGGTTTTGTGCAATATCAGACTTATAGATTTAAATCCTTCTCAGTTCTCAAATAGTGCCTGTATCCATTAATTTATGATCATTATAAAGAAATTTCAAATGTAGAAAAATACCAGTTTCACCCAATTTAACTACTTAGAAAAATCCACAAGTAATAGTCTATGTCTTTCTCTCAGCATCTATGCAAATGGAGGCATAAATTGAATTCTCTAAAGGGATTTCAAGGAAAAAAGTTACTTGACTCAAAAGACAAAATATTAGTTGATGCAAATGGTTTCCAGAAAACTTGAAACCAGGCAACACCTCCAACCTCCCAATCAAAGCAAGCCCAGAGCTCTGGAAGGAAGGGGAAGAGGCCCTCTGTCCTTGGGTCCAGCCTAGGCTGTACCTTTTCATTTTGGGCTCTAACTGCTGCAGAACTCCCAGCTGTCAGCGAGAATGCTGGGGATCCATATGACTTTTTCTCAGGATCATTGGTATAATTTCACTCCAGCAACTGTCAGAAGAATTCCTTTGAGAACTACTTCTGCAAGCCTTGTGGATTTCCAAGGTTTTGGGGAGGAAGGAGGGAAAAGGGAAATAGCAGAATGGGAAGAAAAGGCAAAGCAAAAAGGTCAAAACAGGAAAGCAGGGGTCTGTTGCAATCTATTCACAGATCCATCCTACACATACTCAGTCACTCAAATTCAACTCCACTTGAATTTAGTAGAAAAATAAGGAAGGAGCAAAACTGGAGCAATAGATATGCTTTATATGCATATCAGCAGCATAGCCGAAAATTCTTACTAAGGCTAAGATTTTTTAAATGGTATGAATTTTTCAAACTGTGTTTATTTTAGAAAACATTGGTCATCTTTCTACTAAAGATAAAAAAATGAACATTCTCCTGTTTCTTCCCACAGTCCCCCACCGTGTGATGGCTGTCAGGTAATCCCTGTTTCTCACAATAAATTATCCTAGGCTCAGATGCAAATGGTTCTCACTTTGTCCATGAATGCTCAATTTTTAAAAATATTTATTTGTAATCTAGCAATGAAATAAAATTTAGACTTTAAAAAAAATAAATACTCGAGATCATTTTTGCCTTTTTGTCTAAAAGGTCATAACTGATATTCCTCTTATTTGGGTATAATAATTTGTAGGGCCACAAAAGGCCAAACTAAATACCTTTCTAGCACCTGTCTGACCACAGAACTTTCTTTCAGTGAGAGACAAATCCTCAGGCTGTGGCTCTCGGTTCTCAACGGCATGGCCAGTGTGAAGGAGAAGCCGACTTCTCCACTCATTTGATTTTATTTCACTTCACTGAAGTTCACACAATTGGTTAAAGTTACATATGGTCAGTTGCTAGTGAATTGGACAGCTAATCTCTAAACAATAGTACACCAAGCTGTTTTCATGACCTGGGGCAGGAACAGATTTTATATACAGGACACAAAGGGCAAAGAGCACAAGAGAAAACATTGATAGCTAGCATTATATTAATACTAATAAAATATTTTATGCAAAGATGGCATCAAAAGATTGTCAAAGAAACCACAGAATGGGAGAAGATATTTCTGATGCCTTTTTTTTTTTTTGGTACTGGGGATCAAACTTGGGTCCTTGAGCTTGCAAGGTAGGTGGCGAAACCACTGAGCTAAATCCCAGCCTCCAATGCCTTTAAGAATACATAAATGTTTCCTGTAAGTTAGGAAGAGAAACACAGACAATTCTAAATAAGCAAGGCACGTGAATAGGCCCTTATCTGTAAAGGTTATTTAACTGGCTAATAAACATGAAAAGGTGTTGAGTTACAAGCTAGAATGGCTAAACTCAGGGAGACTGTTATAAGACTTGGTGATATTTTAGGGCAATTTGAGCCATTATACATTGCTGGTAGAAAGAGAACTTGGTGCGACAATTTCCTGAAACTATCTGGCCTTATCTATCCAAGTTGAATGCAAATATCCACCAAGAATAAGTCTTTACAGTCCTGGGTGGGAAAGAGCAGGAACTCTTGTATCTATACCAAGAGAGACAGACACATTGCAAAAAATGGTCAAAATCCAGAGACACCTGAATGCAGAGACTAAAATGGTAAACTGTATGTAATCATAAGGTGAAACTGTATTTGATATGTGCATATTAGAACTGCATTTACTTGAAATAACAGGGACGCATCTCACAAACATAATATTGATCAAAACAAGACAGACATAAAATGACTCCACTCCTCTAAAGTTTAAAGACGGTAAGTCACAGCACTGAAGATGAGGTTTCTAGTTACCTAGGAAAGACAGAGGAAGCAGTCAATAGGTGGGAGCAGCTAGGAAGAGGACTTCTGAGAGATGAGCAGTTATAGTTCCCAGCCTTGTGGTAGTTACACAGATGTTTATGGGTGACACAGTTGAATTTTGAGTGTATTATTCTTCAATAGAAAGTATTTTTGAAGATATTAAAAATTTAATCTAAGAAAAATTTGAGAATGATCATTTCCTAAAACAAGTGCTTTCATTCTTCAAATGTTGAGCATTTATCAATAAAAATATTAATATTAATATTAATAAATAAACAATTTTTAATTTGCTTCTTAAATAATTAATGATCATACTAAACATTTGTATGTAATATCAGTGACATGCTTATTCACAGCCCTTTCTCATTTTTCCAGGAGGTATCATTTGCATGACAATAAGAATGTTACACAGTAAAGATATGCAATCATAATAATACAGGAAATAATATTGGAGATGAAATATGAGATATCATATCTCCCAATTTGTTAGCTATCTGATATGCCAAACTTGTGTTCTCTAAAAATCAAAGAATGAGTCCTAGGAACAAAGGAAGTTAAGAGTAGGAAGATACTTATTGACAGGAAAGCTCCTGAGGGGCAGGAGGGGTCCATGGGGCCCACGTGAGTACAGCATGGGCCACAGCCGTGAGCATCCAGTAGGTCACAGGCGATGGTGTCCAATCGGGAAACAAGTCACGTAACAAGGTGGATGGGAAGCGGTGGGTCCAGAGGTCTCTGGTCACCCACCGGGGTGGCTGACGTCTATCTAGACTTCACGAAGCCCAGGGTTTGTTCTCTCAGGAAGTGTGCAGGTCTGGACATCTTTATCTTGAGGCTGCTTTTCAGCTGATATTTCTGGCCGCAGCTGTGGTGCGTTTTGCCCTTGTTCTGACTCTTTCCAGGACCTGGCCCTGCCTGACTATCTGTAGTATTTCTACCTAACTCAGCTGCCCATAATAATCTGACAAACAAGTAACAAATATTTTCTTAAGTTTACCATTTACACCTGTTTGTAATTCTGTCATGCTAAAGTTTTCATTTTTTTTGTTAATGTCTTCATGTAATTTAATTTATGGTCCCTGAAGTCTTAAATTGATTATAATACCTTTCTTTACCCCAAATTATAAAAAGTATTTGCTTGTGTTAGTTATCCTCTAATATTTTAATTGTTCATTTTTAATTGAAAATTTTTATTCATCGAGATTTGTTTGTATTTGTGATGGGATACGATCTAAATCAAGTCTCCTTTTGCCGACCGAACATCAGCTGTCTAAGCAATGTCTTCTGAATCATGCATGCATGCTTCATAGGGTCAGCACCAGTCCAACTTCCATTTGCATATATGTGTGTGTGCACATGTAAGATCGTGTGTGTGTGCACATGTAAGATACGTGTGTGAGTGTGTTAGATTCCTTTAGATCTTGTGTTTGTGTCTGGGTTCTCTACTATGTCACATTTATTTGTATACCTCACCTTTTACCTATGTTGTGGGGCTTTAGTTCTATAACTAACTTTTGAGCTACATCAAAATCTACCGTTCTGACTCCACCGCTCACAGGTCAGGCCTGAGGACCTTCTGTGTGCCTCTCTGTCCAGATGTTTTGCTGGTGTCTGCTCTCTCAACATGGAGAATAGCTCTCTTACGAGTAGCCAAGTGTGACATCGGGTGTCTGGAAGGCATAACCCTGGAGTAGGCCCTGCAGGGCTTTGAGTTCTGTTTGAATAGCAAGCCATAGTCCCACAGCACAGCCTAATGCTTCGGAACATGGAAGTGCGATGCAGAAGTGACCCGGGAGGGCATGAACCCCACTCTCAGGGTCTTGGCACTGTCACTGCAGACCACAGGCAGCAGCTGTCTCAGACTCGTCCAGAGTAGGAGTGAACGGCACAGGTCCTTCTGGCTCTGATCAAGAAACAGAAGCAGCTGCAAAGCACAGAAGTTTGCTTTATCTTGTCTATCAGAATGGTTGCAAAGTAACATCAGATACAGCTTGAAACGTATGAAGATGGGCTACTGTTTGTGCCTTTGAAATACTGATGCAATGAGTCTCACTGATAGAATTCCTAACCTTGAACCCCTCTTCTGTGTCTGAAATCAGCCCTAGATTTTCAAGTTGCATTATTCTTTTGTACACTGCTAGATTCCACTCACCACTGTTTCACTGAAGAGCCTTCCCCTCCTGATCATACAAAGGACCAACGATAGCTTTTTGTTTGTGGGGAGGACACGTTTTTATGGCACTCCTTCATTTTGTAAATGTCCTGTCAGTCCAGAGAGGGGAACCAGGAGCCTGAATTAAATGAGAAACGATGCCTTGTGAGTCCTTGTCACAGAGTTTCCTACTGTGTGGTAGTGACGATTCCCCAAACTGTTGTAGGGCCGCTGTTTGTTTCTTATGGTATTCAGATAACTGCAAAACCCTCAGAAAGACATACTCTGATGAGAGTGTTCAGTGGAGTCCAGTTAGCATCTAGTAACCGTGACCCACTCATGGCCAGAGCCTGTGGGTCTCTGCACAAACCAGTGCTGTGAACGGTGCTGGACCCTCCCGGCTCCCACCCAAGGGGAGCACAAGGCTTCCTTCCCTTAGACCAAAGACTCCGGAGACTGGCCTCTCCTCAGATCTAAGGCTGCTGCTGGACACCGTGAAGTATCTGTCACACCCCCCCACCAGGAGGATCCTTCAGGAGCACCTCACAGCGTGTGTGTGCTGTGCCTGGAGTCCCCACGGGTGGCGGTGTAGACACGATCAGGCCACTGTCCCTTCTGCAGCAGCACTGGGCTCACATCTGCCTGCCACCTTTCGACGGCATTGGTCCTGCCTCCTCCGAACTCAGAGAAAGTCCCCAGGTTCTCTGAGCCGTGACTTCTAGGTGGGCTTCCTCCTCCTCCTCTCATGCTCTGCAGCCCCCCGGCAAGGCACCCCAAGGGACCAACGGCGAATTTATCCAGTGCTTTGGGGCCACAGCCAACTGGCTTAAGTAAGTCTAACTGGCTCGGAATGGGGTCTTTCTTATGTATGTTCTATTTCTGTGCATATTTTCCTTCAGGAAAAAAACAGAAGAAACACGTGGAACTAAGCTGATATCAATCTAACGCTGAGTCTAAAGTAAGGGAATTAATCATCTCCAACCATCTCCACACACCCACGGCATTGCCTCCCTGTACAAGGTGCAGGAATAGGCTTGTATCCACTGAGTTGGCTGAAATAGTTAAATTATATAGTTTGGAAGACTCATTTTAAACCCCACACTTTTTAAGAAAAATGGACATTTCAAAATCCTTGAGATTATAAAGTTATGTGCTTTTAGGCTTGTATGAAGAAACACACCTAAGCTATAAAACCGTCAATAATGGCAGTGAAATATTTTCAAACCATCTTAAGATTTGGCTTCAAAACCGTTATCTAAGATTTTCATCTGAAGCTAAAGGTAAGTGAGAAGGCGACGAAATCAGTAATTGATTCAGCTGAAAATTTGAAGCTGTTTTGCTTTAAGTGTTCTAAAATATTAAAAATACTTTTGACACCTGCAGTATCCAAAGAGAACTAGATGCCTTTGAAATACGATCAGAATCAGAACAATTCAGAAAAGAACTCTTGGCGGAGAAGCCGTGAGAACAGGTTCACTTGTTGGGTGCTTGAGAAGATGGGAAACGCAGCAGTGCTCCAAGAAGAGTGGAGAAGAGGGAGCGCGAGTTCAGAGGAGATGCGGATCTGGGGCTTGCCAGGCCCTGCCGCATGCAGACAAAACGGTGCAACTAATGTGTAATAAAACTAGCTCTCAGTGGAACATCTTACTTAGGGAGAAAGGTTATTTAATAAGTACTTTTTAGAGCAACTCTATATCCATTCTGAATAAACACAAAATCACCCTTTTTACTGTGGAAACAAACCCCAAGCTCGTGCGCACACTGTCTCACCTCCCGGTGTTAACCTCTCACACAGCCTCCCAAACATCTCACCTCTGTCCTCACGGCTTCCACCTAGTTCTCCTGAAAGGCACGAGTTCTCCTTCTGCAGCCCCACCTGCTTTATCTTATCCAGTGTCTAAGCCACACCTGGCTACAGGGTAAGTGTCTGAGAAGTCATTGGTTAATACATGGCCTGTCCACATACAGGCTGACAAGCTCACATTAAAATTCCAGCAGGATCTAACACAGCTCTGTCAGGAGTAGGTTGATAAACATAGATTGCAAAGGTATAGATGCAATTAGGTGTCAGCTGTAAATGAAGTATGGTTTTAAAGACTCAAAAGTAAAACCATTAAAGTATGTGCTTCTGTCAAAGCAATTAAAATATTTTCCATTGTTTTATTATTTTTGTATAATGTGTCTTTCTAATGGGCAAATATCAGCCCTGGGCTTATTATTAACTGCAAGAGGCTGTTAGAATGAGACCTTTTTCCATAACGAGTTCCAATCAAAGCACAAACACAGGGCTGATGAATCAAGGAGACATGAGTCTGCCCATCTCTCCTAAAGCAAAGTGTACACAGTTAATGGAAACCCCTCAATTTTAGATACTTCTGTGAGAATAAAGGCACACAAGCCTCAGAGGGAAGATTTGGGGAAAGTACAGTGAGGACACAGAGAGTCCCCTCTTCTTAAGGTTTTTTTGACAATGGTGCAAAAGCTATACACATTCAGCAGGAATCATACTTCAAATTAGAAAATGTTGATCTTTTTCAAGACCGTGATACGTGGGCCAGTCCTCTCTCAAGACAGTGGTGGTGGCTACGACCCCCAGCTCCCTGGCATCCCCACAGTCAGGACGGGGCACCGTCACCCCACAGGAAATTCTGCTATCGGCGGGGTCGCTCTTTAGCATGCAGATATCAGCACGTCACACGAGACACTCAGGATGACTTTGCCCAGTGGCAGGCTGCTGTCAGTGTTCTGGACACATTACGGCAGGCTCGGCCGACCCAGGGTGTCAGCAGGGCGGGGCATCACACACGCCTCTGACGTGTGCTATTTGTGGTATTGGGCTCCACTGGGATGACCCCCTGCAAAAGCCAAGGAGCAGTAGACGCGGAGTCCAGTTGCCTTGCTCTTTCTTGTCTGCCTCTGTGGTGGAAGATCCTGGGTGTGAGGTGGTGTAGATCGCTGGGGAGGCATCTACACCCAAAGCGCTGGGGTGTTCCCTACACTGAGAGATGAAGACTGGGGCTCACCTTGAAACCAAGCACACGTAAGGCAGCCCTGGGCTCCAGGGTGAGCCTGGTCCAGAAACACCAAGAGAAGCGAAGGCCCACATAGCTGCTGAAATCCGGGTGGACTCCCAAAGCTTGTGGGGGCAGCAGCCACGGGCGCTTTCCACGCTGGGGAGCGGGGTTGGCCAGAACCCCGCCTACGGGTTCGAGACACCTCCGCCAAGAGGAGATGGAGGAGCGATGAGCAGTGGCGGGAACAAGGGCGGAGGAGACCCTCACCTGGCCACACAGACTAAGTAGGTCCTGCGTGAGTGGACTTCAAGGCAGATGGTCCTGCACAAAACTGTCGCGGGTCCTCCAGGCACATGCGGGAGAAGCAGGCCCACACTGCACCAAGCCACCCGGACTGCAGAACTCTGCCTTCTCCCAGCTGCCTTTCCCCGAGATCTCAGGGAAAAATGCAACAGATGATGGGAAGTAAGCAGGGCCATGGTCCTGCTCAGAGAAGCAAGTCCAAACTGACAGAGGGAAGGACGGCACTAAGTTAATTTTGTCATTTTGAGGATTATAAGGAACTAGACTTTACAAGTTCTGCATCAAGAGGGTTGGCCTCTCAAGGCACATGTTGGATCATTTCTAAGACTGCAAAAGGAAAAGTCATAGGTCTCCAGAAAAAAGATGACTACCACCACTGATCAAAGTTAAAGATAAAATAAAGCTGTATTTTGATTCCCATCTACCCACTGAGGTTATTCAATATGTCAGTTGCATAAGAAAGATCTGTCATTCCGCTGTTAGCACCATGGTAAGTCATAAAAGGAACTGGTTTGGGTAGAAAAATTGTTCAGTTTAAATTTTTGTTTTAAGTGTGATTTAAAGCTTTATGAACCAAGAATATCCTACACTATGTCATTTGCCTTTGAACGAGAAAGCTTAGCTCACTGAGCAGGTGTGCAAGGAAACTCTCTTAGTTACTTTTCTCTCATTGCTGAGACAAAATATCCAACTCTCAAAATTAATTTTTAGCAAAGAAGTAAAAGCAGCAAATAAACATATGCAAAAATGCTTAACATCACTGGTCATTCGAGAGGTGCAGATGAAAACAACGCTGAGATTCCACCTCACCCCAGAAAGAATGGCTGCTATCAAGAAATCAACCAATAACAAATGCTGGCGGGGCTGTGGGGAGAAAGGAACCCTTCTCCACTGCTAGTGGGAGTGCAGACTGGTGCAACCACTACGGAAATCAATATGGAGATGCCTCAAACGACTAGGCTTAGAGGTCTCTTTTGACCCAGCTATTCCCCTGCTGAGTATCTTCCACAAAGAATTAAAGAATCATACCAGTGATATATGCTCACCCATATTTATAGCAGCACAGTTCATAATAGGTAAAACTTGGAAACAGTTCAATTGCCCATCAACTGGAGACTGGATATAGAAGATGTGCTTTTTATATATTTATAAAATGGAGTACTACTCAGCCATAAAGAACAAGAAACTAGAGATATTTATAGCTAAGTGGATGCACATTGAGGCTGTACTCTTACGTGAAATAAATAAGACACATTTGTAAATACTGAATAGTTTTTCTGGTGTGAAAAATCTAAAAGTGCAAAAAGGAACAAAATGTATAATTGATATTGTGGGATAGAAGATAAAGTCTAAAAGATTAGAGGAAGTGGGAGGGGTAGGGGAAAGGTACAAAGGGAAAAAATATGTGAAAGGAAGAACATAGAAACGATGTCTTTGTAAACAGGGAAGGGTGAAGGGAGGGCAGGGGGATGGGGAAAAAATGAGAACCAAGACCTGTCACGTAGAGGTACAAGATCCCAATGATGAACGTGACTGTATTGTATACCTAAAATGTACCAATAAACTTAATAAAGATTTAAAAAATTAAAGGAGGAGAGGTTTATATAGCTCACCATCTATAGAGGTTTCAACACATAATCGGCTGGCTCCAAGGCAGGGCAGCTCATGGCAGAGGAGCAACCGTTCATGGCAGCAGAAGACAACAAACAGAGCAAGGGCCCTTAATAGCATCTTGCTGCCCCTTTTTAGGGCCGGCAGCACTCACACCCTTAATCTGGGTGTCCCTGAGCCTAGCACCGCACCGTGAATCAATTCCAGTGTCACACACTCTAGATCGGGCCACCTGCTAAAAAGCCACCTATGACTGCATGAGGCTTTGGGGGACATCGAGACACCACCATAACAGACACCCAGGGCCATCATGTCTCTGCACCCCCTCTTACCTGCAAGGAAAAGCCTTACTCAGAGTTGAAGGGGGCCCTCCATGCCATGCCCGATTAGTAGCAAAACAACTGCGGGCATTCACACTTCCTCTTCCGATCCGTTCCGACACTAGGGCTGCACCCCCAGTCTGAGAGGGATCCAAAGCCACAAAAGAAGTGGGCAGTTTTTCTAACAGGGCTAATCAGAAGCTTCAGCCTTTCCCCAGTGAGTGTCAGGGAGAAGCTCTCACAGCAAGCATCCAGGGGTGTAGGAAGTTAATTACTTTGCTCCTAACTCATTTGTCATCTCCTTGTAACCCGAGGCACTTGAAATACAACTTGTGTTTAGCCACACAAGTCAGAAGACTTTACACAGAAGTATGTCCAAGAGGCCCTCTTCATCTAGCTTATTATTCTCCTCTGACAGTCTTAAACTTATCTTCATGCTTAGTTAAAAACAACAGAATGACTAAGAATATAGACAGAATACTTTGATTGGAGTCAATAAGGACCTACTCTGTTTTCTCAAATTAACATGAAAATCATGCTCACAGGTTTAAGTGGACCCCTAGAATAAAACTGAGCAGAGTTTCAAAATCAGGTTAAAGAAAGAATCATCAGGTTCAAAATAATCCATACAGCAGCCTGCAGCAGCACCGTGAGGCACCTTGGTGTGTGGTGAAGCATCGTCACCAAAAGATTCTGTGAAAATGTGCATCTATTACCTAAAGCACAGCATCACCATTTCCCAGCATCTTTTGGGGAGATGACAGAGCATCCAGGAGGGAGAATTCCAGCGCAGGTAGGTGGGGTGGGAGAGGGAGTAATCTGAGCAGAGCAATCTGAGGCGGGTGGAGTGACAAGGAGAGGGGAGGAAGCATCGGGAGAGAGGGTGTGCTTGCTGTGGAGCATAGCTTTGTCAGCCCAGACCTCCACCTCTGTCCTGTGGACCTGCGGCTTACCCAGAAAGAGGAGCTGAGGGGCACAGCACCACCGGGGAGGACCAGAGTCAGGGCCACACTCTGCAGGCCTGAGCGATGCAAGGGAACAAGCAAGTGCAGGTGCTGCTCTGCCTACAGGTACCACGGTGCCTGCTGTATGCCAGGAGTGCAGTGCAGCAAACGGTCACAGGGCTCCGCCCTCAGAGCTCAGTCAGCAAGGAGCTCAGTCACTGCCTCTGTCTGCCAGGGCCGCCAAAACACCACCACGTGGATGGTCTACAGACACTTACTTTGTGCAACAGACACTGCTCACAGCTCTGGAAGGCAGAATTCTGAGGTCATGGACAGGAGAGTCCCTGGTGATGGCTGTTTCCTGCCTCTGGCTATGGGGTCCCCTGGCCTCTCCACGGTGGCTGTGCTCAGAGAGACAGAAAGCTCTGGAGCTAACTCCTCTTATTAAAAGGGCTCTCATCTCAAGACGAAGCCCGCTCCCCACTGATCTCCAACCCCATTTCTCCCCAAAGGCTCCACCTCCAAAGGGCATCACAGCAGGATTAGAACTTTAACCTATGGACTAGGGCACACAGCATTCAGTATTTAACACTTGAAATTGCAGGAACTAGGGATACAGAGGCTGAGGTTTTCTGTTTCAGGAAAATGAGAAGTCAAAGCAGAAAGTGTGGGGTACAAGCAAAGGGAATCTGAACCTGACTTATGGGGAAGAGAGAGCACATCTCACCATGAAAATATGATTCTCCTGGCTTCACGTTTCACCAGTAAACCACTAATGGAAGACAACAATGCGCTGGACTGTGTGTGGACCTTCGTTGGTATCTGTGCATTTCAAATCTTGAAGACTAGTGTACAGTCAGTGTCCGATTATCTGTGCTCAGAAGCCACCGGCTAATTTGCTATTACTCAGGTGCATTTGTTCATGGCTGCCCAAATCAAAGGAGATCATTTATTTTGGTAAAGAGGAAAAAGGATTTATTAAAAGTTAGCTCCAAGGAGACGGAAGGGTCCATTTACCTCAAATTGGCATCTCACTGTGCATGGCGGGCTAGGGATTCTATATGGAGGAGCAGGGCAGAGGGAAGTACAGAGACACATCACAGACCTGCCCGCTTGCTGTATCATTCCCACCCATCTTCAGGTCATGATCCTTTCTTCTGGAAAACAAACCAGGCTCCCGGCCCCTGGCGTGACATCCCCATATTCTGTCATTTCATCTAGGCTGGAGAGAGGAGTGGGTTTGGCTCTGTGTTCAGGAGAAGGAAGTTTAGAGAAGTTGCTTATCTCTAAAAGAAAAAGCTAGCTTCTTTTGCAGTTCCAGTTACAAGCCACCCCTTGCTTATTTCAGCCTCAGTCTTGAGGCCTTTGAGGGTTGCCGCCTCACCTGACCAGTTGCTCATGTAGGACGGCACAGATTCCACGGAGGTAGCTGCAGCTCATGCAAAGGGAGGCCAGGTGTCAGAGACAGAAAATTTATCACTAAAATGTGTGAAGTCAAATACAAAAGACAACAAAAGTCAGGGCTTATCTAACCATTACACCTGCTAGAAGGGCTTTTTGCTCTAGGGCAGTTATGCATAAGAGCCCTCTTGCGCAATCTCTGTGGCAGCTCTGCTTGTTTTGTTAGGATTGACATACAGCTGACCCTCTGATGCTCACAGTTCCCACCCTGGTCTCAGAACGTAATCTCTTCTTTCCTGCAGGCATTGCCAATTAACCATTGGCAACCTTTTCCCCTGGTGCCAAGGTAGCTTTCCTTGGTGATCGTCAGGCGGAACACACTCCACAATGGAAGGGATGTGACGGAGGGTGGGAGTCAGTCTTGTCTTGCCCAACTTGAACAATACTAGGGATTTAGAAAGAGTGGCTCTTGGTTGAGTTAGTGTCTGATGTCAAGTCTAACCTTGTCTATTCTGTTGCCAGCACCCTAAAACATTAGAACTTTAAAAATAGTTACAGAGCTGACAAGCAGACAAAAATGAGCAAGGCAAATCCATCTGCACAGTAGATTTGAACTAAAAAACATTGTGACCTAGTTAATTAGGGAAAGCCAATATTTTGGAGAAACAGGCTGAGTCCTATCAGAAAGGTACATCAAGCAAACATTTCAGTGTCCCTCTTCTTATGAACTAATGTGAATCACCATTTAGGAGGAACCATACAATGGCAAGACCGAGAACAACAGTTTAGGAAAGTAAGCATGTCTGAAATAGTGTGCAAAAAAATGATGTCAATGTTACCCACTGAGAACCTACACTTTTTAGTAAGACTGTCTCTTACCAACCAAGAAGAACATGTCTTTTGCCAGTTATGTGACTATAAGCAATACATAAGATAAAAATTTAGTGAGGCATTTTAGTTGCTTCTATAGCATATTAAGGCAATAATTAGGACTGTATTACTCCAGGATAAGTACTTTTTTTAAAGTAAGGAACATCATATAGTAGTAGGTTATGTAACTAGAGTTGTTAAACAAAATTTTAAAAGGATATATCTCAGTGAATGAATTTCCCAAGACTTAATTTTCCTAAACACTTAATACTAAGAAGACTGAACACACAAGATACTATTTTCACAACTTTAAAACATCTTTTCAAAAGTTTTTTGTAAACTTTATTAATATTTATAATATTATAAACAGCTAAATTAGGTAGAAATATTATTTGTAGTCAGATCTTTGAGAAGTAGGCCCTTGAGAGAGTCAATGCAAAAGATAAAAACACATTACAGCTGTGCCTCGAGAAGCACAGACCTCAAGATAAAGACAAAATGAGCGGGCCTACATTTCCCCAAGAGATAAGATAGGTGGGAGAGCCTGGCCCCATAAAGTATAGACAGACATCAGTGATCCCGGTGGGTGACCAAGACCTCCAGATGCATCCCTCCCTAGAAAGTTCTTTGTTCTTTCCACATACCCCGCTACATGACTTGCTTCCCAACTGAATCAGTATAACCTAAGCAACAGTACTTTGTAATGTTATGGGTAGATCATAGTTTTGCCCCACATTGTACCCACCTTGTGACTTTTTCTATAATACTTCCTCTGTGAAATGGGGTGCCCAGCAACCCATTCAGTTCCCCTCCTGTGACTGTCAAGAGTTATATCATTTCCCCCTCAATAAGTATTTCCTACTCTTAACTTCCATTGTGCCTTAAAATTCATTCCTCAGTTTTGGGGAACACCAACTCAGCATATCTGACATCTCGCAGGTTGGGAGTTACATTTACTTTCCCTGTATCATTTAGAGGCCCTATATCAATGATATCAATATCTTAAGTCTCACCACTTAAACAAAGACACTAACATTATCCCTATATATTACATTTTTAAGTAAAAGAAACCTTTTTCTTAGTACCAGCTGTCTCTATTTAGATATTTTATTCAAAAGTTAAACTCCTAACATGTATAACCAATTTAAAATAAATATATAGCTTTTACATTATTAGAGGATTATGCCACCCCACACACAGGTTACCAGCACTTTTAAAGCTCGTGTTAACTCATATTTGTGTCCCCAACTGTGTCATATAGGGATGTAAGCACTAGACTTCTAGGAAAAAACATAACATACTAGAGGTGGGGAAAAAAATCCAAAATCTGTTGTCTGTATATTGCAAGTCTTGTCTGAAAAAACAAAATGATTAAAAACACTTATTTTAAGTACTTAATTTAACCAAAGACTAGATAGCAAAACAAGAACAACTTATCTGTTACACACAAGCAAGTCTTTTAACTTCTATTAAAACTATTAGCATTAGTTTGCATATAAAAAGGTTAACAGACCCTGTGTAACTCTTACCTATTAACTCTTTACAACAAAATCTTTCTTTTTCTTAAAACTGTTACTAGAATATTCAATGAATTGTACTTACATAAATTATTAACTTTGGCATATCTTTAAATGATGAGCACATACAACCCTCAATCACTTTGACACATGTTTAAAAGCTCTTTGAATGTGACTTATAGTCTAAAAAAAGTCTCCATTTTTAGATACTTATTGTCTTTCCAGAATACTCAAACTTATTAAAGTATTAGATAGCTCTTGATCTTATATCGGTGTTAAACCTGTATATATAACAATCTATGAAACACGTTTAATAGACCCAAATATATCACTTATACTTGTTAGACTAAATCTCTTTTAACCAATGTCTAGTAAAATACTGCCTCTTAGGAACCCTTCTATTACTAGTAGAAGAAGTCTTTCTACTGACTATTGCTGCAAAACATTTTATGAGAAGCTAAACAATTTAGACTTTCTACAAAAGAGTGCTCAGTCAGTCCTATATAATATGTATCACATTATCTCAAGGTTTTACTGACTCTGATTCCTAAGAATCTTTAAGAACTTAGTAAACTCAAGTTTTCATTAAATTTTCTTTATGCTCATCAGTGTTTTTATAATCTGAGAATAGTATTGAAAATTAAACAACTAAAATATGATTCTGATTGACTGATAATTCTGATTTGACTAGGCAAAATGCATATTAACAGTTTGGAGCACACCTTTGTCATATCTTTTAAAACATTTCCTTAAGTCAAGTGAACAAAAAGATATTTGAGTTTGTGTTTCTTAATGGGTGCTCTTACCCATCTAAATGATATGAAAACACAAGTACACACACTGCCATTACCTATAATATGCACACATGCACCGGCACACAAAAAACGAACACTTAAATTTGTCAATTACCAGTTTTTAAAAAGTTACACTATTTGCATGATTTTTCTTTCCATGGTTCTAAGTAATAATTAATCTTAAATTTGCATATCTGAAGGTAGGTGTTGTGGCTTATATCTAGATATCCCCCAAAGCCTCCTGTGCTCATAGATGGGGCTGTTTGGAGGCAGCTCAGTCTAGGTGTGTGAATGTGGATTAAAGGTGTGATACTGGGATGAAGGGTGTGTGGTACTAAATCAGTCCACTGATTGGAATTAGCACAGTCCTGGGTATGGCTGAATGGATTTACTGAACACAGAAGCCCCACCCTGTGTGTGAGTGGCATCCTTCAAAAGGCTTGTAGCCTTGATGGCATAAAAGGGAAAGGATGCTTGCTGCTGCTTTGCTGCCTCCTGCCTACCTTGCCATGCACTGTTTTACCTCTGTGACACCCCTCTGCTGTGCCACCTTGCCTTGCGTCAAGTGACTGTGGACTGAAACCTGTACAAACTGTGAGCCAAATACTTTTCCTCCTTTAACTTTGGGTGTCATGTATTTTGTCCAAAATATAAGAAAGTAACTAAAACAGTAAGACTCCTAGTTTAGCAAAGTCAGAACTATACATCTCACACTGGAGATTACTTGTCTAGTATCTGAGTTTGAATTTCCTGAAGTTTTTTCTTTTTCCTGTCTTATTTTATTATAGAACATAGTTAATTTTAAAGCTCCCAGGTTTTAAAATATTTTCCATTTTGTCAAAATTTAGAGATAGCTGGTCAGAAGTTTATACATCTTATCCTGGCTATATTGCATAGAGCCTCTAGCATGACAAAAAGAGCTAGTTAAGGAACAATACTCTCTTATAGTCAAATTTCTTCATTTTTTTAGTTGAACTGAAGTGGCAGGAGACAAAAATCAATTACCAGCAAACAAAATTTTATGTATATTTTGAAATACAATTGGTTTAGAATGAACCAAGTACTGCTAGCCAAAATGAGAGGAAATTTAATCCCCAATAAACTCAGCAATATTAGCCTAGTAGCTGCATGGTCAGAGGGTGGGTACAGAGGCTTTTGCTTGTACTCACCCCTAATCCAGAAAGGTCAAGGAAAGCAGGTATGGATGTTATCTTGGCCAAAACATCTTGACGGGCATTTCTTAAGAACAGTTCCATGAAATCAGAGTGCCCTTTCAGTTATAAAGGCCATTTTGTTATCACAGTAACATTACTGGCAACTAGAATTTTTCTACAGAGCTGCAAAGTAGTACAAGCACTTTTATTTTTGACCCGTTTTCAGCAGAATTCCTCAAGCACACCAGAAGTGTCTCTATCCTCTTAAAGTCTTTAAATCCAAACTTGTTTTTGTTTATCAATGGTTCAAGAATCATGAACTTTGTATTGGCTTACAAAGAAATCTCAGGATGACTTAAGACCCAAGTGGCTTGCATAATTCTGATGGTACTAAAGCCCTGCTGCTCATCCTAGAATAAAGGTGGTTATAAGAAGGGAAAGATAAAAGAAACAAAAGTGAATGGAAGCAAATCAAGAAACACATACTCAAAATCAAAACCAAAACAAAACAAATTCCTGGAATTTTTCTTCCTCTGACTCTCACACCAATCAATGCTCCAAAATGACCTGCAGTAGGCCCCAAAGCTCCCATATGGTTAAAGTCCTTATTAAAGTCCTCCTAGAAGCCACTACTGAATTATCTAAGAGGAAACCCAAACGGTGGAGACAGTAGATCCCTGGAGTGCACTTTCCAATGGGAAACCAGGCAGAGCTCCTCAGCGCCACGTTTTCCCATTTACCAACAGAAGTATTTGTAGGCAGCTGATGCCATGAACAGGAAAGGAGGGAGATTCCTAGGTACAGAAGTATCCCAGGAGGTGCTGGAGTGTCCCTAGAGTACAGCCCATGGATTCATCTATCCATGAGCCATTAGTTCCTCTTCCCATTAGCCTGCCAGTAGGCACAGCTCTCAGCAACAGGGACTTATGTCCCCTAGTGGTTGCCAATATTGTTACTGGTTATTTGGGTTCATATGCTTAGACTCATCGGCTGGCTGCTGGACAAATCAAAGAAGGCCATATATATTCATTAAAAAAAAAAAGAAAAAAGGATTAATTCAAACTAGTTCCAAAGAGGTGGAGGGGTCCATTTGCCTCAAATTATCATCTCCCCATGTGCAGCTGGGCAAAATTATTTTATAGTAAGGAACAGAGGGGAGGGGAGCACAGAGAGATAATGGAAATCACACATCGCTCCCAGACTAGTCCTCCCATTAGTAGGGTACTGGTGTGCCATGGTGTAGCTGGTAAATGACAAATTTAAGCATTTGTTTTATGTGTGCTGGTGCACATGTATTATATGTAATGGCTATGTATGTAGTTCTGTTTGTATATCATTTAGATGGTAAGAGCATTTACTAAGAAACATAAACTCAAATATCTTTGCAGAGGTCCCTTTCTGAGCTCTTATTATCCTGAAAATGTTCTGGACAGGAAATGAACTAGTGAGATTTTACATTTATTAAAGGTAAGAAAAGGGAGAAGAAGTGATCCATAAAGAAGTTGTCTATAGAGTGAGTGTGGGAAAAGGAAATACACCCTGCATGCAGAGTGGGCCCCTGAGGAAGAAAGGTGATGGCCACAAGACCAATGGCTACCATCGTTTATACCCCACTCTGACATCAGGTCAAGGCCACCCTATCAAAATCCTACTCGATCTCGTGCCAGAAGAATTGAAACTGTCATTCTCTGCAGGACTTAGAAGCTGTTCTGCACACATTCTGAACCTCTGTGATTGACAGGTCACATCTACTTACCCAGCCTCTTTGCTATGCCCTAATTGCTTGCCTCTTTCTAGTGGAAGAGAAACTGGGCTCTAGACTCCTGGCGCAGGTGGCATTTGCATGTTTTGTCTTGTGGGATGAGTGGAGCAGGGGGTGATAGCTGTACACTCAGCAGAAGAAAGTTTGGAGGAATTGTTCATCTCTAAAAGAAAAAAATCTAACTTTTGCCATTCCATTTTGCAGTACCAGTTACGTTATTCCAGTGCAGAGTTCCCATGGAAAGCATGCAAGCACAGACCCTACTGACAAGTTTGCATCCCAGTCACTGGCCAGCTCTAACTCCACGTACCACGCCTTTCTGTCATTCATGATCAGATTTTAGTGAAATCTTGTACAAATCAGCATGTTGTTAATAAAAGTGTCCATAAGAATGGATAATATTAGCAAGAAGGACATGTTGCAAGAGTGAAAGTCCCAAACTACACCCCGGATTATTCTAAAATTTAAAAATGTGAAAGATGGTCATCTCAGGAGACTAAAGAAAGTCTAGTGAGGCAACTGAGGTAGGAGGAAAACTAGAGAATGTGAAGGTCCATGTGTAAAGGAAGAACGTGTTTGAAGAAGAGAATGTGGTCCTCTACATGAAATTTGACTGGATGACTCAAGAGGATGGAAACTCACAGTTGATCTTTCAATACAGGACATGGAGAACAAGGGTAACCTTGAGAAGAGCTGTTGTTTTAGCAAAAAGGTGAGGAAAAAGTCAACTGGAATGTTTACAAAGTGAGCAGGAATGGAATTCGTGTGATAACACTTTCAAGTAGTTTTAATGGGAAAAGGAGAAGAGATAAAGGGCAGAACCGTGTGGCGGACGTGGGGCTTACGTGATTTCATTTTAAAGGTTGGAGCTAAGCAATGGGTTAGCACGGCGTCAAAAAGAACATTCAGAATGACAGGATAAGGATCTCTAAGTTTCTACTCTTCCATGAAAGCAATGGCAACTCTGATAAAAATAATAATCATCAAAACCGTTTTTAGACTTCTGGAAATTAACCAAAGGCTAGCAAGTATCTGAGGAATATTTATTCAAGAAAAACAAATGAATCTCAGTAAGAACTTGGGTTGGGTGCTGTTTTAACTAGCCTTCCAACACCCCCTTTCCACCTCCATGGTAACCATGAAAACCAGAAGCCTAACAGCCACTGGAGGAGGAAAAACAAGTCAGGAATCCCTCCCAAAGTATCATTCTCAAATAAGTGGCATTGTGTGATTTGTGTGACAGTTGCAGAGGAACTTCAATTTATGCCTGGTCTTGATCTGGTCTGAACAGGAGCTCCTTCAGTGCAATCAGAGTTCTCCCTGCAGCTTTTTTGAGAATGATCCAGGGTGATAGTTCAACACCAGTGCTTCCTTGAGCAGCAGTAACAGCTGGGGTGAATAAGAAGTTGGCCAAAATAATAAAACTGCGTTTAAAAGCCTAGAAATTTCAATAAGGAGCTTAGAACATCTTGACATATTCTTAGGAATCTGACTACACACACAGGGAGGGCTTTGCATACTTTTGGGAAAAGCTCAGGAAGGCCCTAACCTCTCACTTGTGGCTGACACTGAGGGTGTGTCTGAGCAGAAATCAAGACAAAGCTAGGGTGTGAAACCATCTGCAGAGCAATGGAGGCATGTCACAAACACAAACCAGGGAGGTGAACCAGATCAAGCATGTAAAGAAAGCTCTGTCCAATCACAAGGTGAGCACAAAGCTAAAGGGCACAGACGTCATGGGGCGCGTGCAACAAAGACTTCGACTTTAAGGAACTCGATCAATAAAGTGACCAACACCAAAGAGCAATTAAAACACACCCTGGAAAGGAGGGATATAATATCTAGTTAGCATATTACAATCCTCTAAATGAAGTTATCAATAAATACTGATGAGATAGTAAAAAATAGGAAAAGTACAAAGGAAAAAGCAAAACAGTATTTTAAAAATCCTGGAAGAAATATATGCTTTAAAACTTACTACACAAAAATTTGAAATCAACTATCATAAATATGTCCAAAGAATTAAAGTAAATCCTATAAAAAGAACAAAAAGGTATCATGAATCTAAATTGTTACCAAATAGATGATCTCCTAAAAACTGAAATATATATTGCAGAAATTAAAATCTAAAATTTCTATTAAATGTGACAGAAATGAAAAATTCATGACAGGCTAACAATAGATAAAAGCTGGCAAGGGAAATGGAAAACTTCAAAACAGGTTAGTTGACATATACAGCTTTAGAAATAAAAATGTTTTAAATGAATAAAAATAGCCAGTCTCATGACTAGTGAGATACCATTAAGCATACCAGTGTATTGTAAGCCTCAGAAGGAGAAATGAAGGAGGACAAAACAGAAAGGATATCTGAAAACACAATGGCCAAAATATCCCACATGTCATAAAAATATGCACTTTCGAAAAAATTCATCAAGCAACAGGCAGTCTAATTGAAAGAAAGCCTCCACCTACATGCATCATCACTGTTAAGGTTTGTGTCTGGATGTCCTCATGTGGTCGTAGGCGGGGCTTTCAGAGGCGGCTGGATCTAGAGTGTGTGATGCTGGGATCAAGAGTTTGATTACTAAATCAGTCCACTGATTGATTTGGCATAGCTCTGAGTGTGGACAATGAGAAGGCCCACCCAGAGTGACAGCGCTACCCACCCTAAGGATGTTTAGAATTTAGAGACAGAGAGAAGGTGCTACTGATGCTTGTTGCTTCTTTGCTACTTCACTGCTTTGCTGCTTTCTGCCTGCTATGGACTGTTTCTCCTCTGCAATGCCCTCTGCCGTGCCACTCTGGTTTGCAGCCAGCCAAGTATGGACTGAAACCTCTACAAACTGTGAGCTACAATAAATCCTTCCTAAAAAAATAAGTAAAATAAATCCTTCCTCCTTTAACTTTGGGTGTTGGGTATTTTGTCTCAGCAATGACAAAAATAAATAAGACAATTACCATTACGTCCATACACAAGGACAGAATCTTGGAAGTAATAGAAGAGGGAGCCATGACTGCGAGGAGAAAATGGAGACAACATACTTAGTTTATTATACAAAAAGCAATCAATGTTAAATTCCAGAAAAGAATAAAGGACAAATATCACATTAGAAAGAGGAAAAGCATTTTATAAATACAATATTCTTTCGTGATTTAAAAAGTTCAACAAGCAAATCTGAAATAGAAGGGAACTGCCTCAGCCTAAGGGCAATGACTAAAATCCCACAGATAACATCATATTCAGTGGTGAATGACTGAAGGCTTTCTTCTTCCTACATTTTAGTCAAAATCAGACTAAAATATCTGCTTTCACCACTTCTATTTATTGGAAGTCACAAATGGTGAAATTAAGGGAGATAATAAAATTATCTAGATTGGAAAAGATAAAGAAAAATTACTTCTATTCACAGGGGACATGATGTTGTAAACGGCTTCTGTTACTATGACTAGTAGCTGAAGCAGGACTGTGTATGCAAGATGTTATTTAGCTCCCATCCCTAGAGGCTCCAGGGCATACATATGTCAGCTCAGCTCTACTGGGGGCCCCTAGTCTACGTTCCCTGGTGGATTATTTCATGGTTCAGCATTTGCTGGAAGGACAGATACGGGGTGAGGCAGGAAGCCAGACAGAGAGAGACCTGGGAGAAGCCACGCTTGCTCACTGAAAACAACCCTCTCGTGACTACAACAATTTTCTCCTAGGGAAGCGCCCTTGATAACTATTACTTCCCACCAGGCCCCACCCACCTTTGAAGGTCCTCCACTTAACAGCATCACTGCTCACAAAACCTGGTCCTTGGAAGACACTCAAACCATGTAAACCACAGTACAGAACATCCCAAAGACTCCATAAAAGTCAGAGATGATATACAGGTTCAGTAAGATCAATATACAAAATCAAATCCTTTGGTACTCACCAGCACTCAATGATGCAAAAAAGAAAACAATTCCATTTACAGTAATATCCAAAGAACAAGTGCTTAGAAATAAACTTAAAAGTACACTGAATACTATGAATGTATATTCTAAAAAACTTTTTATTTTTTATATCTCAAAAACTTATTATTAAGATAGTATTGGGGCTGGGGATTTAGCTCAGTGGTTCCAGCACCTGCCTTGAAAGCGCAAGGACGTGAGTTCAAACCCTGGTACCAAAAGAAAAAAAAAGATAGTATTACTCCCCACATTTATCTACAGATTTTAAATATTTCCTAGTAAAGTCCAGGTTTTTTCCATTCATTTGTAAGCCATGGATTTTAGTTTGTTGGGAGGCTTTTAGTTAACAGTTCAATCTCGTTATAGATCCATGGAGCTTATTTCTTCCTGTCACATTGGCTAAAGTTCACTTCTAAAAATTTCTCAGTTTTATTTAGAAAATCCAAATAATTGGCATAAAGTTGACAAGCTAACTCTAAGATGCAAAAGATCTAGAGTGGATAAAATAATTTGAAAAGGAGAACATAGTTGGAATAATGGCTTAAAAGTTATAGTAATAAAGGCAGTGTGACATGGGCATAGGGACAGACACACTCATCAGTAGATTAGAATCAAGAGCTCAGAAATGAACTTTTAGATTTTCAATCAATTGATTTTCAAGAATTTCCAACAATGGTTCCAAAGCAGCTCAATGAAGTTAAGAACAGATTTTTCAATCAATGATGCTGTGATAATGGGATAGTCACAGGTAAATGAACGGAGTCAAACCCTCATCCTCACACTGTATGTGAAACCGAACCCAAAAATGGATCAAAACGTGAAAACAGGAGGTAAGAATATACGTCACTTACAATAAAAATGAGCACACATCTTTATGACTTTGAATTAATCATGGGTTTCTTAAATATGACACCGAAAGCATACATACTTTGGACTTCCTCAGAAGTCTTTGGTGCTTCAAAGAACACCAGTAAGAAAGTAAGAAAATACTTCAGAAATACGATAAAATACTTGCAAATCTTGGCTAAAAATGGTCTAATACTCAGAATACATAGAGAACTTTTACAAATAAAAAATAAAAAGACATACAATTTAACTAGAAATTTGGGAAAGGATTTGAATGCACACATAGCCAGAACATGGTCATCAGCTAGGAAGGAAAAGCAAACAAAATTACAACGAGATTAATTCCATGCCCTTATGAGAAAATGGAAACAGTCTTTGCAAATCAGGAGGGATGCAGGGGTTTAAGGGAGGGCAGGGAAACGGGGAAAAATAAGAACCAAGTTATTTTACATAAAGGTGCAAATTTCCAATGAAGAATGTCATTATGTTGTATATCTAAAATGTACCAATAAAATTAATTTTAAAAATTACAGTGAGAAACTGCTTTCTACCTACTAGGGCAGTTGTAACAAGAGTTGGAAAACATCAGGTGTTAGAGAAGGCATGGATGGAGTGGAGCCCTCGTATGCTGCTGACTGTGTGTAAAGTTGGGCAGTTGTCCTGGAAGATGTATTTGAAGTCTCTCCAAATGTTAAACATAGATTTAGTGCTAGTAACTCCCTACTTGTATATACAAGAGAAATGAAATGCAGTATATCTTATAGAGTAGAATTCATCCACAAAAAGGAATGGAGTACTAATACATGCATGCTACAGCATGAAAGAACTTGAAAACATCATGCTGAATGGAAGAAGCCAGCCACAAAAGGGCACTGGTAGATTTCTCTATATCAAATTTCCAGAATAAAAAATAATTCAGAGGCTGGGGGAGAAGCACAGTGCTTGCCTAGTGTGTGTGAGGCCATGGGTTCAGCTGCAATCATAACAATAAGAATAATTCATAGAGAATAGCAGGCCGACTAAGGGACTGACAGAGGGAGGAACAGGGTGAAGGGCAAAAGATCTGTGCGATGGTTAATGGGACTGGGAACTTGATTGGCCTAAGCAAAGCCCAGGAGGTTAGGAAAGTCCTCTCGGGGGTGTGTCTGTCTGGTCATGAGTGTCCCACAGAAGCGTTTTAAGCTATGAAGAATTAAGTTGATGAAACTGGAGAACAAAACTGTCAAGATTAAGGTGTAAACTTGGGGGGGGTCTGGATGTCTCACATCTAATGAAGCTGGTATTACTCTTGGAATTACTTTAGTCCCCATTTCAGGAGCAAAAAGGCAAGACAAGAGATGAATTATTTTAGCAAACAGCATTGAAAAATCTGATGGATTAAATACAAGAATAAGGGGAAAGGGACCGGAAATAAAGAGGCATTCTGAAACATCCTTAAAATATCCAGTCACCACAAAGCATCCAGCCAAACCTGGTCTGAATCGGGTTCTCTCTTGCCTTGTGACCAGCAGAAGGGAAGGGAAAAAAATAGATTTGAAGAATAACTTCAGTAACACGGCACTATCAGACGGTAAATCTGTTTGCTTCATAGGGGACTTCGTACCTTTCTTTGTTCATAAAAAAATAGCTCCCAACCCCCGTATTTAACATGAGCGGAACATTCCTGCCTAAGATAGTCACAACCCAGGGAAATCTTAGGGAAAGGCTTTCAGCTTTAATTTTAGTACCAATGGCCGTGTTATGGAAATCCAAGAGACTATGGGGCTGGGCACTGGCAGTGTCCAGTGTCATTCATCTAGTGTCAGGATCTTGCACCCGAGTGGTTACAGAGGCCAAGGCTGGGATGGGAATGTAAGGGGAGTGCCAGGAGTCCGACAAGATGGGGTCAGAGAGTACCCGTCCTGCCCAAGGAAGTAGCTGCTTCCTAGCACCAGCTAACTGCTGTTGTGTGGAATTGTGAGAACGTTTCAGACTCTGATTTTTTAAATGAAAAGTCAGAGATATAGTTGATTATTTTGTTATTCTAATTTTGGATGCAAAACCTTCTGGTTTTAAAACTTTGGTTTCAAATTTTTGTGTTTTTTTTTGGTACCGAGGATTGAACTCGGGTCCCTGCGCTTGCAAGGCAGGCCACCAAACCACTGAGCTAAATCCCCGGCCCTGGTTTCAAATTTTTGGAAAATATAGAACACCATTTGGAAGCAATGAAACATGACTGTAGCTTACTGGTCTGTGACAAACAATTTCCTTCTATGTTCAGCAACAGCAACGTGGTGGAACAATTCTGTGAGAACCAAACTCGGAATCCCAGTGTGAGCTGTGCTTGAAACATATGATGAATGGTTAATTTAACACAAATTCACTACTGTGAAAGACACATTGCCATTAATCTCTCTCAGAGCACTACTCTTGCTTTGAGCATACCTACCCCTCATCCTTCCCACTTTCTAAAGAGCTCTGGCGTTCTCCTTCGTGAATGTCTTTAGTGGCACCTGGCTGTCTCACTGTCCTGAGCCACTTCCTTTCAGCATCATTTTCACCACAGGGAAGAGCCGGAAGAGCAGAAGTCGCACAGTGCCACATCTGGCAGACAGGTAGATGAGGACACACTATAGTGTTTGCATGAGCCTGCTTTTCTGCAGGATGGTAAGGTTTTGGGTTTCTTAAGCACATTTTATAAAGAAATGAGAAAGGACATCCAGAGCTGCTTCCGACAGTGTCAGGAACAACGGGATGAGTGTGCTCAAAGGGAGGGAGATTAGTGATTATGTGTCTTTTACTGTAGTAAATCTTCTCAAATACTCAAACACCCACGGTGTGCTTTGACCCACCTCTCGTATGTAAAGCAGAGGTACTGTATCTGTGGAAAGTCTCTGGCTGCAGCAGAGACTGAGAGTCCAGTTCCTAAAATCCAGCTCTTCCCACTCTTCTCCCAGGACTCCAGAAGCTCAGCTGGAAAACCACAGCGCAAGTGGTGTGCAGACCTGTCCTCCGAGGTGAGCAAGACAAAGCAGGAGGCAGTGCTGGGCAGGCCTGACTGTAGTCCAGTGCTCCTTCCAGAGTCCGTGCAGCCTGCATCCAGGGAGTTCCCAGTGCACTGCCCCTGGAGCTCACAGAAGCTCCTGCTGGTTCTGAGATTCACCTGAGACTCCTTTGCATGTGATCACAAAATGGGCCTCAAACAGACTCTTGTGCAGGACCCCTCCTGGAATGCGTGGGGAAAATGTGGAGGAGGCTGCCTTCTCCTTCTCCAGGGGACCACGCTCTGAGACAGAGCTTTCCACCAAGGCAGACACAGAGCTGAACCCTAGGCACTGTCCTCCAGAGAAGAGAAGCTAATCCTTAAACGCTTAGCATCCCTTTTTTGGAATGTCCATAACAACAGAACATAAAAAATGGTTTTCTCTTAAAATTCTTGTTAGGGCCATAGTGTTCTTATCTCAGTGACATTGTCATTGGGTTACTGAAAAAATGTCCTGCTGTCCATGTGTTAGGAGTGACATTATACACGACTTTGTATTTTTAAAAGTGAATAGTGTTCTGTGACTTTTTTGAAAACCAGTTTCTCCTAAAACATGTATAGAATCCCCAAATATAACTGCTAGCTTGTTTCTAGAGTTAGACCCTTTGTCTCTATAGCCATCTGATATCAGTCAGGGTCAGGATCTCTTGCCCTGGGCTCAAACATAAATACAAGCATCTCAGAAGGCCAGAGCTGAGTGAGGTGGAGCCGGGGCTCAACTGACATTCTGTCCGGAAAGTTAGGGCAAGCCCAGTGAGGCTCTGGTGGGGTGGGGCTGCATGGACCAGAGAATAAAAACGGACCTTAAGCCATGGTTTCTGCCTTTGCGCTTTGGGTAATTAGCAAGAATCTTCTTTACCGCACATTAGCCCTGGAAGTGTCTCCTTCGCTGGGTCCATGATGTCTTCAGAGCCACTGGGCTGATGAATCACTCACATTGCACTTACTGCATCATGGGCCTTAACCGTGGGGCAGCACTGACGTGAGCACTGTATTGTTGCTACGGCTGCAGGTTTGGGAGGGCAGTGAGGGCTGGAATTCTGTGGTTCACTGAATGAGCCACCGTCTAACACTCACAGTTAGCCCAAGCAGTGTTTATTGTCTTGGTCTGCAGAACATGACCAGCAGGTCCTCAAGAAGAGATTCCCTTAATAGGTCCCAGCCATCCTTAGAAAGACTTGGATTCCAAGTATCTGCTAGGTATTCAGTTAATACGTACTGACCTCCCAAGGCCTGCCTTGCTCCCAGCACTGTCCAACCAGAGAGATAGGGCTGGCATTAGCAAGTGCATCCGTGCCAATGTCTCCATCCAGAACCTGCGCTTTAGACAGTCTTCTATGTAAACAAATGAAACTTTCACCTGTATTTCAACCTTTTTTTATGTTTTGTTCTGGTGGGATGGAAGCTGGGGCCTTGTTCATGCTTGACAAGTGCTCCACCCTGAGCCGCACCCCAACCCCTCATCAGCCAGGGCCCTTATGGAGCAACTGATCCAACAAAACTGCCAAAGATCCCATGCAAATGAGAGAAAATAAGCATCACAGGATGTAATTTATTGAAGTGCTTTCAGTTTTCTCTCTACATGCCCTCATCCTACTTCTTTTTACAAGGATATCTAGGTGCCTGGGGCTCCTTTACCTTAGGAATTTTCATAAAACTAAAAGCAAAATACTCTCAAGGAATGACTTTTTCCAAAATGTATGGAAACAAAAGCTGTTTGAGGAAATGGCATTATGCTCCAGAATGCTAGTATAGCAATTTAAGTTTTTCGAGCACATAGAAAGTCAGGGAAGATTATTCAAGGCTGAGAAGAAAAAAAGTGCCTGAATCCCTCAGGTAGGCCTAACTTCTCTCTCTTGCAGGACCCCTCTGCAAAGGTGGCTCCAGTGTTCCCTGGAGAAGACTGAGCCTCACCAGGCACCTCCTGGATGATGCTGGGACTGCAGAGTCAGGCCCAGTTAATCTCAATGGCCAGCTGGCTGATGACTCCTGGTGGGTGCTCAGTTCATGGCGTGCTGTGCTCAGTGGATCCATCCCCAGATGGTCATGGCTGAATGCATGCTAGGAGGAGGGGCCCGGCAAAGGCAGAGCACTGGCGTGACAGCTGCTTTCTGTGGATTCGCTTCCTGGCCCATGCAGGAGCTGCTCTGCTCCACTGTGCTCTTCCTTTGCCATGACTGATGCGCAGCTAGCCGCCGGGACTGAAAACTCACTGAACTCCTTTCTCCTGTAAGGCACACACCTCAGAACACCATCCCGCAAGGGCACAGCTGGCCAACACAGAGTCGCCTGGCGTTTCTATAGCAACCGACAGGGCCTGATGCCATACCAAAGCCTCTTGAGTCACTGTCCGCGTAGGAGGAAGTGGCAGGTGAACAATGTCTGAAGTGGGATTTTCAACCCTCTCAGAGGTGGGTGGACATTGCCAGTCAGAATTAAAATGAGGTAAAGGCAAATATGAAACAACCTCTTGTGGACATCTGTTTGTGACTGGATCCCCTGCCACTACAGTGACATTGCACAATGCTTTGGAATTTTAAAAGTTGTTTTGTACCTGAATTCATTTTTTTTCTTGGAATAATTACATGAGTAAACATCTCCAGCCTTGCTTCATGGAGCAGGGGATTAAAACTCGGAGTGTCAACTGGTGGTGGAATAAAGCCTGAAGGTCAGATCCATCTGCCCTTCAATTTCATGTTCTTTCTGATGAGTCAGTCGGTGTTTCCAGTAGAGAAACTGGTTCTGTTCATTAAGAACTACGTGACTGCGGAGGTGGCTGGAGTCAAATGTACCCTGCTTGCTAAATGAAGTCATCATGAACAATTTAAAAGTAGGCCTCAATCATGAGCTCTCAGGGTCCATGCGGATAAGTTTAATTAGCTCATTTAAGTCACCATCAGCCATTTCAAAGCCATACCTCCATCACAGCTAAGGCTCCACGAGGGACAGGCATTCTTCTCTGACCCGAGCCTGCTGGCCCTGAGTGCCCCTCCCCTGCTCAGTGAGCTGCTCCCCTGCTCTGCCCATTAGAGTTGTTCCATGGGACACCATGACCCATCCAACCCGGGCCCCTCTGCACCCCACATACAACATAGCGTTCCAGTTCTCCCCCAAGAGGGTGACTAATCTACAAGGAGAGAGCCAGCTCAGGACAGTTTCTAAGAAGTAGTTATGACATTATAAAATTCCTAGATAATGGTTTTACAGCATGGGAATGTGTCCCTTAGCCTGAAACCTTCTACTTTGATTTAACTTTCTGGCACTGAGACATCATCCAGGTAACTATTAAGAGTCATTATATCTTCCCCATCCATTAGTGCCTCCCTTGGTTCTGTTTCCTACCCTGTCCAACCTAGTATCCACGGCACAGCATTTCGACAACTTTCCTTCACTTTTGTTTCTAATTCACCAGGACTGCTGAACATGGCCCCATAAAATCTCACAGCCCAAATGACTGGTCTCGCTGAAAGTTCCTGATCTTGTATCTCACATGGCCCCATCAGTAATGCCAATCAGTCCTGGATTTGTCCAGTCTTTTGCTCTCTAGAGTACATCTTCTCAGCTTCTCTCTCCTGCAGACATCCAGATCCCATCCTGTCTTGGACAATGCTTTCCTCCCAGTGCCACACCAAGAGTACCTGTGTCGCGCTGCTTCTCCTCTCCTCCCATTGCTCTCTGTACCTGAGGCCCACATCTAGCTCTGCTGCCTTTTCCAGGGTACTGGCACCACCTGCTCCCTCTTCTGAATCACTGTTTCTGTCTACTAGGAATCCTCATTCTCTCATCTAATTATACTTTAGCATCTCTCATGTTGACAGACTCCCAACTCCCTCTGCCCCAGGACAACTCCCAGCTCTTCTCAGACTCCCAGAAGAGTCGTCTGTGTACATGATTTCTCCCCTACGCTACTTCCATTCTCTCCGCAATGCCACCCACTGCCCTCACGGACACCTCGTCAGCAACACCTGCCACATTTCCAGAAGCAGTGCACAGCTGCTTTTCTTCATTCTCTTCACAGTACTCAACTCCACCCGTGACTCATTCATTCTTGAAGCAATACTCTCTGGATTCCTTCCCACCACATCCTCCCGGTGTCCCTCTTCTGGTGTCCCTCACCAGCTGCAGTATTTTGGTCTTCTCCTTTCTCTTGGCCTGAATAAACCACACCTTTTCCTGCAGTTTCTCTTGGGCCCTTTGGTGTTCCCTGACACTTTTGTCTTTGGCAATCTTTAACTCTTTATGATTACATATTTGAACCCCAAGAGAGTAGCTGTACTTAGTTGAGCCCCAGACACTGATACTGAACTGGTCCTTCCCACTGATCATATGCCAAATCGTCCTGCACACCAAATGAGGCAGAATCGCACAGGGCTTCTGTTCCTTCCTTCCTCTTTCCTCCCAGCACATGATCAATAATAGCGCCTGTCTATTCTTCCTCCAAAATCCCTACTCTGTCTCATCTCTCTCTTCTTGCCCCATTATCACTGCCATCTCACACCTGGATGCTTGAAAATGCATCTGAAAAATCCATGGCAATTCTGCCCCACTCTAACACTCTACCCTAGAACAGCAAAACTGATCCTCTTACAACATGAGTCAGGCCATCTGACCCAAGCTCCCCTTCGCACCGAAGGAGATCCAACATCTTCTGGTGGCCAGCAAGCTGCTGGTGGTGACCTGACAACCCCTCTGACCCTGGCCTACGTCCCTCCCACACTTTCTCAGTGTATTTCCTCTCCATCGAACTTTGAGAGCCTCAGACAGAACTTGTCTCTTCCCATCGAGGTGCTGCACCTGCTCCTCCATCTAAGTCACTTTCCCTCCACTCATCTCTCAGAATTCTCTGAGGACTCCCTTGCTGCACATCTGTTAGGGTCCACATAACCAAAGTCCAAAGGCTCACACACTGAAGACTTGGTGGCCAGCCTGTGGTACTGCCTGGAGGTGGTGAGGCGTGCAGGCGGTGGCCCTGGTGGAAGAAAGTGAGTCACTGGAGGGCCCTAGGAGGGATACTAGGATTCCCCCTTCCCATCTTTCTTTGCTTCCTGGCCTCCATGAGGTGAGCCGCCTCCTCAGCCATGTGCTCCAGCCACGATGCCCTGTGTTAGCGACAGGGCCATGTGACCATGGTCTGAAATTTCTGAAACCATGAGCCAAAAGGAACTTTTTCTCTTTTTAAGTTGATGTTCTAGGGCATTTTTGTCACAGCAATAGAAAGCTAACACACCATATAAAACGTTGTGTATTTCATCTTACTTTCTTCTTTGGACTTATCAAATTATGTGATTGTTTCTGTTATGTGTCCAGTAGCATCAAGTTGCCTATCTCTGCAGCAGTATTTAAGGCCCATGAACCTAGGGACCATGACAGTGCTAGCATTCCCGTGTTTCTGGTGCTGAATGCACTGAAACTGTCTCATGATTATTCATGGCCACAGAGAAGAGAACCTGAATGCAGCATTCAGCAAACTAGGCATGGAAACGAGAGATCAGTGTTGATATTAAATTTGTAAAACAATCAGATCTTCCTCCAGATTCCATCATCTGTCAAGAAAGAAAGCTCCAGTCCTACACTAGCTCCATCAGGTATCCTGAGGGTTTATTATGGGCAGAGGGACTGGGCCCAGCTGGATCAGACCAGACAGTAGATTTCACACGATCTCCTGAGCATAGATTCTGGGGAGATCTGCTACATCAGATCACGTGGATAAAAGTTACTTTTGCAGCGGGTTGCTTCAAACCTATAGTATATAGAGCTGTCAAGTCTGACCATATGCCATGTCTGAGCATCAGCGTTGTGATTTCAGCACCTTTGTGAGCAGTTCAGGAACCTGGCTCTTCCCTGATATAGCTTTGTGGCTTAGCCTTCAACTCTTTATGACAACTCAGTGGTCCTGAGTTAGTTTGCTGTGTCATGATGCTGATGATCAAAGCACAATGGCTTGTCCTTTAGGATCCACGATGGCCTCGATACTATGTGGCTGGATGCCTGTGTGGGCATGAAAGGAATGTGCTTCATAACTGATTTCTCAGAGAGTTTGTTTAGGAAAGCTTTCTAGATTTATTTCAGTGTACATGTGTATATGGTTTTAAATTTCTGAAACATGCCTAAATTAGCAAAATATCACAGATAACTCTTCTCCTATTACAGCAAAGTGTGAACCTCAGCTCTACAGCTAAGTGTTACTGGTCAGTGTTATAGCCAAGTATTGCAGCTGCACAAAGGTCTCTGGAGGTGAAGAAAAGGAGAGGCACTCAGAGAGAGGAAGGGAACCTCTTTACACTGGCAGGCCCGGAGGAGTGCACACTCCAAGGTCTGGGCCCCAAACAGCAATGAAAGCAACCTTCTATAGAGATCTACGGGATAGAGGTCTGGATCCGCATCCCAGGCAAGCATGTTTACAGCAGAGTTAACAGAACGTCCTGAAGCATCTGGTGGGAACATCTTGCAGCTTGAACAGTTATATGTGCAGTTAGGATTCTTGAACTGTTACATTTGCAGTGCAGGTGGTTTTTATAAAACATCTCATGATTTCTGGCAAAAACAAGGGGTGGGGGTGGGAACAGACAAAGGCCTGCCATGTTGTGCATTATTTCCTTATTACTCCCATAAACAAAAAGTATTGAGAACCATGGTACTAGTATTGGTATTCAGGGGAATACGAATAACAGACAGACTGGTGATACACACAACAACACCAAAAGGCCTCACATATACCCTTCAAAGCCAAAGGAGCCACAGTGCAGATGTTGAACACTGCACAGCTCCATTGATTTGATGTCCTGGGAAGACAGAACTACAGGGACAGAAGACAGACAAATGACAGTCTGGAGCACGGCAGGGGCAGAGAGGATTCACTTTGCATAGGTAGAAGTAGCTCTTTGGAAGGATGGAAAGTTAACCATAACTACAAGTTAACGCCAACAATTAGAGGACTGATGTTAAATAAGATTATTATTCCTAATAATGTGGGAGGGACTCATCGAATCAGTTGAAAGCCCTTGAGCAAAACCGAAGTTTCTTTCTGAGCAGGAAAAAACTTTCTGCCTCAAGACCACAGCATTGCCCCTGCCTGAGAGATGCCAGGCTGCTGGCCTGCTCTGTGGGTTTTTGATGGCCCACCTCCACATGCCTAGGGCCCAGTTTCTTACAATATCCCTTTTTATGTAAATGCTAGTGGTTCTATTCTTTTGAAGAACCTTAGCTGACAGCATGTATTTATTAAAATTCATAAAAGTATATCCCCAAATAATACAGTTTCTATATATCTATCATAGCACAATAAATCTGACTTTAAAACAACCAATCAGGATTCAGTTTGAGGATGTAGAGAGAAAATGTGTTCATGCCCAAATGTGTGCAGATGAATGTGTGTGGGTCACACCTGTGTGCAGCGTGAGCCAGTCTTTACACACCTGTCTGAAGCATGTCTTTGTGAGTATGTGCATTTCTGCAAAGGAACTGAGGAAGGTGGCTGAGCATGAAGGTAGTTCTCAGTCCTGCAAGCACCAGGGTAAGCGAAGTACCATGTAGGGTCTGGGCTGTCTGGCCCAGATACCAACTGGTTTGGGCCAGTGTGTTGATGAGTGTACTTGCAGAAGAAAATTAAACTATTATTTGCATAACCCTATACACAAGATGCTGGCCCAAGTGGTTCGAAGTAAATAAAATACGAGGTAGTGAGTGTCCTCCACGTGCTTCTGCTCTACTAAGGACCACATCAGCACCTCCACAAGCTGCCCTATCCCCAGACCCAGAGTACTGGGAGGTGCTGTTCACCAAAGGGAAACGTCATGCAGGCTGAAGGAGGGTGGCACAGCGGGCTGGGGAGCGGGAGAGCATATCACAGTGGAGCTGCACTGCAGCTGGGCCATGAAGGAATAGGATCCTGGGGAGCAGAGAGAAAATGCTTTGGGAGGAAACGACCACACCCAGAAAGTACAGACGAGTAACAAAATAGGAGCTGCAGGAACCGAAAGCTCTACCAGGGACAAAGAGCCAGACAGTCTCACTTATTTATTAATGCAATGGCCTTTAGCTGAGGGCCTCCTGCGTGTCTATTTGGCCAGAATATACAGTATACATAAAAGCGTGAAAGACAGGATGAAAACAGGGAAGGCCAAGATGCATGCCGTGGAGAGACAGAACTTTTAATTAGAAAGAGCTTTAAGATGCTTCCCCGCCTTTGGAGGCATGAGTGAAGCCAGATGTGAGACGGGTCCCTCTGCCCCGGAAGATCTAACTAAGACTGGCTTCGGCACCACTGTCCTCCTGCAGAGGCTTCCACTCCTGACGCCCACTCACCTTCCTCCTGGCTCTATCTGTTCCCTGCCTCCTGCGACACCATCCATCTCCCAGGACCGCAGTCTCCCTTCCCTGTCCTATTCTCGCAGTGCTACTGTTCTCAAAACCCGGGAAATCCGCATTGTGTCTGGTTCCTGTTCCTCCCCACTTTAGTACCTCTAATAGAAAAACGCTCACAAATTATCTACAGATGCCTCCCCATTGTCCTATACCATTCTTGCAATTTAAAAATAATACCATTTACCAAACTAACAGATGCATATAATTTAGTGAGACTAAATTGCAGTGTTTTTCACTGTGTTACCTTCAGTCTCAGAGTCTGGGGTTCATGCGAATGGGCAGGATTTTGGAGAAGGCTATGGCAACCCTATGAAAGGCAGGGCAGTGGGGTCACATCTGTCTGCAGGCGCTCAAGAAGCAAGTGGGGCTTTTACTCCCCGAGTAGAGCGGCACCACATGCTCCTTTTCACTCGGCCTTCCTTACTCTCCAGACAGTCTTGTCTTATTTGTCCGGGAGATAAAAAGGAAAAACTCCTCATCTGTCCTAGAGTGAGCTGGAGGAGGCTCGAGAATCTGCAGGCTGTGTGGAAAGGGGAGGGAGTCCGAGCAGCAGGGTCTCTGTGGCATCGTGAATGCATTTATTCCATGGAACTGTGTACTTAAAAACAGTTAAGATGACAGACTTTATGGAATATGTAACAGAAAAACTGGAAAAAACCCCAGAGAGGCTTCCTTCCCAGATGGGACCCTGCCGTGCGCCCAGCCGCATCGCTCTGCAGTGTTCCGTCTCACCCGTCTTCGTGGGGCGGGGGCCTCTGAGATGATCTCCTTGATTTCTGTCCATGCCTTTATCGCCACCTCCCCTACTCAAACCCAGGGCTGAGAGAGCAGGAGCCATCTGCCACCTTGCTCCCCTGTGTCACCAAGGCCAGAAACAAAATCTGCCTCACAGATTTCAACAAATATTTGTTGAGGATGAACACTGATGTCCATAAAGAAATGTTTAAGCGAACAGATTCACTTAGGCCATGCAGCCGTCACAGACCAGGAGAGCTTGACATCTGGGACCAGCTTCTCCTTAAACTCTCAAACACCCCACTGTTCATCCTCCATCGTCATCTTCTGCCTCCCTCTATTCCAGCCCTTTGGGGCCCACCTGGACTCAGTCTCCGGGGGACCAGCTCTCATTTGTGCAGACCCCAGTAGAGAGCGACGCCCTGCAGACCAGCCCCTGTGCATTCCACTCCTCGCCCTGCACTGTGAGCACAGCAGAGGGTGGCTTTCATGTCTGCACTGCTAGGCATTATGCTTCTCTTACCAGCAAAAGTACCTGCAACTTGCTTTGGATTAAAACTTTTAAAAAAGCTAGGACTTATTGCTTTTAGGTAGACTTTAGATGTAGCAATCTGTCCTTGGATATAGATGATAGAGACATATGGATGGGCCTCTCTCATTTGAATCAAATGTTACATTTTACGAGTAATAAAAGAAAATAGAAATACACAGCTCAGCTCCCCGGCTATACTTTCCAAGTGCAAATGGCCACTACAGATTCAGGTTAAAAGAGAAGCAAGAATGGGAGGCCTTTCATACGGCCTTCACACCTTCTGCACTCTTCCTCATGAAAGAAAATCCAGTTCAAATTATTTCTAAATTCAGAAAAGAAAACTCGCAATTTCCATTTCGAATTCTGGACGTAACGTGAATGCACACTGCACAGAAAGACTTGGAGAGTGACCTTCAGGCAAGATCAGAGTCCAGAAGCCCATTCAGGGTCATTGCCAAGGTCACTGGGGCCGGGGCAGAGACTGGCACAGAGAAGGAAGGGGAGGTGAAATAGAGCTTCACCCCCACCAGGCTGTGCCCTGGTGTCTCAGGGGCTCCCGAATCCTGAAGTGCACCTGCGCCTTCGCCCCACGCTGCACCTTTGCCTGCAGCCTGGATTCCTGCCATGCCTGAGCACTCTCTCCCTCTGCACCTGCGCCCTCTCTGTGGGATCCGACTGGAGCTTCGTGACACCTGTGAGCTGGAGTCCCTGGTCCCTACCTGAAAACAGGGAAGGTCACCCCTCATTTGCATAGGAGTCACCCCTCTGTGCATCGCTTCTGAAAATGAGGGTTGACATTTTAAGTGGAATATGTTGTTACTCAGACCAGATGCCTTGCTTAGCAGAGCAAAGGGTCCAAGAACTCGGCGGCAGCCAAGACCCTGATCCTCTCTTTTCCTGTGCCCGCGGTCGCAGTGCACGATGTCCACACTTCTCACGCAGAGCTGGCTCATGTGCATTCCACTTCGTGATTCTTTTCAGTCCCACCCTCTCTGTCTCCCTCCCTGCATCTCTAGGTCCCCTTCCCTTTCAGGAAAGATGCAGCTCCATCCCTACCAGCTGTCCTCACCTATGGCCAGGTCTCCCCCTAGTGGACAACTGGCGCCACCTTCCTCTCAAAGGCTGCCTGGGACACAGTCTCTCAGAACCACAGGGGTGCAGAGGAGGTGGGCGCACCTACACCCTTGCCAGCATGCAAGAGTGCTCACCCCTTGAAAGCTCTGCGTTCCCTGAACCCTACTCCCTGTCGCAGCTAGAAGCAGAGTTCCAGTTACAACACCTTCTCCCAGGACCAGCTTGAAAGACCTGGGCCACTGTGTCTGGAGACAGGCGGCCAGGGACCCCCCAAACCGTGCGATTAGAGAAGAGCTCCCAGCTCTGACTCCCCACGACCTTGCCCCGCCCTTCCAAGGTTCTCCCACTGCTCAGGAGGACCTCGTGCACTGAAGAATGCAGAAGAGACGTGAAAGAAATCCTGGAAAAGTTATGTGTGCACATGCATGAACGGACACACGCGTGTTTGTCTCTCTGGATGAGCGCTGTGGACTAGAAATCCACCCAATTGAAGTTTCCTTCTGTAACTACAGCTGTGATTCAACTCCGGGATTGTGAGGTCAGAATGGCCGAGTTCAATTACAACTGAAATTACTGAGAAAAATCACAATCTATCTAAGACTCAGTTTCCTCACCTGTAAAAGAATAATATATAGTAATAACTGTAACACTTAACTCTTGAACTAATATAAGATTAAACAATGTGTTGACTGCATTTACCATGTACTTGACACATAGGAACTGCTTGGTAAAGTTTGACCTTCCTGATTGCCATGAGCCCTTAAGGAAGCTATGAAATGTTAGAATTTTTAAAATTCCACTGTAGGCAGCATGTATTTTTCCAATAACTGTACATTTTTAATGAGTAAGATTATTTTTGTCTTTTAAAACATATGTACCGTCTTAGGAAAACGTGTGTGTGACTTTATGAACAAGGCAATGGACTGGATAGCAGAATTACATAATTTCAAAGCCAGGTGGGATCTAACTATTACCCAAGCATCTCTCTCCTCAGTTACATTTGTAGATAAAGGGACCCAGATGGCTCAGGTACAGTGACCACTGTCCAGGTCAAACTGAGGCTGTGGCCAGAACTGGGAACCTCTGACTTTTCTCACTGAGTTTCATCTCCGAGCATCACAGCTCTGAGGCCTGTTACTGACTCCCTTTCTCTCCTCTGTCTCACCAGGTCTTCCGGGATCTGTGAAAGACAGAGTGTCCTGTGGGAGAAGCCCAGCTCCCCAGGGTCCGCCCGAATGAACCCTGGGTCCCTTGACCATCTCGAAAAGCCGAGCTTCTTCCCTTGATCCCCAGATTACCCGCAGTCTGCCAGTTTTGCGGTGTGGTTCCTTTGCCCCACTGGATCACAAACATCTGGATGACAGGAAAAGTGGCCTTGCATCTAATACAGAGTCTAAGAAACACAGGACCTCATGAAGGAAAGGACAAAAGGTACAAAGAGATCAAAAGGCTGTTTAGTGCATGGATGACCTTGAGCCTAAGGACTCCAGAAGAGCCAAGAAAATGTACTGTCCACTGCTGACTCACCCTCCTCTCTGAGTCCGCTGGGCACCCTGTGACAGGGCCAACCACATAGAACAGCCAGACGTGGGCTGCAAAAAAAATCCAGGGCCTGTTCACATCCAGGGACTGGACTGGAAAGCTCAAAAAGGCCAGAGACAAGGATTTGGGCCTGAAAACCAAAGCTATGGGAAGAGCTTGTTCATGAGAACATGCTAGCGCCCTGCCTCCTAGACCTGGCTCACCTCTGGTACTGGACAGGGGCTGAAAGGAGAGGGACCTCAAACTCTAAAGCTCAGGGACCCAGGAAGCAGAAGTCAGGTGGGAGGTCACAGCCTCTGGTCTCCCTGTCTCCCCAGTGCTGGCTCCTGCTGGTGTTTCTCAGCCCCTTTCCTAACTGAACCCCAAACTAAGATGCAAGGCAGAGAGATAGTACCAACTGCAGCAGAGGGATGAACAGTGCGGCTTCAGGGGCTCAGCTCTTCACTCCTCCCAAACCCTCCCAGAGGATCCTGCTCCTGCCAGCTTTCTCTCTGGGAAGGAAAGGTCTTTGGGATCCACTCCCAGAACTTGTGGGAGGCTGAAACAGACACTGTGTCCTAGCCAGTTCCCGGGAAAGGTTCTCAGAGGCAGTGCAACATCAAAGCTCTCAGGAGAGGTTGCTGGGAAGGCAGACACCTGACACTCCTGGAGAAGCCCGAATAATTCACCAGCCGGAGAAAGTCCACAAGCTCCAGAGCCAGGCTGCTCCAGCCCTTACGGGCGTGGCCTCATAGGAAGCACAAGGTTAATGTGTCTTCTGAGGGTCCTCAGGAAAAAACGGCGGTGATTCATTGCCTTTCAAGTCAGGGTTTGGTCCTGACAGAGGATGAAACAACTTGCTTCATTTTATCCTTGAATTATCTGAAGGCCCACTTTTCAGTAGCTGCCAAGAATGGGCAATGAGTTGTCTTTTGGGCCAAAGGAACTCATATCTAGGAACAAAGGAACATCATCAAGATCCTGCTGTTCAAAGATGAGAATTTACAGAGTGCTGTTTGAGGTCCAGGGGTTAATTAAACACTGAGAATTATCTGTGAACAGCAAGCAATTCATTTGCCAGGAGTCTGAGCTCTGCTCTCCCCTGTGGGGCTTTGCACATGTGGCCAGAGCACCCAGGAGCCCTGGAGTACGGAGAGCAGAGATGGGCTGGACTCGTGGAGGGCTTCTTCCCCAACAAGTGGCAGGGAGGGCAAGCATTTGGGCCTCTGCTGGCCGCCTCCGTCTGCATAGTCACACGCCCATCCTCCTCATCTCCAGACCCACTGTGGTCTCAGGCTCTGTCTCTTAGTGGGAAGGAAGGAGAATATCCCCGGAAGTGGCTATCATTTCCTGGGGCCTGAGCAGGAATCGCATCGAAGGTGCCAGGTACTCAGAAGGCAGTTTCTGGAAGACACTGCAGTTGTTTGCATAATACCTATTTACCTTTTCTTCTTTGCTACCAGACAACTGTTTTCTTTCAAAATAAAATTTAAAAAAATCACCTTTTTTCAAGCTAGAAATCTCCACATGGTACAAGAATTTCCCCCAGGTGCTGACTGAGCTGATGCTTTCCTCTGACCTTTGCTCCTCCTCTTTGCTCCCTGGAATGGAAATAAGACAGGAAGCAGCAGCCACCAGCACCTTCCAGGAGACGAGCATGGAGACCTAGGCCCATGACAGCTGCCTGTCAGATGCACAGAAAGCCTGAGCCTGGACAGCATCTTGGAGCCAGGGCCACAGGCCAGGATGCTGATGCCAGCCTTCTTGCCATTGAGAAAACCATCGTCCCCAATTACCTCCATCCCTGGAGACCCGGAGTTTCTCTCACTGGTACTGAAGCACCTTCTGGATGGGTGTAGTGCCTCCTCTACCTGGTGTTTTGGGGTTAAGTCCCCTGAAGCTGAGGCACAAATCTAGGGAGGGAGAAATACAGCCACACACACACACACACACACACAC